>NC_043702.1:152899761-152905710 GCF_006229205.1 Suricata suricatta | reverse complement strand
AAAGAGGTGGTGGTGATGGTGGAGGGCACTTAAGGGGAAGAGCACTGGGTGTTGTATGGAAAACAATTTGACAATAAAATATTATGAAAAAAAAAAAAGAAGAAGCCAAATTTAGGATTTGGTTGCAGTTTTTAGCTGAAGGGTATTTGACTTTCCAAGAAAACTCACCTGAAGGAGACAGAGACACAGTAGTCACATAATTGTATTTTTTACAAATAGCTCCATGGCTAGAATTCTTCTGTGAAAAAAGTCCCACCTCATGATGTGTGCTGGCTATTTATGTACCTTTTTTATGGCTTGTTTTCTGAATCATTAAATGTTACAATTATGGTTTATTTAGGTGGACCACTGTAGGAAATAACATCACGTCTAGTATTTAAAATATTAATTTTAATAAAGAAGTCTTAGCATGGTTGAAATTTCCAAAGTAGGCAGCCAATGTTCCTGATGCTAAATTTGCCTTCTTGAAAGGTTAGAAACATTTAAAAGTGCCAGTAGTTGTTCAGGGCACAAAGATACCATAAATCTCTCCTAAAGTGTGGCTTAGTACTCTGAAAAAAAGCATATATTCTCAAAGTCCAACACTTACTCTTCTGATGAAATTTATATTCTGGTGAGAGCAGAGCTAGTAAGCTTCTCAATACTTTTCACTGTGCTAAAAGTAGATAAAATGCTCACAAAACAGTAAACAAAACAGCCTTATGTTAAAGATACCAATCAGTGAGGTTGAAATGACGCCTGTCATATAAGCAATCTGGCTTCCTGCCCAAGCAGGGCCTCAGGGCTGCAGACGGAGAGATGGTTACATTCTAGGGTCCGTTTGTAGTGTTTGCACGTGCCTGAAGGAGTGGGACCCTAATGGAAATGGCTCACATTAGCCAAATTCACAGGAGACCAAATGACAAATCGTTAATGTGTAAAGAGAAATGTGGAATGACAATTCAGTAATGTATAAAGAGAAATGTAACGCTCAAGGAGAGTGTAACATCCAACATCCATTTCCCTTAATCAGGACGGATACTCCCATGAGAAAAATCTTCCTGGAAAGCACAAAGAACTTACAGTGGAGTAAATGGTAGCAATTAACACTAGTGACCAGAGGTGTCAGTGCCTGCTGGATGGGGCGCCCCTAATGCACAAGACTGCAGACACTACTAAACACTTTTAGTCTTTCAGTTTTACCTTTCTAAAGGTCCTCTGCTTACTATTCCTTCCTGTTTACACATTTTTCTTTTAGACAGGGCATATTATAATAAACTGAGAGGAGCCAAACTTGGTTATTTAAAACCTTGGGGGCACCTAGGTGGCTCAGTAAGTTAAGCATCTGACTCTGGATTTTGTCTCAAGTTATGTGGGTGCAAGCCCCACATCGGACTCTGTCTGTGCTGGCAGCATGCAGCCTGCTTGGGGTTCCCTCTCCACCCCCTTCCCTGCAACCCCCCCACTTGTGCTCTCTTTTTCTCTCAAAATAAATAAAAATTTAAAAATATTTTTAAAAATCTTATAAGGGATCTCAGTGTATTAAGTGGCTGATCCAGGCGGTAACAAAATGATTGAAATGGACTTGAGATCCACTTTTCCTGCACCTCACAAGCTATTCCGCCCAATCTCCACCTGACTTAGCCTCTAGAGAACTCTGGAGTTTTGTAAATCATGATGGGAAACTTCTGGATTGAAGAGAAGCAGTATCCTCTAGTGGTCATTGAGAGAATCTTATTCGGCTAGAGTTTAAAGTCAGTGTCTTTGTTCATAAAACAAGATCATATTCCTATGCCATTTGGGTGAGCTTGTTTATACTTTAGTAAAAAGAATTCTCAAATCTCAGTGATATGTCATCAGAAAGCTTGTTTCTCACTCCTGTTTATGGTCTTCACAACTTCTCTCCATTATTTTTGTCCTTCCTCAGGACTCACCCTCTCCCTGGACATCACTAGAAACTTTGGAAGGGAAAGAGAGCATGTAGGTGGCCACCCAGGCTGTAAAAACCTCCACCCAGAAGTAACAGAGCTTAACTTTACTCACGTGGTATTGACCACAGACAGAAGACCAAGGCTGATTTCAAGTGTGCTGGCTAGCGCAATATTGCTTCAGGGAAGAGTACTCGCTCTTACACACTACCTAATTGTATCACAAACCTGAGAGGTGGTCAAGGAAACTACATTTGCGACCATTTCCCAAGACAGTTTTGGTGAAATGTGGCATTTACTCCGTTTATTCTTAACTTGATGTTGGATGTAGAGGGAGGAGTATGTGGTCATTTGGGAACATTTGCCAGCGGTACAATTTTATTTATCTTTTAGTGAGAGTCCAACAAGATGGGAGTGGAATGGATACAGGCGCAGCAGTGTTAAAAAGAACACATGGCTCTGGGTCCCAAAGCTTTCATTGTTCTGTTGCTTTTCGTTTTCTTGTTTTCCTTAAATAGTAGTCGTGTTTATTCTCTCACCAGTCTTGAGTTTACTGCACAAGTTAACCAGAGGGGCCTTTTAGGGGTGATTGAAAACTTGCACTCAGCAGAAACCTGGGTAAGTTTTCCAAGATGGGAGTCTAAACATCTGATGTTGGAAAAGGCATACTTTAAGGCATACTTCCAATTGGCTATTGGAAATAGAGAATTCCTAGTGGACATGCCAATGTTCACATATTCCTAAGACCTCACATATGGGGGTGGGGGGACACCAAACATGAAATTGCATATTTTGCTATATATTTTAGTAGTTTTATATATATATAAAACTCTCTCTATATATATATATGTATATATATATATAGAGAGAGAGAGCAATGTTTATATCTCAATTCGTTTTCAAAGATTAATTTTCACCTGGATTAATATTTTCAAAATATGACCCCAAGAGGCATTTCACTTACCCTTTCCATAAGCTGTACAATGCCAAGGGAGGACGGGGCAAGAGAAACACATGTCCCCAGATACAAGGGGTTTTGCCCTACTTCAAATGCAAGAGCTACACATTTTTTTATCTATATACATTTATTTACAATTTTTAGGTTTTTATTTGAAAAAGACACCATGGCTAAAGACAACAAATCAAAATTAAAACAAATTTAAAAAATGAGTGAACACCATTAACCTGTATGATGTGTCAAACCCTAAGAGAGGTCTGATAGCATGATGATCAAGACTGTAGATTCTGGGGGCACCTGACTGGCTCAATCTGTTAAGTGACTGACTCTTGATTTTGGCTCAGGTCATGATTTCACAGTTTATGGGATTGAGACCCACGTTTGTCTCTGCACAGCCTGCTTGGGATTCTCTCTCTCCATCTTTCTTTCTACCCCTCCTCTACTTGTTCTCTCTCTCTTTGTCTCTCTCCCTCTCAAAATAAATACAATTTAAAATATTTATAGAAAATAAAAATAAAGACTGTAGTCTCTGAAGCTGGACTTCTCGGGTTTATGTAAATAGGTCTGATATATGGTATCCAACTTTTGCTCAGTTAGCCATTGATTTATCCAGAGAAATGATAGACAAAGCTCATTTTCCAGTTCATGTATACCAAAATAAAGAACGTACAAGAATGTTGTGCACTATTAGAGGAAACTTTGAAATAAATTAAGCTCCAAATTAAGAGAAGGCTTCAAATTTAAACTAAAAAAAAATATAGCGGGTCAGCCTTAAATTTTAACTGACATAAGCAAATAGAAGTAATAGAAGGAAGTGGAAAGAGTTTAAAGAAGCTAATTAATGTTTCACCTACTCCTAATTCAGGACTTCAAAGATATGCTTTGTTTTGGGTGATTTTATATTTTTGTTTTTGTTTTGCACTAACAAAATGTTTGTGCTAAATACACTACTGAGGGTAAATTATTTTTAAACACTTCTTGGTTTATAGTCTATGTCCAACTGATACCTTCCTATTAAAGAAAAATAGTTTGGAATTGATTCTACTTCTTTAGGAATAAAGTCTCTAAAATTTATTTTTGATCTGTAAATTCAAGATTAGTTCTAGTTTGAAATCTGAAGAAGATTTAATAGCAACCTCTCCAACTTTCACAGTTTGAAAAATATATGATATTTTTTAAAATAAATTGCAGTTTAGTCTACAAGCAGTCAATATATTTGAGACGAAAGACAACAATGTGCTGAACTCAGGAAGATACCCTTAGATTTCTGCTTTCTGTTAAGTACATCGAAAGCTATAAAGGGCATCACTCCTACCAATCACCAAGGGAAAAAAACGCCACAATCTGTAAAAGCCATACTTTTCTAGGGCCCATTCAAAAGCTAAGACCACTCAACCCGATGCAGACACACTAAAAAACCTTAATGAACAACACACTTTATAGTAGAAGACTGAATGTTTCCCCCTGATACCAATAAGAAGTCAAGTATATTCACTCCATCACCCTCATTCAATATTTTTACTGAAGTCTTAACCAGTGCAATAAGACGACAGTTAAAAGGATCTCTGAAAAAAAAATCCAACACTTATTCATTCATTTTGGGTTGGAATTCTAAGGGGAAAATGGAAAATAAATCTTACAGAAAGGTCTAAAAAATTCCAGAATGGAAGGAACAGTTGCTGGACTTCCTTCAATGTAGCATAAAGACTATCCATCTCAAAAGAAACCGGAGTTCAATATGGCATGTAGGGAGTAGGACCATGATGGATGACAAGTATGTCTAGACAAGTGTATCTATGGACAGTCTCAGATGACCAGCAAAAGCAGTAAGTGTTAAGGAATCAAGCAAGGTGAAGTGCAGCATAGCTGAGCCCAGTGAGGACAGAGAGGCACGTGTGGTTATCAATATTGCTGGACTCCTGAGTATTCCAATTCTCCCTTTAGAGTTAGAGTAAGATCATATGTCTTCACTTCTTGTGCCCAGACGAGGCTGTGGAACTCTTGGCCGATGAATTCTGAGTGAAAATAATATGATCTATGTGTAAAATGAGCACTTAATGGCCAGTGTGTGGCTCTCCAGAAGCCTTTTTTTTTCCCTTCTGCCATGGCTAACCACAACACATCAGATACTGACTTCTCTGTTATCTTGGTTATCAGAGAAAAGATAATGACAATGTTGGGCAGAATACTAAGATCATCCTTGATGTGTAGCTACATATAAATATAAATTACAAATATATTTAAGTAGTATAAAGAAGAAATGAAACCACTGAGATTTTGAGGTTGTGTGTTACTCAAAATTCTGGATAATTTTGACCCAAATAGCAGCACAAAGCACTGATTTCAGGACATGTGGATCCCTAAACAATATAATTCATACCTGGAATAAAATAATAGAGAAATAATTCCCAAACTCTGAATCTATATGAGAGGAGACTAGATTGTTTGCCAGTGTATCACTAAGGCTGTTAACTCTAGATATCAAGTACAATTTTATATATTAATAAATATAAATTGAAAATAATGAATATAATACATAAAAATACCAGTTTTGCCATATCAGCAATGACAATGGGTATGCATATGCTCTAAGGTCTTCCAAGAAACCCGTTTTGGATGATTCTGAGACTAAAATTAGTTGTATTATTCTTATTAATCTATGACACTTATTCTTGTAATTCTCCTACCATAGTATCTGAAATCATATTTCACAAAATCTAACATTCTTGATAGTGAAATTTAAAATGATACTTTATTCCTGGGGCTCCTGGATGGTTCAGTCGGTTAAGCATCCTACTTGAGTTTGGGTTATGACCCAGCAGTTCTCGAGTCCAAGACACCCCACATCGGTCTGTGCCCACAGCTCGGAGCCTGGAGCCCGCTTCAGATTTTGTGTCTCCCTCTTTCTGTTCCCCTCCCCTGCTCGGGCTACATCACTCTGTCTCTCCAAAATAAATAACATTAAAAAATATTTTTTAAAAAGTGATACTTTATTCTTCACATTTTTGTCTACCATGAGCTTATTTTTACCTTCAAAATAGGCATTTATCATTAGTATAAAGATTCTAACATTATAATTTTTAA
>NC_043702.1:152898116-152899661 GCF_006229205.1 Suricata suricatta | reverse complement strand
AAGACGACAGTTAAAAGGATCTCTGAAAAAAAAAAAATCCAACACTTATTCATTCATTTTGGGTTGGAATTCTAAGGGGAAAATGGAAAATAAATCTTACAGAAAGGTCTAAAAAATTCCAGAATGGGAGGAACAGTTGCTGGACTTCCTTCAATGTAGCATAAAGACTATCCATCTCAAAAGAAACCCGAGTTCAATATGGCATGTAGGGAGTAGGACCATGATGGATGACAAGTATGTCTAGACAAGTGTATCTATGGACAGCCTCAGATGACCAGCAAAAGCAGTAAGTGTTAAGGAATCAAGCAAGGTGAAGTGCAGCATAGCTGAGCCCAGTGAGGACAGAGAGGCACGTGTGGTTATCAATATTGCTGGACTCTTGAGTATTCCAATTCTCCCTTTAGAGTTAGAGTAAGATCATATGTCCTCACTTCTTGTGCCCAGACAAGGCTGTGGAACTCCTGGCCGATGAATTCTGAGTGAAAATAATATGATCTATGTGTAAAATGAGCACTTAATGGCCAGTGTGTGGCTCTCCAGAAGACTTTTTTTTTCCCTTCTGCCATGGCTAACCACAATACATCAGATACTGACTTCTCTGTTATCTTGGTTATCAGAGAAAGGATAATGACAATGTTGGGCAGAATTCTAAGATCATCCTTGATGTGTAGCTATATATAAATATAAATTACAAATATATTTAAGTAGTATAAAGAAGAAATGAAACCACTGAGATTTTGAGGTTGTGTGTTACTTAAAATTCTGGATAATTTTGACCCAAATAGCAGCACAAAGCACTGATTTCAGGACATGTGGATCCCTAAAAAATATAATTCATACCTGGAATAAAATAATAGAGAAATAATTCCCAAACTCTGAATCTATATGAGAGGAGACTAGATTGTTTGCCAGTGTATCACTAAGGCTGTTAACTCTAGATATCAAGTACAATTTTATATATTAATATATATAAATTGAAAATAATGAATATAATACACTAAAAATACCAGTTTTGCCATATCAGCAATGACAATGGGTATGCATATGCTCTAAGGTCTTCCAAGAAACCCGTTTTGGATGATTCTGAGACTAAAATTAGTTGTATTACTCTTATTAATCTATGACACTTATTCTTGTAATTCTCCTACCATAGTATCTGAAATCATATTTCACAAAATCTAACATTCTTGATAGTGAAATTTAAAATGATACTTTATTCCTGGGGCTCCTGGATGGTTCAGTCGGTTAAGCATCCTACTTGAGCTTGGGTTATGACCCAGCAGTCCTCGAGTCCAACCCACCCCACATCGGTCTGTGCTGACAGCTCGGAGCCTGGAGCCCGCTTCAGATTCTGTGTCTCCCTCTCTCTGTTCCCCTCCCCTGCTCGTGCTACATCACTCTGTCTCTCCAAAATAAATAACATTAAAAAATATTTTTTAAAAAGTGATACTTTATTCTTCACATTTTTGTCTACCATGAGCTTATTTTTACCTTCAAAATAGGCATTTATCATTAGTATAAAGATTCTAACATTATAATTTTTAA
>NC_043702.1:152896543-152898016 GCF_006229205.1 Suricata suricatta | reverse complement strand
GCTACATCACTCTGTCTCTCCAAAATAAATAACATTAAAAAATATTTTTTAAAAAGTGATACTTTATTCTTCACATTTTTGTCTACCATGAGCTTATTTTTACCTTCAAAATAGGCATTTATCATTAGTATAAAGATTCTAACATTATAATTTTTAAATGTCACTCATAATCCAATATGGAGAATGTTTTTCTCTAATAGAAGATTGGATGTCTTTATTCAAAGCCCATAATCAGTAAGGTCAAGCAAAAGTAGTAATTGCATTTGTATTTACAAGATGTTAAACAATTACTCACAAATGAGCTAATTTTAGCATCTTGGTACTATGTTGACACTCATCCCTTCCTTAAATGTGTCATGTAGATTGTTGTTTGTCAGTTGATTATGGAATTGATCACTTGAATCCCTTCTTCTTCTTTATTGAAGGAAGACATGGAAATGAGCTTTTAAGAAATCTAAATTGAAAAACACTAAGTTTTATGTATACCATTAGAATTCATTTTTATTAAATCATCAGACGCCTCTGCACCAAAAACAAAAAGTTTAGGTTTATGGGTTGAATAAAACCAAATTAAAACTAATTTATTGTGTTCAAAGTTGCTAAGAAACTAGATCTTAATTGTTCTTACCACAAAAAAAAGACATGATAATTACATGATGTGATAGAGGTGTTAGCCAATCATGCTATGCTGTTAATCACATAGCAATATATACATGTATTAAATCAAAAAGTTGTACGCCTTAAATTTATACAGTGCTAGAAGTCATTATATTTCAGTTAGCAAAACAAATGCACACACAAACATGTAATTCATCCACAATGCTGTGCACCTACAGCCTCTAAATAGTTTCAAAACATTACCATCATGACAAAATAAAGCCTCATACCAATTAAATAATTACTCCTTATTTATACCTCTCCCTATTTTCTGATTCACTTTCAGTCTATATGTATTTATATATTCTGGATGTTTCACATGAATGGAATCATACAATACGTAACTTTTTGGTTCTTGCCTCTTACGTAGCAGAATGTTTTCTGGTTCATTCATGTTTTCGCATGAAATGGTGCTTAATTTCTTTTATAACTGAACAATATTCCATTCTCCATCCATCCATTCATTGACATGTGGATTGTTTCCACATTGACATTTTGGATTGTGAATAGTGGTGCTGTGAACATCAAGGAAAAAGCATTTCTTTGAGCTGTTGTTTTCAATGCCTTGGGCTGTATTGCTAGAAATAGATTTGCTGGAATCATATGGTAATTCTACGTTTAACTTTTTTGAGGAATCACCAAACTATTTTTGATAGCAGCAGAACCACTTTACATTCCCACTAGCAGTACACAGGGGTTCCTATTTCCTGCATACTTGCCGACACCTGTTATTTTCCATTCTTTTGATCATAGCTATCTTAGTGAGTGTTTCACCTGAAAGTTTTACTTTACCATCTTTTATCTCTTATTTTATAA
>NC_043702.1:152888794-152896443 GCF_006229205.1 Suricata suricatta | reverse complement strand
TTTAACTTTTTTGAGGAATCACCAAACTATTTTTGATAGCAGCAGAACCACTTTACATTCCCACTAGCAGTACACAGGGGTTCCTATTTCCTGCATACTTGCCGACACCTGTTATTTTCCATTCTTTTGATCATAGCTATCTTAGTGAGTGTTTCACCTGAAAGTTTTACTTTACCATCTTTTATCTCTTATTTTATAAATTCCATCTTTTCTTGAGAGCAAAAATTAAGTACATGCAAAGTCATGTTTCCTGTGGTAGTTTCCTTCAAAGTATTTTCTCTTCCTAGGGTTGTTTAGAATCTTCTTTAAAGTTATTGTTTCCACAGATACTTCTTATAATTTTTTTCAATCACTCATTTATACTCAAGCACAGTATCTGATGGGGAAAAATAATCCTGCTTTGTGTACAACTATTGTAATTTTTTTTGAAATATAGTTAATTCCAGAGTTAGCCAATGCAAATTATTTATTCAGGAAATTAATAGACAGAGGAAACTCGGGAGAGAATATGTGCTATAGGCTGTCCTGAAGGGGCGATTCATACATAAAGAGTATAGTCAATTCCAAGAATTATCTTCATATATCAACATATTGTTTTCTTATGATCAATCCCCTCAAAAGATATACCACGACACTGGTATTAACTGGTGAATGCCCTATTGGTCATTTGGGGGACTCGGTATCGGGATCAGCCAGGCCCCTGGAGGCCGCCTGGTTTCTTTATTTGCAGCTGCTCTTGTATTCTGCATACCTAGTTAGTTGTTCTGGGTTTGTTGCAGCAGAAGACAAACCATGGGCCTCTGTCCCCATGCTTAGCTCTATTCGTGGCAAACTTTTTTAAAGTTTAAATTCCAGCAGTGTTAACGTACAGTTATATTAATTTCAGGTATACGATCTAGTGATCCAACCATTTCATACAGCACTCAGTGCTCAACATGGTAAGTGTTCTCTTAATCCCCTTCACCTGGTTCACTGAACCTCATCCACCTGCCACTTCCCTCCTGGTAACCAGCAGTTCTCTCTAGTTAAGAGCCTGTATTTCTTTCTTTGTTTTGTTTCTTAAATTCCACATATGAGTGAAATCATATGGTATTTGTCCTTTTTTTTAAACTTATTTCACTTGGGATAATACCTTATAAATTGACCCATGTTGTTACAAATGGCAAGATTTCACTTTTGATAATATGACATTACTCATACCACTCTTCATTTATTCATCTATCAATGGACATTTGGATTGCTTCTGTTATTTGGCTATTGTAAATAATGCTGCAATAAACATGTTTTCGTAATCTTTGGGTAAATACCTAGTGGTGGAATTAATGGATCACATGGTAATTCTAATTTTAATTTTTTCAGGAACCTGCATACTGTTTTCCACAGTGGCTGCACCAGTTTGTGTTCCCATTGTGTGTGCACCAGTGTTTCTTTTTCTCCACATACTCAATAACATTTGTTGTTTCCTGCATTTCTGACTTTAACCTCTTTTTTTAAAAATATTTATTTTTTGAGAGAGAGAAAGAGACAGAGCACAAGCAGGGAGGGGCAGAAAGAGAGAGAGAGAGAGAGACAGACAGAGAGACAGAGAGACAGACAGAATCTGAAGCAGGCTCCAGGCTTTGAGCTGTTAGCACAGAATGCAGGTGGGGCTCAAACTCATGAACCATGAGATCATGACCTGAGCCGAAGTTGGATGCTCGACTGATACACCCAGGTGCCTCTAATTTCAGCCTTTTAGTAAGTGTGAGGTGCTTTTTTATTGTGTTTTGATATATATTTTATGGATGATGAGTGATGTTGAGCACCTTGTCATATGTCTGGTGATTATCTTCTTTGGTTAAATGTCTGTTTTTGTCTTCTGTCCATGTTTTAATTGGATTATTTGGTTTTGGGGTGTTGGGTTGTATAAGCTCTTTATATATTTTGTATAATAACCCTTTATCATATCTGTTTTAATGACTTTAAAGCATTTGTATGACAATTGAGGGAAGATAATGTGTGTGCAATATTTAGTATAGTACCTGGAACACTGTAATGCTAATGCTCATAATCACTACAGTACTATAAAATAAATAGCCTATGGTTAATATTATCTATATTCCAAATTTAAAATGCAGCACGTTGATTGTCATAGTATATAGTTTTAAAAATTAATACGGTACAAAATCACATACACAAATGTGTGTGTGTGTGTGTGTGTTTATCTTTATGGCTGCCATGACAGAGATAAAAGTGTGGAGCATCAAATGGCCTTTAGCTTCCAGATTCCCCTGTCAAATCACAACTTGTTGTTTTCCTAATCTTATCCAGATAGCTTAGAACTGAGAAAGTTTTTAAAATGTGGACAGGTAGAAGACTGTGAGCATTTGCAGTTTTATAGTTTTACAAAATGTACTTCATCGATCTGTTGGGAACAGTTGCAGCAGGAAGGTGATGAAAGTGGTTAGAATCCACTTAGGGAGGCTCTGTGCATGTTAGGGGCAAGAGCACTAGATTGGTAATCGGGAGGCTGGAATGAATCCCAAATGTGCCACTTAATAAATCACATATTTTAGCAATTATAAGCATTTTAAGCTCCAACTTTCTCACTTTGACTTAAGGGAGAAAATGTTCACTTTACAATATTGTTAAGCAAAAAACACATTTAAAATATGAGACATTTATAAAGACACACTTATTTTTGGTAGTCAACAACTGTTGGCTCCATTGTTTAATATCAAAATAGGTAAACAAGACCTGGCGTTAGCAGTGAGGTATCCTGTTTTACTTCGCTTTGTTATAAATGACACCCATGACACATCATGCTTCTTTAAAGACCAATGTCAGTTACTTATAGTATCATAAAATACCTACCCCTTCAAAAACATTGATTTTCCCCCACTTCCTGTAACACTAACCAGCAGTGTAGATGAAGGTTTTGATTACTAATTTAATCTTTCTTACTAATTCTTGAGATGTATTTCTTCATGATTCAGTCTCGATAGGTTTTAAAAGAATAAGATACTTAGGAATAAACTTAACTAAATATATTTGTACACCAAAAACTTCAAAATACATATTAAAAATAAATATACAAATATATCCAAAGGCACCCCATGTTCATGGATTGGAAGACTTCATATTGTTAAAATGCCCATACTGCTCAAATGAAATTACAGCTTCAATACTGTTTCCATCAAAATCAAATGTTTTGGTTTTTTTACTTACAGCTGATTAATATCGAAAAAAACTTCTAAAATTTATATGGAATCCCCAAAGACACAGAATAGCCAAAGCAATCTTAAGAAAGAAGAACAAAACTAGAAGCATTCAATTTCCTTATTTTAAAATTTATCATAACACTAGAATAATATAAAAATATATGATCAATTCAACTTTGATAAGCATCTCAAGAGCACATAGTGAGGAAAGGACAATTTCTTCAACGAATGGTAAAGGATTCAAGGCTGCAAAAGAATGGAGTTGGACCCTTGACTTACATTATACACAAAAATCCACTGAGAATAGATCAAAGGTTTAAATGTAAGACTTAACTAAAAACTTTTGCACAATAAATGGAACAAGCAACAGAATGAAAAGGCAACCCACACAATGGGAGAATGTGTTTGCAAATCATTGATAAAGGCTTAATACTTAAAATATATAAGAAACAACTACAATGCAATAGCAAGAAAAGAAAATCCAAAATCCTAATTAAAAAATGGGTTACAGACATGGAGAGATATTTCTCCAAAAATATCAAACAAATGGCTGCCAAGTATATGAAAAGAGGTTCGACCTCACTTAGGGAAATGCAGATCAAAGTTATAATGAGACATCTTCGCACACCTATTAGAATGGCTATTATCAAAAAAAGGAAGATAAAAAAATAGGTTGTACAGAAATTTGATACTTGTACATCATCGGTGAGAATGTAAAATGATGCAGTCATTATGGAAAATAGTATGGAGTTTCCTAAAAAAAAATTACAGATAAAACTGTGCACAATCTAGCAATCCTACTACTAGGTATGTTTCCAAAAGAATTGAAATCAGGACTCACAGTGGTAGCTCATTCCCTTATTCACTGCAGCATTGTTCACAACAACGAAGATGTGGAAACAACCTAAACATCCACCAACAGATGGATGGATAAAGAAATGTGATATATACATACAGTGGAATATTATTTGGCCTAAAAACGTAGGAAAATTCTTTCATTTCAGGAACATGGATCAATTTGGAGAACATTAAGCTAAGTGAAACAAGCCTGTGTCAGAAGGACAAATACTACATGATGTCAATTTTATGAGCTATCTAACAGCCGCATTCATAGAATTAGAGTAGACTGGTGGTTGCCAGTGATTGGGACAAGGGAAAATGGAGAGTCGTGTTCATGGGTATGAAGTTTCAGTTACACAATTTAAATATGTTCTGGAGATCAGCTATACGCGTGCCTGTAGCTAACGACATGGTATTGTGCACTAAAAATTTAAGGGGTAATACTCATGTTAAATGCTCGGTATCTCAAATACACAAGAAGGG
Organism: Suricata suricatta; assembly: GCF_006229205.1. Lineage (NCBI taxonomy): Eukaryota > Metazoa > Chordata > Mammalia > Carnivora > Herpestidae > Suricata > Suricata suricatta. Next base: position 152,891,920 of record NC_043702.1, on the reverse strand, counting down.
ACACAAAGATACATTTAGAGATAAATAAATACAGGTGATAAGTATGTTTTTGGTCTTGATTATGGTGATGACTTCATGGATATATGCAAACATCCAAATTCATCAAACTGTATTCATTAAACATGTGAAGTGGTTTTTTTTTGTATATCAATTACACCTCAATAAAAGTATTTTGAAAAGCTAAGCAAATGCAACATTGGTGACAAGATAAAATCACAAGTTTAAACTCTTCCAATTTTGTAAATAGCACAAGGAAAACAAGGTAAGACCAATTCACTTGCAGTGAAACAGACACACTCTTGGCTATTATGCTTTAAGAAAAAAATGTAAAATTTAACATACACAGTGGTTACAGTTTAATGTTTGTAACATTGTTCTTACTTTTAATACTTTAGGTTGCAAGCAAGGAAGACAGAAAATGCTAATTTGTGTAGAAAACAAATCATAAAACTCCAAAGGATGATTATTTTAAGAATAGTAACATCATTACTATTATTTATGTTTTTAACCTCAAGTAGCATTAGAGATATACATTTTAAACTCAAACCTCACTCAAAAGCATTATTTTTAAACAAAAGTTGAGGCCTAGGAAGGTTTTTGTTGTTTGGGGTTTTTTTTTTTCTGTTTTTTTTTTTTAACAACCTTAACAACTACTTAGAAGCAAATTTTGACGACTAGTCCTGTTTTTCAGGTTCTATTTCCAGTTCCGCAGATGGTCTTATCAACTCCCAGAATTACTGAATCCAAATATACATTTGTTAGTGCTAAAAGAATGTGATCTTCTTACCAAACCAATAGATTGCAATACCTTGATACCTGTTCCTTTGTTCAAAAAATACCTACATTAAGAAACCACCAATGTATAATAGAAATTAACACAATATCTATTGGTTCCATTTATTATTTAAAGCATGCCTGTTTCTCATTATTTTGATGTTATTTCGTGGGTTTCTACAACACAAAATGTAGCAAAACGTGCAATGGATTAACAACATAACAGCACATGAGAATAGATTTTCAGCAGTTTCAATTTTGAGTGCAGGCCTAAATTTTAATAAGGGCACATTATTGAAATAGCCAGTAGCTAGATTAATTATTCAGAATGACAGAATTCCAAATTGTCCCCAAAATAAATCAACCCACCTATGCAAATATATGGCTCTTGAGCTCTATGTGCTGTTTCTTTGCAAAAAGCAAACGAAATAGATAAGTCCCTTTCCCACAGTTAGTTGCAATCTACTCGAGAAGACAAATTTATAGTATAAAACACTCTGAAGCAGACACAAAGCACCCCAATGAATATAGAAAACCCTCCAAGTGTTAGTTAGTATTAAAGAAATAATAGCCCTTATTATTATACAAGACAAAGACTGAAGCCGAACAACATCTGAGGTTTTAATTTAAATCACAATCATTTACTTCTATTATAGATTTTTCCACCGAAAACCATTAAATTTGTTATATTGGCAATTAAATAGTCTTAATGTTGTTCAGTTAACTCAGAACATCTGAAATCTCACACTTTAACAAGTATTGAAGTGATCTTGAGTTCATGGTGCATTTCTTGGTCTCTTGATTTTAGCAGAGAGAACCAGAATATGCAATTGCTGATTAGTAGCTCAATACTATTTCAAGTACAAAAGTACATGTCTGAATTGATGGTGTTAGGTCACTATTTTGATTTAGAATAACACACAACAGTGTAAAACTATATTTTGTCCATGACAAAATATTACCCCCCCACACACAAACACACATGCTCTACACACCCTACAAAACATCTAACCTATCACCGGGGAAATGATTTTTTCACACCAATAGAAAATAATATATCAAAATCTTCAGGTTTATCTGGACTGCCAGAATCTGTCAGGGAAAAGACAGGATAAATTAGGCAAAGAGAGAAGGGTTAGGACCTGAGGTCCCTGGGTGGGGAAAAACATATTTTGGAACAATGCTGTGAGTGTCCAACCACAGCAAACTATAAGGTTCCTCTTATCGATGTAACAAACACCCCAGTCTCCCTCAGGTTCCCCTCAGGAATGTGACAATCAAAATACCTAACTAAAATAAGTAAACCATAAAATTTTCTGTTCTACGAGAGACAGTATGACCGTAGTCTGACTCTTCACACAATGAAGTCAAGTCAATCAGAAACAGACAACCCAGCACCTAGAGTTATCAAGCCAAGCTGATAAGGATAGTACCTGAGAAAGAACAAGGGGGGATGGGAGAGGGGCTAACCAAAACCCTATAAAATAAAGACCCTTGCCAATAGTCAGGGACATTCACCTTCAAATGCCCCCTCTCTGCATAGGGAGCTTTCATACTATTCTTACTGTCTAATCTTATGCTCTAATAAACTTTTGCCTGCAGCTTATTTTATTCTGTATCCATCTCTGCATTCCTCAAAGAGGTGAGACCATGAAACCAGGGTATAGAAGTAAAGATTCCTGCAATAAGATCACCAGTAGCTGAGGTCTTCCCGAGCATATAGGCATATATAACTATACTACACTATACTATACTAGTAGTATATACTAGCGTTAGTATATTCTATTAGTATATTACTATTACTGTATACTATTACTGTACTATTAGTATATATACTACATATAAAACATTTATAACTGTTCTATGCTATTATTATATATCATATAGCACTGAAATGTGGAGAGTGGTTGTACTTAAAGAGACTAGAGAGACTGCTTTGTACTTAATAATCAAAAAGTGTTCAAAAGTTTACCTCAAAAAGCATGTCAAGGGGTGTCTGGGTGGCTCAGTTGGTTAAGCATCTGACTTCAACTCAGATCATGATTTTACAATCTGTGAGTTCGAGCCCTGCATCGGGCTCTGTGCTGACAGCTCAGAGCCTGGAGCCTGCTTCCACTTGTGTGTCTTCCTCTCTGATCCTCCCAGACATGCATTCTGTCTCTCCCTCTCTCAAAAATAAATAAAATTTTTAAAAATTTAAGCATATCAAAATATTTTATTTTTTTTCTGTCCTTGACAGAATGTATTAAATAAGCAAACACCACCAACAAGCAAAACAAGTACTACAATGTAAAAACATTAAAAAAAAGACAACCCTCTCACATGCATAAATGAAAGATTGCACACAAAGAA
>NC_043702.1:152817309-152888694 GCF_006229205.1 Suricata suricatta | reverse complement strand
GTGTGGTTTTGATTTGTGTTTCCCTGATGATGAATGATGTTGAGCATCGTTTTATGTGTCTGTAGGCCATCTGGATGTCCCCTTTGGAGAAGTGTCTGTTCATGTCTTCTGCCCATTTCTTCACTGGGTTATTTATTTTGTGGGTGTGAAGTTTGGTGAGTTCCTTGTAGATTTTAGATACTAGCCCTTTATCTGATATGTCATTGGCAACTATCTTTTCCCATTCTGTCGGTTGCCTATTAGTTTTCTTGATTGTTTCCTTTGCCTTGCAGAAGCTTTTTATCTTGATGAAGTCCCAGGAGTTCAGTTTTGCTTTCATTTCCCTTGCCTTTGGGGATGTGTCGAGTAGGAGATTGCTGCGGTTAGGTCTAGGAGGTTTTTTCCTACTTTCTCCTCGAGGGTTTTGATGGTTTCCTGTCTCACATTCAGGTCCTTCAGCCATTTTGAGTTAATTTTTGTGTATGGTGTAAGAAAGTGGTCTAGTTTCATTCTTCTGCATGTTGCTGTCCAGTTTTCCCAGCACCACCTGCTAAAGAGGCAGTCTTTTTTCCATTGCATACTCTTTCCTACTTTGTCAAAAATTGATTGGCCATACACTTGTGGGCCCAGTTCTGGGTTCTCTATTCTATTCCATTGGCCTATGTGTCTGTTGTTGTGCCAATACCATACGAATAAGAGCCCAGGGCCAGATGGCTTCCCCGGGGGAATTCTACCAGACATTTAAAGCAGAGCTCATACCCATTCTTCTCTGACTCTTCCAAAAAATAGAAATAGAAGGAAAACTTCCAAACTCATTCTACGAAGCCAGCATCACCTTGATACCCAAACCAGAGACCCAGCAAAAAAAGAGAACTATAGACCAATATCCTTAATGAATACAGATGCAAAAATACTCAACAAGATACTAGCAAATCGAATCCAACAGTATATAAAAAGAATTATCCATCATGATCAAGTGGGATTCATTCCTGGGTTACAAGACTGGTTCATTATTCGCAAATCCATCAATGTGATCCATCACATTAACAAAAGAAGGGAAAAAAACCATATGATCCTGTTGATAGATGCAGAAAAAGCATTTGACAAAATACAGCACCCTTTCTTAATAAAAACCCTTGAGAAAGTTGGAATAGAAGGAACTTACCTAAACATTATAAAAGCAGTTTATGAAAAGCCCACAGCCAATATTATCCTCAATGGGGAAAAACTGAGAGCATTCCCCCTGAGATCAGGAACACAACAGCGGTGTCCACTCTCACCACTGCTGTTTAACATAGTGCTGGAAGTCCTAGCGTCAGAAATCAGACAACAAAAGGAAATAAAAGTCATCAGAATTAGCAAAGAAGAAGTCAAACTTTCACTTTTCACAGATGACATGATACTCTACATGGAAAACCCAGTTGACTCCACCAGAAGCTTTCTAAAACTGATTAATGAATTCAGTAAAGTTACAGGGTACAAAATCAATGTACAGAAATCAGTTGCATTCCTATACACCAAAAACGAAGCAGCCGAAAGAGAAATCAAGAAACTGATCCCATTCACGATTGCACGAAAAACTATCAAATACCTAGGAGTAAACCTAACCAAGGATGTAAAAGACCTATATGATGAAAACTATAGAAAACTTATGAAAGAGATTGAAGAAGACACCAAGAAATGGAAAAACATTCCCCGTTCATGGATCAGAAGAACAAACATTGTGAAAATGTCATTACTCCCCAAAGCAATCTACACATTCAATGCAATCCCCATCAAAATTGCACCAGCGTTCTTCTCAAAGCTAGAACAAACTATCCTCAAATTCGTATGGAACCACAAATGACCTCGAATAACCAAAGTCATATCAAAGAAGAAATCAAAACAGGAGGCATCACGATCCCAGACTTTAACCTCTACTGCAAAGCTGTCATCATCAAGACAGTATGGTATTGGCTCAAAATATCTTAAAGCTAGTGTTCAAACTCATAAGAATAAAATGGTAAAAATTTTTAAATCTGCAAAATATAACCTGTTAACAATCTTGTTTTAATGACTACAGAATTTTAAGGAGTTTTGGTAGGATGATAGTTCATAGTGTCTAATTGGTCAGGACACAAAAGGAATGAAACTTCTAATAAGTGTTAAATTCCAAATAGAAAACATCGTAAGTACTAGAAGTGTAAATTTTAATACATTAATTATCTAGTCTCTCATATAAATTTGTGTAATTTAAAAATGCGAGACACAGGGTGCCTCAGTGGCCCATGTCAGTTAATCATCTGACTCTTGATCTTGGCTCAGATCATGATCTCATGGTTCGAGATTCTCTTGCAATTTTCTCTCTCTTTCTCTCAAAATAAGTAAATAAACTTTTTAAAAAGTGAGACTCAAACAATAAAATTATTATTTACAAATTTTCTATGTGATCAACTTAATTTTTGTTTTATAATACCTGGTTATAAAGGAAAAGTTAGATTTCAAATATATAGACAATAGAATATATAAATTGCCTATAATTTTTCAGAATATAGCATTATTTTACTGTGCTGTATTTTTACATAAGCACGGTTAACTTAGGTTTGTCATTGTATTTCATTTGCTATTATATGCTTTTTCCAGCACAATTTCATGTTTTCATATAGGATAATTTAAATACGAGTCTATGGGACACCTGGGTGGCTCAGTTGGTTAAATGTTCAGCTTCAGCTCGAATCATGATCTTACAGTTTGTGGGTTCGAGCCCCGCATCAGACTCGGTGCTGACAGCTCAAAGCCTGGAGCCTGCTTCAGATTCTGTATCTCCCTCTCTCTCTGACCCTCCCCTGCTCACTCTGTCTCTCAAAAAAACAAACCAAAAAAACCCCACATTAAATACAAGTCGTTTTTTTAAATTCTAAATGTCCTAATATATTCAAATGATTATTTCTTTGGAATCTAAATTTGAACATGAATTACAGGAGAGAGAATTGCCATGTTATCTTCTTCCTTTCATAATTAATTTAAGTCTAAGTTTTTGTCACTCTGGATAAGGAATGAAGACAGTAATAATTATTCAGATTAGCTAAAATTATATAATATTTAGGTGGGAAATTAAAAGCCTGTATTATGTATTTAAACTAACTATACCTCAAAAATGAATAGTAATGCAAAAATAACAGAATAGCAACTCAAGTAAAATAATTGATGTTAAAAACTAAAGATGCTTCTTATCTTTATTTGAAATATATTGATACTTCTAAATTTTAAAATTTGTTACTAAAAATTAGAGATCACTAAGGTTTTTTAAAAATATTATTGGGGCATATATTCCTTGCCAAAATACCTACTATTTCTTAGAATTCTTATGCATTAAAAATTTGGGGTATCAATGTCAAATACTAAGAACAGCAATATATTACAAGCAATGAAGTTGCCTACAGAAAGATGAGTGACAAGAATTTATAGTTAATTTTCTACAAAGCATAAAATAAATATTTGGATAAAATGGGCTAAAACGGAGGTGTTTAAAGCAAACAAAAACATTATTAATATTTAATAATTATATGTAATATTTTACATGTCTACAATTTAAGCAATTTGTAAAGCATAATAATAAAACAAATACCCATAAACTCCCCAGAGTTTAAGTAGTAGATGATAATTGATTTACCCATGTGCTTCTTCCCAACCCATCTTGCTGAAACCCCTCAAACCTGTCACACACCCGGGGGTGCCTGGGTGGCTCGGTCAGTTAAGCATCAACTTAAGCCATGATCTCACAGTTCATGAGTTCAAGCCCCACATCGGACTTCACTGGCAGTGAAGAGCCTGCTTGGGATTCTCTCTCTACCTCTCTCTCTCTCTCTCTCTCTCTCTCTCTCTCTCTCTCTCTCTTCCAAAATTAAAGAACTTAAAGAAAAAAAAAACTTAAACACACGCACTCACACGAACAAAAACCTGCCACATACCTGAACAGTAATGTGTTTATCAGCTTTATGCTTTGTTCTATACACATACATACATATCTGAATAATATCCGCTCTGAAGGAACATCGTAAAATGTAACCATCGTTATATGAATGTTTTCTCTCTCTTGCATTACCTTTCTCAGCTCTGTCCCATGTTGTCACAATGCAGTTCAATACATTTTCACTCTTGCAGAATATTCTGCCCTGTGACTATCCTAAAGTTAATTAATTAACAAAACTGTTGGGTTTTATGAAAATTCATGCTATAAACTTTGTTGCATATGTTGCCTGCTAAATAAATACACCCAAGAGTTTCTTTCGGTTATCTGCTTAGGAGAGGAATTACTAACTTATGGTATATCTGAAGTTTCAAATATAATTGCAATTTTTTTGTGGATTTATATTCCACAAGCGATGTGTGTATATATGTAATTCCACACCCCCCCCCAAACTTGGTCTAAGTCAGTGTACAATGCTAGCGCATTTTGGTGGTAATTTACGAGCTGTTGGTTATTCATCCTCAGTTTAACAGGGAAACGTAGTCGACACCATTTACTAATTGGATCCAGTTAGCTTTATAAATTATCCTTAAAAATTATTTTTTCCATAATATTTTATTGTCAAATTGTTTTCCATATTAAAAAATATTTTTAAATGATTCTAAAGTATTTTTCCAGTAGTAACAAGCAACTTTATTAGAATTTTTAATAGAAATGAAAACAAAGTAAAACCAAAGTTTTGATCCATGTTTTACTGGTTTTGAAGGCCAAATTCATATGATTGCAACTAATTGCTATGAATGATTAGCCCCATATTTTTTTAAATTTCTACATCATCTATCTCCTTCCAATAGCCATTTTGTACGCACTTGCCTTCAATATTTGTCTACTTACAAACGCCAAATCAATTTGGGCACATAGACAACATAAAATGTAAAAGTATTTCACATTTGTAGCAAAATGGAATGATCCAAGTTCTTGTCACAGAAGTTAGGCAGTGTAGTTCTTGCTGTTCAATGACTACGTGAGACATCTTCTTTCCCTTTGTTTTTATAAATAGTTATTTACAGATTAATTCTTGTTTGTTTGAATACAATCCACTTAGGTTTTTATCAACTGAAGACTCAGATTTTGGTAACAAAGTCAAATTCACCATCTTCATTAGCATCTAGATTGCTACTATTTGTCTCTTTCCATTTATTTTCTGACTCATTTCATAATTTTAAAACTTCTTTCTCTGCTAATTTTCTTTTTATTTTCAATATGGGATGAAAACAAAAAAAATCTCAACAATGTCCAATGAAAATTAAAATAAAATAACTAAAAAGGCTACAAACAAACTCTCCATTTTTTTGTCTAGATGGTGCAATACTGTGAGCAATACAATAAGAAAACTAAAAGTTGATGCAATAGCAATGATTAGTTTCACTACTATACTATCTGTTTCTGTGTTTCCATCATTCTTCCATTTGCTGTTTATAAAGTCTCTGATTGTATAAGGGGAATCATGATGAGTAATGAAATTTCTAGGTCAATGAAAGAGCTAAATGTTTCAAGATACAGAAAAAATAAAATCTGTATCTATAATCAATTTCAGGAAGACTAGTATCACTATTATAATGAGTTTTTCTGATAAAAGTTTGTCTCTGGTTTGCTGTTTTCTTAATGCTGTTTGGTGAAGTTTCATAAACTCTACAGAAGCCTTACATATCTGTTGTTACATTCATCCTTATGTAAGTTATTTTACTGTATTTGCATTGTAATTGTGTCAACAGCAGTTGATGTCTCTTTAAATAAAAGGTCATGTTTTTAAATATTTGTGGTCACTGTATAAACACTTCATTTTTATATATTGCTCTTAATACAAATATACCTAACTAAAATCTTTTACTTTTTCTAAGCATCCTTATGTATATTCTGTTGGTTTTTGTATCTCCTATGTATATGTTTTAGTTTTTATGTTTTTGATCATTATATTTCCAGTACAATATTATATAGTACATGTGGATCTCTAAAGTAAAGCTGCTAATGATTCAATATTACAAGCAGAATGTTGACTAGAGGATTATAGTAGATAAGGAAATTCCCTACTCTCCCTAATTGTTAAATAGCTTCTATCATTATAAGGTATGCTTTTTCTTAAATTGCTCTTTCCACATCACTTGAGTTGATCATATTGTTTTTACATCTAGTTTATATATATTTACATATATATGTTTGTTATTTGTTTATATATATATTTGTTTGTTTATTGTTAACTAACTTGTATTCCTGTCATAAACATAACATCTCTGTGATATATTACTTATCCTTTCTCTTTGCTCTACTTTTTCAGAAGGCAAAAATTACAGGATCACTCTAAAGCTATCCCATTTTTCTCCTGCATTTGAGTCCCTGCCAAGATGTGATGGTAGCTGACTTTCTTGCTACAGCAAGCTCTGAATAAATTACCTTTGCTTGTTTTCATTTGGTTGGTCTCCATTTGTTTCCACAAACTACACATTTCCCTTTCAAAATCACTTTCATTGAACCTTACATTTTGATGTGTTTGCATTAAAATTCAGCTCTAACTTTATTATTTTTGTTATGATTTCCTCTTTGATACCAGAGTTATTTATATGTGTGTACCTTTAATTCCCAAATGTATGGATGTTTTTAAACCTTTTGATATCAATTGCTATTTAAGGCTTCTTACACATAGCTGGGGAAATATAATTAAAAACAAAATTTCCTCCCAATCCAGGAAATCTTTTCACAAAGGTGGAGGAGAAAAAAAATCAGTGTTATTATTGAAGGAGGATTTAAGAAACCATGATGCACACCACATAAGTCCATTAAGTGGTTGTAAAAACAAGGACACTTGTGTGGCTCAGTCAGTTAAGTGTCTGACTTCAGCTCAGGTCATGATCTCAAGGTTTATGGGTTTGAACTCCATGGTGGGCTCGTGCTGACAGCTCAGATCCTGGAACCTGCTTTGGATTCTGTGTCTCCCTCTTCTCTCTGTCCCTCCCCCATTTGCACTCTGTCTCTCTCTCTCTCTCAAAATTAAATAAACATTAAAAATTTTTAAAAAGAGACATTACAAAGACAGAAAGCCCTCTGACCCTTTTATAAACCAAGCAGACACAGATCATTACATACATGTTCTCAAAATAAATAACTTACTAGTCCTCAAGAAAGAGGACTTGATGGCACCATTTGTCACCATGTGATTCATCCTAGGTTTACCTGGTAACTAAGGAGACCACCTGTGTTTTCCAATTAACTTTATCCAGAGGAAAAATAAACCTCTCATATCTTTATGACAGGAGGTGGTTTGGAATGAGGTTGAAGTTTGGATCCAACCCTCCCACAGACATGGGGACATAGAGTCACTTTCTTCCTTGATAATTAACATCTCAAACAGATAGTTCCCAGATCCTTGAAAAAAGCTGAAAAGAGGCTTATTTAGCTTTTCAAAAGACTTTATATACACAATTATAATTTTAAAAAATATTCTAAGAAAAAAGAAAGGGAAGTCTCTTCCCTTATTTTCAAAAGGAAGAATTAAGTCTCTTGTTTTTACCTACCTGTATTTGCCCTTACAACGTCAATGATTGACAGAAGTTAATAGTAATGTCTTACCCTATTGGAATTTTCCATTTCTTTGTTGATGGTAGGTCTATTTATGTTTCTTTGATTTGTGATTTTTCTTTTATGTTCACGTCATCCTGGGGTAATAATGTCTTCTTGGTGAGTAAAACATTTTACAAAATGTATAGTAATAACTTTGTCAGTAAGAAGGCATTGGTTTTGAAAATCTATTTTATATGATATATCTATTCAAACTTCTTTTTTATTATAATTTGCAATATATGCCCCCAACATTATAACTTCAAACCTTTCATGTTTATATGTATGAAAGCATCTCTTGAAGAAAAAATAATAGCTGAATTTTAATATAGAAATTTTAGTAGTATTACTTTGGGAATACTAATATAACTGGATTTGGATTTGTTTCTATTTCTGTGTTCTATATGTTTTATCCTTAAAAAGTTTTGGAAAGATTTAAAAAAATACAGATCGCATAAACAAGAAGTATAATCAATCACTATTAATGAAAACATATGCAGCAGTATCTAAGTCAAGAAATAGAATATGACCAACATGCCAAAAGCACTCACCCCCTGGTTCCATATTTCCTGTCCCATCACAGACCCTTCCCTCAAGGCTACAGAAAGCTTGTATCCTGAGTTTTGTGTTAATCACTTCCTTCTTTGCTTTGTTTTACAGGTTTACTAACATAAACATGCATTCCTAAAAAAAATAGTTTGCTTCATCTTTTTTGAACTTTATACAAGTGGAATCAAACCTTGTGTATTACTTTGCATTTGCTCATTTTAAAAGGCATTTGATTCAAATATCTATTTTTACTGAGAGATTGTCCTAAATGTTAGGGCTAGAATGGATACTCCCTTATGTGTGCTTGTACCACCTTATCCTTACCTGTATCATACTCTATACCTCCCTTTTATTCTTTCTCACTACATGATAGACTCAATACATGTTAAATACCACCATATCCCCAGGCACATATTCAGCAATCAATAAATACCTGTCAACTGAATAAATAAATGAGGTTTTTGTTTGAAATGTTAGGATATTCTACAGAATTATTCATTAACTTTTGAGTCACTTATGGGTTTAGGGAATCCCTACATGAATAACCTGCTGGGTTTTTTGACATATCTGCATTCCTTTATTTTTCAACCTGACAAATTTTATTAATCATTAAGGACTCCTCCAATAAACCTTTCCCAATGCTCTCAAACATATTCTGTCCCTCTTCTGTCTCCCTAAAGCACTTTGCTCAAAACTGAATGCATAAACATGTTACTCTGTGCTCAACACTAAACTGAAAACTGAGGACACAGCCTGATGATATTTTCTCTGTCTGGATTTATAAGTGTGCCCTTTAATGTGATAGTGTATTTCTGTGCATTTTATAGATTTCATCACAATAAAGATTAAGCAGCTCCTTAATTTTATTTTTCATCTCTGTGGTCCTATGTGTACTCCATCATATACATGTTTTCAGCTTGATACAGGCCCAAAAAACAGTCTCCTCGGTGGGTTATTTTCCTCAATGATATATATTTTGATTCACTATCAATAAAACTTTAATCTTAGTAACAACCTACTTCTTTAAAATAAACCATTTAGAACTTATTTTAACTGTTAAATATGTGAACCAGGATGTTACAAAAAATAGGCTTTTTAGGGATGAAGTTATGAAGATAACGGATATATAGAATTTTAGTCTGGAATTTTAAAATGGAAGCAAACCAAAACCTGAGTAGTCTTATGGAGTGAAAAAAAAATGGCTTTAATGGACTTAATTAACTTACCCTATAAGAAATGAAAATTAAGGAATCATTCTTGTCTGAACTGAGCTATTAACATGGTTTTAACTGCAGTCTTTATGGCCAAAAAGTCTTAGAGCAGATGGTAAATTTATAGTCCCTTTGCCCCTATGGAGAAGAAAGAAGGAGAAAATATAGTACAGGAACTGCATGTGTCTCATGAATAAACTTAGGAAGCAAGTGGTTGGAACCATTTCTAAATGGTGTATGAAAGTTACCATCGTTTATTCTAAAGCTATATAAACAACATGTATTTTTATGCTATGATACTGTCTTCCATAAATTAAATAAAAAGAACTTTTTCTCTCAAACAATAGCAGTGGTTTAACTGGAATAACTGAGAAAAGAATGTGTAACCTTGTTTTCTAATTAATTATAAATACATAAACATGATTGTAAATATAAGTGCTATGTTTATAGCACTTGGGGGATTTATTTCCCCAAATTATTATTTCACCAGATCTAAAATGAGAACATATTTGACTGTATAATATGTGCCAAGATACTGTATAAAAGCCACAGATATGTGAATAATTTGATACTTAGACATTTAAAATTTATATGTAACTATATATACATGCTTTCCATATATTACATAAATACTATATAAACATATTATATATTATGTGTATACATATAAATGTACATACAATTGATACTTTATGTATGGTTTAAAAAAACATATGTAATGCACTCTATAAAGCTACCTTGTATGTTTGTGTTTATTTTTGGGACATGTAAGGGATAGAATTTTTAAAGATATTATAACTAAACCTAAAGTAGATCAAATAACTTATTTAATGATTAGAGCAAAGTCTTATGTGAAATTCCTGATGGTAACTATTAACTATTTTTCTAATAACATTTCTGTTCAATGTTTTTGAAGTGACATGTACCTAGGATTTATCTTAAAAACAAAATATGTCAATAACTTATTTAAATATAACCCTGGGAAATGAAGTGTGCTTTGATTGTGTTATATAACAGAGGCAACTAAATACTCTATTTACTCTAGTGAATATTCTAATAGAATACTCTATTCCTTGTACATTTTGTAATTTCAAGTTTAATGTTTGGTTGACTATCTTAATATCATGTTTTACAAATGAATCATATGGATATAATAATCGTAGCTATCAGTAATTTAGTACTCATAACATATCAACATTTAATGCATTTTTTATTTTATTATACCATGACCACTAAAACAAAACCAAAATATGCTAACATCATAGAACAATATATTAGTGGGAAAGTATAAATAGAAATGATATTACATATGGTGCTCAAAATGCAATGCCCTAACATAGCGGGTCATATTAAATTTGTTTTTTCATATTAGAAATTTTAATTTCTAATCTGGGGTGGGTCTGGAAAAAGTACAGACTAACGATGGAGGAAGGAAAGGTTGTCTTTTTCTCTGTGAAAGAGACTATTCTTTTCCTATTTATAAATGGTTGTACCGACTACAATTTGGGATTACTTACTCTTTGCCAATCACATACTGTCCACCATTCTTTCAGTCTTGAACAATATAAAGTATTTTTCAAATACGTTTTCTTTAATGTTAACATTTATTTATTTATGAGAGAGGGAGAGTCGGAGCATGAGCAGAGAGAAGGAGACACAGAATCCAAAGCAGACTTCAGGCTCCAAGCTGTCAGCACAGAGCCCAATGCAGGCCTGAACCACGAACCGTGAGATCATGACCTGAGCTAAAGTTGCTCGCCTAACCAACTGAGCCACCCAGGTGCCCCTCGATCAATGTAATGTAGATTAGTTCACAAGTGTTGTCATAAAGATCTAAGGAAAGCGGATAACATAACTAGCACATTTCAGAACAAGGATTCAAATCTATCTATTGACTCTAAACATTATACTTTTATTTTAATGAATTAAGCTGCATCATGTAGAGATTAGAAATATTCAATTCTGGAAATTTATGTATGATGAGACCCAGAGAATTTATTTTATTTTAAAAACGCATTGAATATTTACTGTATTTAAAATATCATATTGGGATTGATTGAAAGGAAGGGGAGAAAATACAAATTTAATATTATAGTACACACAAATCTGGATAATTTCTTGATTCTGTTTCTTTTGGTATAATCTATTTTCCTACAGTGTTATGTCTACTCTAATAATGGTGAACATGATTATATAATCAAATTTCTTTTGCTATAAGAATAGTAAGCCAGACTCAACCAGATATAAAAAGAGGTTTGACCCACATTCCACCACCTTTCTTCTTCAATTATCAACATTGGACTCAACAGCGTAGAGGTTTTACTGTTTATTTATTTCATCTCCAATATTGGGATGGATTAAATAATGACCAATATCTTTCTAATTTACTAAACACAATTATTTCTTTTTCTGAAGCAACAAGGAGTAGTAATGTAGATTGCTAAAGACCATTCCGTTTGCTCAGTATCTAGGATTACAAATACTGATGAGAACATTCTTGTGTATGATTCCTATATATCTGTGTATGAGGCCTACTGGGTTTCATAGACCTTTGTAAGAGTGTTAACTTCTTCTCCAAAAGACATGAGAAGTCGTTGATGGGTTTTTAGCAGAATTACTTTTTAACCCTGATTGTCATTTGGAAGATGCACTGAAAGGGTGCAAAGGTAAATGACCAGTTAGAAAAGTGTTGCACCATTCTAGAGACAAGCCAGACTACTCATTACATGGTGGATGAGAAGTAGCTGCTTTGGAGACATGCAGTTTAAGCCAGTGATGTCTCAGTGATGAGTAAGGCCTGGTGACGGTGGGTTTTGAGAAAGGAGGTGAAACAGAATTTGATGATAGAAATTAGGGAAAACTGTATCAGGGTGTTCTACTCTAAAAGGAGTAGAAAGAGGTTGTCTGGGTGGATCACTCAGTTAAGCATCCGACTTCAGCTCAGGTCATGATTTCATGGTCCATGAGTTGGAGCCCCGCATCTGGCTCTGTACTGACAGTTCAGAGCCCAGAGCTTGCTTTCGATACTGTGTCTTCCTCTCTCTCTCTCTCTCTCTCTCTCTCTCTCTCTCTCTCACTCTCTCTCCCTCTCAAATATAAATAAACATTTAAAAAAAAGGAATGAAACATTCAGTGGCAAATGGAAGAAACTATGTGCTTAAGAAAGATTCTTTTTCATATGAGAAGATAAGCAGCTGATAATAAAAGTCCAGAAGGGGGAAAATGATGTCCCAGGGAAGAGAAGGGAAAATTGTAGAGCAAAATCTTTGAATAGATTAACGTTATATGACCTGATCCAAATGTGGAAGATTGGGCTTTTGCCATGAGCTTTGGTGTCTGATTCATATTTAAAAGACAGAAGACCGGGTATAAGACTACTGATACAGGTGCTAACTTATAGACTATCATTTCTTACAGGGGGTTTTCTTCAGTGGATATGAACTAAAGTCCTAAACTGACTGAAAATATGAAGAGGTGTTGGATGTTTGAAGGGAGAGAAGGATTGAAAGTCAGCTAGGAAAGAGGAGTGATGTACTGGAGAGATGTTCCATGTTGGATGAATAAAATAAAGGACCCAGTCGATGATAATCCATGAGCTTCAGATGGCTTTTTTTTAGTTTACTTGGTGCACAGTTGCCAGAGTAAAGGAAGTTACTTTTGAATTTAATTAGGGGAGTGTCATTGCGTAAGAGGATAAGAAAGTGAGAGAATGTCCATGGATGAAAATATAAATATGCACAAGACAATAATTGTTGTTTATAAAACTTGGTTTCAAAAGGGAAGTGAAATCATGATGGTACAAAAGTATGGTAAATGGTAGAGAGGATGAACGGAACTTAGGTTCCTGTCAAGTGGAGTTAACTCTGGATACAGAGGTAGAGGTTAGAGTGGTGTGTCTGAAATTATAGCTACTAGTAATAAAATAATAGTCCAGGGTATGACAATGGAAGTGATAGATTAAGGAGCATTCAGGTCAAGATTGTTGATGGAGAAAAGTTAGGGAAATGAACAAATAAGATTTGGGAAATAGAATTACATAATTTGAATGGTTATTAAAATCATCCATTAGGGGCACCTGGATGGCTCAGTCAGTTAAGCACCCAACTCCTGGTTTCTACTCAGGTCATGATCTCATGGATTATGAGTTTGAGCCCTGAATTGGGCTTTGTGCTGGTGGCATGGAGCCTGCTTGGGATTCTTTCTCTTCGCTTTCTGCCCTCCCCTCAAAATAAATAAATAAAAAGTTAAATCAAATCAAATCAAATCATACATTAAACACAAAAGTTGACAGCAAGTTAGAAGCTGAAATATTAAAAAAATGAAGGGTGGTGAGAAGTCCCAGAGTGGATATTCAATTGTACAAAGGCTTGGTTCTGTGTACATTTAATGTCATATAATTCTAAGATAGATGTTTTGGGATGAATGACTTTTTTATATCCCAATATATGCTTTAAATATATTTTCTAGATTTTATTCTAAATGGTGTACTAACTTACTTTCTATAATTAAGATATGAACCAATGAGAAATAAGTATTAGTGTGTGGTCTGAGGGAAGAATTTAATTTCTTTCAATACACCTAGTTAATTGTGTTAGTCATATGTATTTAAGAGTCTTTCTTTTTCCTTTGCCATCTTCGGGGAAACAGGGACTTTGAAATTTATCAACAACAAAATATTAGTGTGAATATTTTGTTTTAATCTCTAGCATTGATTGAGTTATAGCCCCCTTTTTAAATCCTTTTAATTATTCATTAGTGTCTTAATTTTTCTTAATCAATTGCACTACAGGTTTACCTATTTTCAAAAAGCCACTCTCACTTTTGTTGATACACTTCATTGAGTAGTTCTCATCTATATCATTAATGTGACTATTCTTATGTCACTTCTATACTTCACTGAAGTTAATTCTATTCTTATAATAAGTTTATGACATTTATTTTTAGACTTTTTTCTTATGCACAAACATTTAAACTATACTTTTCTCTATGTATTACAGTTTTAATTTTTAAAAATTATCATTTGTTTAGTTATGAGCTATTTAGAAGTGTGTTTTAAATTGGACTTATATTTCCCTTTTTATTAGACTTAAATTTTCCTTTTTATTGATTTTTTAAAACTTAACTATACTGTATTCAAAGATTAAAATGTGCGTGATACAGATTCTTTACAATTTGGCAAAACTAGCTTCTTGGTCCAGTATGCAATCAAACCTTGTAAAAGTTCTGTGTGTTTTTGAAAATAATGAGTTTTCTTAGATGTCAGGAAAGGATTGCATTTGTCAGATAGTTACATGTGTTAACTATGTTGTTCAAATCTACTAAAAGGAAATCCTTGCTTTGTCTGTGTTTCTTGATTGGTTATATCTTGATATTATAAATAAAATCTGATACTAAGGAGCATCTGATTCATGTAAGTCTGATTTGATAATTTAGTTATTAATTTATTTTGTGACCTGGATTGGTTTCAACTCACAAATCTTAAAAGGTTTTTTCCTTTTTCTCAAAAAAAAGAGAAAATATAAAAGCATGATCCCAGGATGCCAGGCTGGTTGCCAATCATCCTTGTTATGGGGAAAAAAAATGTTGACATAGATTATGGGCATAACTTTAATCAATGGAATATGGAGGAATTATATTTAGACTAACCTGAAGAAACCGTTTAGACCAGGCAGAGCAAGCAAAGAGAAGACAGTAAGCAATTCTGTTCTCTGTTGTGCTTGCAGTCTTGATCAAAGCCATCACATTAACTGAGGAGGAGACAGTGACCATAACACTGGTTTTTCTTGTCACTGGTAACTTTTTTGTGCTTCAGTAGTACCTGGAAAAATACTGTACTCACTTTCAAAATAACTCTATTAAAGCAATTGGTTATAATCAAAGCTATACAGGTAGTTAGAGATGAAGAAGAACTACTGAATCATAAAGGTATTTTGTTATAGAGTTGGGACATAAGAAAGAAAGACTCTCAGTAGCCTAGTATATCATTATTAGTGCGGATGTTTAGAACTGGCAATCGAAATGGCACATTGTTAATTCTGGATACTACTAAATGAGAGTATTTGGGTAGGTTATGAATCAAGATGTGGTAACAATCTTTTGTAAGCAGGTTCATTGAGATAGTATGACAGCAGGTCAACTGCAATGAGTTAAGTGGGGTTCACAGACCACTCCTAAAAGGGCAATTGCAATTGTTTCATCTCCATCCCTACACCATACACATAACACTCTCTTACAAAGTGCAAAGGTGCTACATATGCTACAGGCCCTTGACGGCTTTCATGAGAAGAAGTACATATCCACTTCAGCACCATTGTCAAAATGATAGTAGGGCAGTGATGGTGGCAGACTGGGTCCTCATTAAATGTGTATAACTTATGGAAAGACTGTGCTTGTGAAGAAGTCAGGAAAGGAAGAGATAAGATGACAGAGTAGGAAATTATAACCAGTCTATCTGGTGAAGTTGGCTTAGTTGATTATTTGATTGATTTCTGAATAACAGGGATAAAAACAGAAATGATGGGATTTTCACTAAAAAGTACATAGTTTCTGAGCCCCACTCTTAGCTCTTAAAGTGCCATGGTAAATTTGTTCTATTAGTCTGTTCCTTAATCTGGAGGAATTCAAATCCAATGATAAGGAACATGATCTAGAGAAATAACGGTTTTAAGAAAACCAAAGAAGCAAGCAACAACAAAACAAGGCTGAGGTTGACATGAGATTGTTCAACCACCATGGGAGAAGGGAGTTCCAGGCTATGTATAAGGATAAAGCTGCCTGAAGTTGCAAGGCAAAATTTCTTAGGATTACAAAACTGAGAGCTCAGTTCCTATGTGAGCTAGGGGAGGTAACTTAAAAGGTCTGAATATGAAACCAGATGGGTGTGGAGATGCAGTGATGGAAGAAACCAAGATGGGACTCAAGTTAGGAATTGGAGTTCATCATTGGAAATATTCCATTGATGGCACTGCCTTTAACTAAGTGAATAATTGAGACGGAAATTAGGTATGAGTGGAGTATGTTGCCTTTAGCCTTTTTATTAAGGATGCTAACCAAAACTCTTTTCACTCTATTTCAAATAACCATGTTAAAACTGCTTAATCTCTGTTAGTAAATATTAAAGTGATGCAGAATTCCAGGAGGGCAGCAAGAAACAAGACATCCTGCTCTGATTAAAGAAATGGTTGAGACCACCAATTTAATTATCATGAATTACCTTTTTAAAACTTCTGTCTGGCCAGTGTGTAAGGCAGATCATTCTTGGAAATTAACACAGACTGCCCAGGACTAAATAAATTGGTTTATCCAATTGCTTCAGTTGTACCTATATGCTAATAACTTACAGGATGGGCCTCAGTCAATATGATCTGGATTAGCCTTATAGACTTGGATAACATTTATAAAGAGGACAGTGGCAAAGGCTATTATATGAGGTCTTTATTATCTAAATTCCTGTTGATATTAGAAATATCAGAATTTATACAAACTGGGATCTTTTGTAGAAATCGGTAGGTCTTCTCAGTGAAAATGTTTCCGTATTTTGAATTGGAAATCTAGCTATTTAGTATGGTCTACTTAAAAGACAATTTCTTGCTTATTACTACTGTACTTTGATCCAAACCATCCCTGATGGACATCAGATGATTTTTAGGCTAAGAATCCTGATCCTGCCTTAAATGGTATCAGAGAGAATTTCAGATAGGAAGAGAGTCTCATAACAAGGCTGAATCATAAAATGGAAGCCATATATTCAGGACCACTCTTTAGGGAGGTTCCTAAGCATTTATATTATTTGTTCAGAGTATCAAGAATAGAGAGGTCTTATAAGACCTTCCTGCACTGATAGCTGTGTGGCCTAAATCACTGAATCTCTCCCAGCCATAGCAAACCAGGCAGTCTGGTCTATTGATGGGATTGCTGGGATTGAAGGCTGCATTGCTAATTTGGAAACCAGCAAGAATATGCTTTTAATATAGTTAATTCTTGATGGAAAAAGGCAAGGCAATAGACGAAAGTTGTATATATAGCAGTGGGATTAGAGCTCTCACCCTCTGGGAAATATTTGGATACTCACATTCCTGATCTGGAGCCCATAGCTTTGCTATGTAGTCAAATAAATTGATTCTATAGGCTTGGATGTTAAAAAAAAATACCCCTGAATTGATCACTCTGAATGTTCAGTTATGGTTAAAGAACAAGAACCAAAAAAGAAACCCAACACTGCATG
This sequence comes from Suricata suricatta, assembly GCF_006229205.1. Taxonomy (NCBI): domain Eukaryota; kingdom Metazoa; phylum Chordata; class Mammalia; order Carnivora; family Herpestidae; genus Suricata; species Suricata suricatta. Next base: position 152,871,170 of record NC_043702.1, on the reverse strand, counting down.
GAACATTCAGTTATTGAAATATTTGGGGGAATTTAGAGAAAGAATTAATGTTTATTGTGTAGATGCCCATGAAAAGGGAAAAATAAGTAGGAGAAAAAGAAGGAGGAGGAGAAGAAAAGAAGGCAAGAAGTCGCTGCTTCCAGGCATCAGCTTAGATGGAGACTGAAATCTTATGGTATACATTTCTGCCTATAATCAGTTTTGCTTAGTTCATAAAATAAGCAGGCATGTAAGTGTTCAGGTCATGCATCAAAGAGCTATGAAGGAGTATCTTTCTCTTGCACTGCTGAAATGATTAATGTGACAAGGAACTGCACCCAGTGACCACAAGAAATAAAAACTATAAAAGTGGGGGGGGAGGGGGAAGGAGGGAAATACTCTAGAGACAAATGCTGGAGCCAACCTTATAAGTGAATTAATTTGACTTCCTATAGCCTTAGGGTCATACACATGGTTTGAGTCTTATCCTACTCCAGGGTCACTTATCAGTAACAGAAATAATCTATAGTAAAAGGTTTGGCATTCTCTAGCATTTAGATCAACCTCAAAATATGCATTTCACTGCCATGATGTACAGAAACTTGCAAGGAAAAATAGCATTACCTACTGATGCCATAGTCCTTATCACCCTCAAAGCAGTGGTATCATTTCAAATTGAAATAGGTAAGCAAGAAACTTGTTACTCAAAGTAAGTATTAAAAGCTTTAAGGCTAAACGAGTACACTATAACTGAATACAAGAGGAACCAAGGCAGAGGCCTGGCTGGTAAACTTCTAAAATTGGATAGTGGAAAGCAGGGTTTGGGAGAGCACACATTAAAACTACTGCATGCATCTTTCCCACTGCAAATATTGTTTTCATTTTGCCTGATCCAATGTTCCCACAGGCCAGGGTTTAAAATTACTTTAATCCAGGGAAGGTGGTAATGAAGACTCAGTGCTAAGCAAATGAAACATATTAATTAATGAACTACTTTAGAAAGAAAAGGTATTTAGCTCTATTTTAGAAATGCTATTGAGAGTGTCACTGGTTGGTTTGGATACAGATTATTTGCATTACAAAGTCATTTTATGAATCTCACATTGTTTTTAAAGAGGCAAGAAAAATATTCTCCCCTCAGAGAACAATAATATTAATATAAACCTTTTTATTATGTTCTACTTTTTAGCAAGGGCAGCAATTATTAAGTAGTTTAGGGGTGCCTGGGTGGCTCAGTATCTTAGGCAACTGACCCTTGATTTCGGCTCAGGTCATGATCTCATGTTGGTGAGTTCAAGCCCCATATTGGACTCTTCACTGACAGTGCCCAGCCTTCTTGGGATTCTCTATCTTTCCCTCTGTCTCTGCCCCTCTCCAGCTTTTTCTCTCTCTCAAAATAAATAAACTTAAATAAAAACTGAAAAAGAGGTGTATGGGTGGCTCAGTTGGTTACACTCCCAGCCTAACTCAGGTCGTGATATCGGGTTCCTGAGTTTGAGCTCTGTTGTGCTGACAGGTCAGAGCCTGGAGCCTGCTTCAGGTTCTTTATCTCCCTCTCTCTCTGCCCCTTCCCCTGCTCCCACTCTGTCTCTTTCTCTCTCAAAAATAAATAAACATTTAAAAATAACTCTAAAGAAGTAGTTCAATGGGGTTCAATCTGTTGAGAATCCAATTTTTATTTGAGCTCAAATCATGATCTCAAGGTCATGGAATCAAGCCCCATGTTGGACTCTACTTGGGATTCTCTCTCCTCTCTCTCTCTCTCTCTCTCTCTCTCCCTCCCTCAAAAGAAAAAGAAGAGAGAGAGTTTCAAATGTTGTTTTTTTCATAAGAAGCACATAAACTTCTTGAAGAATTCTATAAAACACATGATGACCTGGAGAGTGTGTATAGACACATGTGCACATAAACATGGAAAGGTATATTTCAACACGTATTTATTGTGTACCCTTTGTGCCCCAAGCACTGTGATATTTTCTCAGAGACTTAAGATACCAAGCAGATAAATCTATAATTTCATGGAAGAATATATATATATGTGTGTGTGTGTATATATACATATATATGTATATGTATATAAAACAAAAAATTAGAGAGAAATTCCTGGGTGCTTTGGGAACACTCATGCAATTTCAGGCATAGTCATGGTCAAATATACTAGGTGTGTGGTAGTAGAATGAATTTTAAAAAGTGGACTTCCTTCCTTCTGAATATCTTGAAGTAAGCATAACTATTGCTTCAATAAGATGAAAGTAAAAATCAGCTAGTTTTTATTTTGTACCAACATAATGCTCATCTTTCAGTTATCTATACTAATGGGAAGGTGCAGTAGTGTGGAACATCCAGAATGCCTGATAATCATAAAGTCATGAACGCTTGCAAACAATTTATATGCTATATATATTTAGTAGCTTCACCTTCCTGGTAATATTTTGCTTCAGTGCACATTAAAATTAGTTTGCATTCTCTGTGTACACACTATCTAGATGATAAGAAAGATATCCTGGAAGTATGCAGTATGGTTAGCAATAGCCCTTTCAATAGATAATACACAGAGCAGACAATTTGTATGTGCTTAGCACACAACTGGTGGTATGTGAATCTGTTGATATGATTGAGAGGCTGGCAAGAGTGTTACTTCTATTACTATGGTCTATATTTTATCTTCTCTTAACAGCACCTAAAGCAACTTACAGGTGAAAGCATATTGTAAAATTTTATATTTACAGCCACACAGAAGCAAAACTATCTACAGAAAGATACTCATCACTAGAGATGAACAGATTACTGAATTAGGTAACTGATTTTTCTCTAAGTTTTCTGGAACCTTAGGAAGTAATGTTAAAGTTTGGTTACTAAAATGTACTACTTTTATTTCTGAAGTTAAAAATAATGACTATTCATCTTAGAAATTTTCTATTTAAAAAAAATAAATACAAAAACTAACTGTAACTTCATCAGCCAGAAGACAGTGCTATTAATATCTCATATACTTTCTTCAAGTCTTTTTTTATTAAAATTTTTAATGTTTTTTATTTATTTTTGAGAGACAGAGACAGCGTGAGCAGGGAAGGGTCAGAGAGAGAGGGAGACACAGAATCCGAAGCAGGCTCCAGGCTCTGAGCTAGCTGTCAGCACAGAGCCCGACATGGGGCTCAAACCCATGAACTGTGAGATCATGACCTGAGTCGAAGCTGAAAGCCAGACACTTAATCGAGCCACCCAGGCGCCCCTTTCTTCAAGTCTTAAACAACTATTTTATAACAAATTTGATCATACTGACATTAGGTTTTTCTAACCTATTTTCATTTTTTATTTTCTTATATATCTTATTCTTTAAAAGGGTGATTTTTGTCATATATTTATCAATATACTTAAATATTTTATTTAATGAGGTCTTATCACTGAGTATTAAGGTTGCTTTCAAAAGTTCTCAAGGACAAGGGAATATTATCTGATGGATACAAGTTTGGGCTTTAGAATAAAAATGCCTAGGTTTAAATTCTATCCCTATATTTTGTTTGTATGTTACTTATTAATAATTTGTTTGTTTCATAGTCTCACTTTTTCTAGGTAAATGATTACAAAGTTAATAGAATTATTCCTTTATTGTTCAGAGATCATTTTGTTATTTGATTAATTGTATTTAGTTAAGTTAAATTTTCTCCTTTTGAATTGGGAGAATTTTTGAAGCAATGTTAGTAGAAGTGATAAACTACTGACTTAAATTGAAATATCTTGTCTAGTTTTATTTTACATTACATGTCAGTCTGAGATTGGTATTATCAGTAACTTAGAATTGATTATTATTATCCAGTTTACTTAGGATTATCTTTTTAAAATTAAAATATATTTTGAATGTCATAAAATGAGTTTTTTTTGGTAATCAATTAATATAATCAAGTAGTTTATCCTTTGCTATATTTATTATACAAAATCATTCCTCAGTAAATGTTTGTTGTGAACTCATTATAGTTAAAGGCAATAATATATGTGTGATAAGACTATAACAATGGGGGAGGGGAGATGAAAACTCCCTGCCTTCATGTTGCTCGTATTCTAGGGGAAAGATGCTACCAATAAATAAGTCAAATGATAGTAGATCATCTGGTATTAAATGCCTTGCAGAAAAAGAAAAGAGTGAAAAGAAATTGAAATTACCAGAAGTGGTATGTGCTTCATTGTTTTAGACAGAATGGTCAGAGAGAATATGACTGAGAAGGAAATATTTGCACGAAGAGGCCATAGACTGAGCCATACAGTAACTGGGAAAGATATGTCTCAGGCAGAGACAGCACAAAAGGAAAGAACTTGTCCTGGTTCATTCTGAGAACAGTAAAAAGGCCCCTGAGTTAGAAGAGGGAAGTGAAAGATGAAGTCAAAAGAAGTAATTAAATTAGGGGCAGGGAGAAGATTATCAAGTACAGCCATTAAGAAGCTGTATGGATTCAAAATCATTGATAATATTCTGATTAAACAAGGGCTTTATTTGCATTATATTTTTTAAAGTTTGGTGGAAAGAGATGAAAGGAAGGTCAAGGCAAAAGCCACTGCAATAATCCAAGTAAGAGATGAAGTCTTGGCCTGAAGTGATGAAGGTAGAGTTGTTGAGAAGTGTTAGGATAGAAATATATTCTGTAAATAGAACTGACAGAATTTGCCAAGAGATTGTACATAGGGTTGTATGAAAGAAAGAAAAAAAGGGAAGTCAAAGAAAACTAAGTTTTTGGCATGATCAACTAGATAGGATAAAGTTGACAGTTACTCTAATGGAAGAAAGGAGGGTAAAAAAGCAAGTTTGTCACAAATGGGGATCAGTTCAGCTCTGGACAAGTAAACTTTAGAAGCTTCTCATCTAAATGGAAATGCATTGTGGTCAGCTAGACACAGCTCAAGGAAAAGTATGAGCAGGAGATTTAAATGTGAGAGTCATTACCATAAATACAGTGCTACAATCTGAAGACTTCATCATGGAAACAGGGTAGGTGTGCAAGAGTTAGGAATGTTTAAAGAATCTCATAGCATGTAATGCCAATCTGGCTGTGACATCTGTCACCTAATTGATTGCCAGGCTTGATTCTTCTGATCTGTTTGTCTAGCCAACTGTCCCCTTCATCCCTCACCACTTCACATGCCTCCCTCCCAAGGTTGCACACTCAGTGGGAGAGGAGGATTGTGCTTTGATCAAAGGTATACAAGAAGCTGTGTTGCTTTGTTACAAAGTCCAGACCAGCTCTGAAGGTCCATTTGTAGGAAAAGGTAGGATAGTCAAGTTTCTAAGACCCCGCAGACCTCCAAATGAGGTGCTACATGTGGCAGTCTGCATTTACTTAAAAATATACCAAAAAAAGTCTCCAGTAGGGAGAAGAGTGTTTCCTAGAAGGCAAGTATAGGCAGTGTTTCGGTGAACAGGGATAAATTGATTGTCGCAATTGCAGCAGATAAGACAAATAAAAATAAGACTGAGAAATGATCATTGGATTTAATAACATGCAAGTTGTTTGTGACCATTTTCTCGCTCCTTTTCTCTCTTTCTCTGTCTTTCTCTCTTTCTCTCTCTCAACTCCTCGCCTCTCCACCCATCCCTCTCCCACTTTCTGGAGCAGAAAGGACAAAAGGAATTATACACAAGAAGGTTTTTGTCAATCGGAGCAGAGCAATGGGGTGGTACCAGGAAGACTAGACTATCAGGAGGTAAAGAGTATTCATTCGTGTTTATAAGAAGGGAGAAATTAAAGCCATTTGTCATGATGATCCTTATGGATCTTTCTTACAAAGAGAAAAACAATGACACAGAACAGAGACAGTGAGTTTTATGAAGCACTGGTCATGAGCAAGTGGGAGAGATGGAATCTGGAGCACAAATGAAAAGTTCTGCCCTTGATCAAAATATAAACAGTTCATCCAGAGTAACCAGAGAATGAGAAGTATGTAGGGCCCCAGATCACAGTGTCTGGGGGATGTTAGACACAGGTGAGAAAAACATTTTTTAGACTGCCTATATTTTTTGTGAAGAATGAGGACAGATGAGAAACTATATCAGATTCTAAGGAAGAACAGAAATTATAAAATAATAAAACAGAAGATTGGGAAAGTAAACCAGGAAATGCTGTAGGGTTTACCAGTAATGGTAAGAATATATTTGTGGCCATTGGTCATGAATTTAATCTGATTTAATGTGGATTTACTCCAAAAGAGGTAGATTCAATCAGGTTTGGGATTTTTAAGTGAGAGAGGAGTAGGAGAGCTGAAGGCAAATGCAAGTGAATGCTTATAACAATGGACTGTGGATTCTTAACTAATTAAGTAAAATGTAAGGATATAAGTGAGTTGTGGTAAAATCAGAGGTTGTAGATTCTGTTTATTTCAATAATTAGTTGAAGTCATTCTGCTGTAACCAGAAAAATACAGCTGGAAATTCAGGAATTTGTTGCCAGAAACTGAGCTGTTTTACATTAATACTGTTGAAAATTTGCAGTTAATAACAAAGCTTGAATCACTAAGGTGGAAGTAAATCTGCCTCTAGTTTAAGCAAACTTGAAGATACAGAGAAATGGGAACTTGCATCATTATAGAATGGATTGGGGAAGGAAGCATCAAGAAATCAAAAAAGTCAGGAATCACAGGCAATTCTCACCAATATTCTCAGTCATCTGCTGTACAAAAGTAGATGTTTTTCAGGAAAATAGCTGGGAGCCACTGGCAAAGCCTTACCTCCTACAAAATCCACCCATCTGTCTGCTGCAGACGTAGAAGCTATGATTGCTTCTGATTCTCTTCCACATTCAAATTCTCACATGATTTCCCCAACTTGGCAGAAAGTAGTTCTTAAGCTTCCAGATCCAGCAAGAGATAAGAAAGCATAAAGAATAAATGGTGCTAAGTTGCCAATAGAAAAATAGGCATGGTTTGCCCCTTCGGCTATGCTTACATTATACCCTTGAGCCCATATTTAACTTTAAACAACCACACCAGCAATAGCCTATGTGGCACACATAGAGTGAAAATATGGTACTCAGATCCCCTTTACCTCAAAGTCAAAGTGTGTTGTTCTGGATGCTGGGAGTGTAGCAAAGAATTTCAGGGATTGCCTCTGTGGCAGAGAGGACTCATTATCCTGTCCCTCCAAGGATGGTGCACACCCAGGGGCTTATCACAGAGATAGAAAGTCCAGGCAATTGTGAGCCAACATGTGTTCATTCTGATAGGCCATTCAGATCCAGAATTCCCACTGACCTCCGACCACTGAAGCACAACTTTTCCCTCTGATTCATTTTATTTCATCCCTTTCTCTTCCATAGGTGTTGATCCAAAAAATCTTTCCTAATAATCCAGAATACTAAACTCTATAATACAAAACTAAATCCAAACTACACCATCACACTTCCACATAGCGTGAAACAACTGTTTGCTACAACAAATCCCTTCACCTGGAATAAAATGAAGAATAGAATTTCTATTTGTAATTATATCCATCTGAGTTTTGACTATTCTTCAGGCGCAGTTACCTTTTTAATATTGCATAATTCTAACTTAATTATATGATTGTTCACAAGCAATATCTTTGATAAGAAACAGTTATAGTAGAAGAGAAAAATAGGCAATTGTGTACAAGTCAGTTTGTTATTTACAAATGAAATAACAAAGGTAAATATACATAACTACAACAGCATTTGTTTCTATAACTGGCCACTAGGCTACTGTTGACTTTGATAACTACCACCATTCATTCAATTGTTCTTTTACCTTCGGCACCACAGCTCATCATGTTTTTAAACGACACCACACATTCAGGAAATTTCTGACACATTCCTATATGTGTTGGGTTGCTATCGGCTCTGATTAATAATGAACCCTTGCTATGAAGTATTACTCTTGGTTGAAACCCTGTTTACCCATATGGTATAAGGGACTATCTGATAGTCATCTCAGTCTGTTCAGTAATTTAATCTTCTTTTTGGTCTATTCAGAGGAATGAGAAGCATAAAACATCCATACAAAAGCTTAACTTGCCCTCAAATGGAACCATTATATCCCCAAAGGGTATTATCTTTCCCTCATCACTCAAGGATGATAAGCTAGTAGAAACTAAAACTGCAAAATTGGAACACAAAATTTTGTGATATATTTGTGTAATGGTGAGGGAGCTACTGCTATTCTATTTATTGTTTCTAGGTCCATAGCTGTGGGAGAACAACATCCTCTAGAGAGTCAGTCAGAGAATAGATCATATTTGATAGGATAGTTTTCAGTCTGCTTTTGCTCACAACAATTCTTATAGCAAATGGTTCTGTGGTTTCTTTTTTGTTTTTTGTTTTTTCAAATCAACCAATTCTCCAGTTATCCAGACACCAACTGGGTGTCCAAAAATTCCATTTAATTCTGGCATGAACTACCCAGAGTTAGTGCAGACCCTATAGATAAAAGACGCGGTCTGCAAAGACTGTCTCCCACTTCAGGCACCACTCAGTATTCTTGAACCTCCTGTACTTTTGATTGACTGTTTATAAGTTGAGATTCCCATAATGCCTTCTCCCAGTTTGATAATTTGCTAGAATGGATCACAGAATCTAGAAACACTCATTACTTACACTTAGCAGTTTATTTATTATACAGGGTACAATTCAGGAATGTTATTTATTTCCTATAAGTTCTCTTGTATAATGAGAAATTTCACCCAACCCACAAGTTCTTATAGTCTTTTCCCCAATAATATTACATTTATCTCCAAAACCCTTGCCTTTAATTGATACTTTATTCCAGGTAAATATAGCCAATAATTGAAAGACCTATTTTGATTTAACATGTCATGGATTCTCAATATTTATTCCTGGTGATGAGATCATTTTTACCTTCAAAAATTAATAAGTCATATACCTTCTCAAAATGTACTTTAAAATATTTTAACAAGGATCACTTCGTGGCCAAATAACAGTCATGAATATAACAACAACAATAAAACAATATCACTCTAGGTATTTTAGGCTGGAACTGATTTAAATCAGAAAATGATGAGCATTCAAAACTGTTGGAAAAACTACACCAGAAGTCCTAGAATCACAGTAAATTTTTGCCAAAAACCTCAGTGGCTGCAGCCCTGAAGAGATAATTCAGTCCTAAAAGCAAAACCTTCTGTCTGTCATTTTTGAAAGGCCAGAAATCTAGTTGTTGTTGCCAATGGAGTCAGACTGGCCCTTGCTTCTCTTCCCCTTCCAACCTTATGTTTAGTGGGAGATATGAAGTTAACAGCCTCTTTTAGTCCTTGAGATAAAAGGACAGAGTGGGGCAATCTTAATTCCCAACAGACAATTTAGCACAGATATTCAAACCCTCCAATTAAATGGGGAATAATGTTGGAAAGAGGTACAAGGAGCAAAAGGTAAGTAATAAGAAGTAAAGGAGAGATAAAAAACTAGATCAAGTTTTCAGTTAAAAAAAAAGGTTTCCTAAAGCTTCTGTCACTTCTCTTTCCATAGGAAATGTTTGTTGTTGTTGTTGTTAATGCTCTATCACTGTCACATTTGCTGACTTTATGAAAATCAATTAGAAGTTTGCACATGTCTTATTTGTTCTGATAGAATTACAATGACAAGTAAATTCATTGTACCTTGAATGTTCAAACCCTGAATATTTGGAAGAAACTTTTATTAAAACTATATCTGCTTAGAAAAATTTTCAGTATAAAATAACCTTTTAATTTTATCTCCTAGTCTTTCATACTGTTTTTCTACTTTTAAGACAATTAGACACTTCTATTCTTTATTTTATATTTAAGTTCTATTTCTATAGTCTAGACCTATTCTAAAAATCAAGAATTTTGGTAAGTCATGTAATGAATTAATAATGTAATTTTGTGCATTTCTCTATACTACATGGGTATTGAAACTGTGGTCTTGGGGTAAATATGCCTGAATATGAGCATCAGCCCCAATTGTAATGGTCATGTGCTCTGAATTTAACTTACTTGATGACTGTGTTTTCTCATGTGTTAACTGAGAATACTACCTGTATTTATATAGTTTATTGTGATCACAAATCAAGCAGTTCCTAGTTCCTGGTACATGGGAAGACCAAAGATATCAAATTGGTATAATTACTCTTCTTAAAGTATGCTCTGTTGTCTTTGTTTTTAGCTCTAGAGGTAGGGTTTTAAGATATAGCTTTTAACCCTTTGCAAAGAAAAAACACAACCCTTTTTTCTCTATAGTTCACCAATTTACAGCTTTTTCTTTTTGTTGGTTTGTTAGTTTCCTTTTGAGGCTTCTATAGTTGAGTGACTTGAAAGACAACAAAATCATACACTATACAATACAACTACTTGTTTCCAACCTGTCCTTGGCCTCCAGAAATGAACAGGTGAATCACAAAGCATGTAATGGTGGCAAAATCTAGACTCTCCTAGGAGGCTAACTGATGATCTTGAGCTTACGTAGATTTTAAAAATCTTTTCAGAAAACTATAGATGTAGGAACAAAACACAAAAGTGGCAGAGTTCAGACTTAAGTGTGTACATAATACAACTAAAGCTTCACATGTAGTCTCTTACCCTGACCCTTACTAAAATAGATATGAGCCTATTAATTATATTAATGATAATTTGCCTATATATATAATATATATATATATTATATATATATATATATTCTCTTCTCCTTACCAAATTTTAGTAACATTGCATCTACATTTGTTAAGGTTTTTTTTGTATTCTAATATTAACCAGTAAGATTATATATCACCTTCCATACATTCAGTTTGTCATAAAATAAATTAATTCAGATAGGACCTATTGAGTGAGTTATTTCACTAGTTTGCAAACATACAACAATATAAGATTTCCCTGGCTTGAAGAAACAGGGGAAAACGGTAATTACTGTGTAACATGTCAACTGCTACAATGTAGGGTAATTTTATATGTTATGGGTCTAGAAGAAGCACAAGAGTGTGGCATAAACAGGTGGGGGAAAAAAGGTAGCAAGAAAGTATATCACCATGAAGCAAACACTTAAGAATAAAACCTAAAATGAGGAGATAGAAAGATCCCTGTGTAAGTAAATCCCCAATGATCTTCCGCTTATTCTTTCAATATTACATACAGATGAGCCCATCTTACCATATCCTAATTCACATGAGCTTTAACAACTTTTCCATTAGAGCCAATAGGATGAGTGGAGTCAATAATGGATTATCTGTATGCTAATTGTATCCCTTGTATACTTATGACTTGTATACTTAACATCACTTGCATGATTGTATAATGCCTGCTATTGAGGAGAAGAGGGAAGAAATATCAATGTCTCTAAAAACTGCCATGGATCCAAGATCTAAATTATTACCATGCATGGACAAACAAACCTATGGAGTTGAATGCTTGACACAGAGGGTAACTCAGCACAAGGGTTACATTGTCGCCTCAGGACCAGAACCTTAAGAGAATAATCTAGAATATCTCTGAAGTCCTTTCATGTACATTTCTAAACATAGGAACAACATCAAGTAAATACTAGATGATAATAGAACCCCTCTGTTCCAATTCTTCCAAGATAAAGTTGTCTAGTTTCCTTTGACTGACTTTCTTTTTTACTAGTTCATTAAACATGCTGTAGTGTGAATTATCATTCCAGTCACCCATTCGCTTTGTCATGAGTTAATTGAGTATGGTTAAGTTCACTCACTTCTTGATGCTTTTTGAAAGGATATTTTGTCTCATTTGAAAATCTGTTGCATCATTTTACAAATCAGACGCTCTGATGATGGCTCACAGAATTTGATGATCTTTGTTTTATATTAACCCACTCAACAATATTTATTCAGTCTGCACTGTGTACTTAATAAGATAGAGTTCTGCCCTCAGGATACTGATTATGTTGGGAAGAGAAATATGTAAATGAAGAAATACAGTACTCAGGGGAAGGTGGAGGATTCATAGGAGGAAAGGATGATGTATTTCTACTTGATTGGGAAGGAGAGGCAAGAAGGCTAAAGGGGTGATATTTGAATTAATTTTTTTAAGTCAGTAGGTGCTTGGACAGTAAATGAGGTCTAAAAGCTGAAGCATAAGAAGCTGTCTGAATAAAGGCATGGGGACATGAGTGTTTATGGAATAAATGTGTTTGTTCTATTCAGATAGTCACTGGAAGGTTTTTATGACTAGAAGATAGAAAAGCAGTCTGTGCCCATATCTTAGATTCCAGAGGCAGGAAAAGGGAAGGATGCCAAAGGATATGTACATGATCTTGAGATCCATAGGGAGTTATTAAAGTTGTAAGCAGAGTGTATAACATGATCAGATTTGAATTTTTAAACATGTAGTAGACAAATAGATTACTGAAAAAGAATAGAAATTCTACAAACAAACCTATGTATTAATGGTGAATTGATAAATTACAAAGAGAGTGCTTTAAATATGTGGGAAGAGGAAATTGGATGTGAAAGTCAAATAGTCTATCATCAGTCTGCAAGGGGAAGAATTCTGAATCTGCCAATTAATATCTATATGAATTGGGCAAAAACAAAGCCAATAAGACCGAGTTAGATTGAAAAGTAAATGGCACAAGTGTTGTTCATTAAATATTGGTGATTACTATCGTATAATGACAAGTTGGCTATTTATCTAAAAATATCTTGATTCATATTTTTCAACATTTATGAGAATATATTTCAAATGGTTCAGTAACCTAAACTTTTTAAAAAAATTATGGACATATTTGGAAAAAATAAAGAAAAAGTGTTTATGACTTTTAGAGAAAGTGTTCTTAAATAAGAAGCAGAATATAAACATGTAAAAGATTTGGAAGTTTGAAAATACTGCAGTTATGGCTTTCTGTGCAATCACCCATTCAAATTAAGACAAATGACTGAGCAGAGATTATTCAGTATGTGTAACAAGTCACGGCAAGGATGTGGGGATATAGGCATCCATGTGGTCCTCACAGGCATACAAATAGAACAACTTAAGACCACAGTTGGGCAAGATCCAATAAAATAGAAATGACAGATGTTCTGTGAACTCATTAGTATTGCTTGGTTACATATAGTCATCCTAAGGTAACTTACTTTAAAACACTTCAGCATGAAGAGTGTGATGCAAATGTGTAAAGAAGCAGCCACATCTATGCAGAAGGAAGCATATGGAAGGGTGTTTATTGTGTTGCTGTTTCTAATACAAAAAAAAAAATTCACAAGAACCTATATATTCATCAAAAAGGTTTGAACTATGCCTGTGGCATGTCATAAAGGTTTAGAAAGAAAGAGATAAAGCCAGATTACTTACATGAGAATAACTCTAGGAGATATTGTTAGGAGAAAGAAAAGTTGTAACAACAGTTATGTATAGTATAAAGTCTGTTTTAAACCACAAAAGCATATAATTGTTTATTTAAGAATATTCATATATTAATAGATAGAAGAAGGTTTGAATACTATGGCTTCCTTTATCTAGTAACAGAATTCCTCCTAGGGAAAATAAGTTTCATCGGACTGGATTATTGCTCACTCTCTCTAACCCAATAAGGATGGACACATGCTTCTGGCTGGACCAATAAGGCCACACTTATTCCCTTTACCATGGTCATTAGTTTTAACCTAGGTGGTTGAAGCCAAGATAATTAGTCTTAACCAAAGATTTTACTGGACAGTTGATATATTCTCCTGTGAGACAATTCAGGTAAAATAAGCTTTAAAATTGAGTAACCACATTTGCCACCACATTGGAAAAGTATACATGGATTTTGCTTTCATTGTGCAGTCAAACCTAATCGTTACTAATATAAGGTGTATGTTTCCTTAACCAACAGGGTGAAGTGGAAAAGAGAAATCTAGGTTTTTTTTTTTTTCAAAAAGGCATAATTTGTCAAAACATATTAAACTGCATCACAAGAGATCTTGTAGATCTGTATGTTTCACTGTAAGTAAATCTTAAAAAATTAAAAGGAAAAGAAATGCAGAAAGGGAGAGGGAAAAGAAAATGATGGTAAACAGAAACATAAGATAGTAGGAATAAACTTAAACACAGTAGTCTCAATGAGTATGACTAAGATAAATTCTCTTATTAAAAGACAAGTGCTCAGATTTGATATTTTAAAATATTTTTTCAGTTTTTAAAACATTTATTTTGAGGGAGAAAGAGACAGTGAGAGTGGAGAAGAGGCAGAGAGAGAGAGAGAGAGAGAGAGAGAGAGAGAGAGAGAGAGAGAGAGATTGAGAATCTCAAGCAGGCTCCATGCTGTCAGCCACAGACTTGGAGGCAGGGCTCGAACTCCCCAAACCATGAAATATAATATGACCTGAGTCAAAACCAAGAGTTAGCCGCTTAATTGACTGAGCCACCCAGGCAACCCTCAGAGTTGATATTTAAAAACTCATATTGGTCAACAGTTTTCACAAGACACATCTAAAACAGAATGACAGGATAATTGGAAATACAGAGAAGTAAAACTACACTTACCATTAGACTACTTACTAACAATTCCACTCTGAACTATCTACTCAAAAGAAATGAGAGCACATGCCCACAAAAAGATGACACAAACACAAATGTTTATGATCTTTAGTCATAACAAAATGGATTTGTAAATGGATAAACATTTTTAAATGTGTAAACATATTATGGTACATTCAGTCAGTGGAATACTACTCAGCAATAAAAGAAATGAACCACTGATAAGACAGCATAGTTGAATTTCAAAGTCACTAAGCTGAGCAAAAAAAAGCCAGATACAAAAGAATACATGCTGCACGTTTCCATTTACACGAAAATCTAAAAAAGATAAAGTTAATTATTGTGAAAGAAAGTAAATCAGTGATTGAGATGAAGAAAAGGGATTACCTGAGAACAACAGGCATAGAGAATTTGGGGAGGTGATGGAAATGTTCTGTATTTTGATAATTGTGATGTTCACCTGAATATATTGATTTTTCAAAACTCACACAAATGGGTGCATTTTATTGTATATAAATTACACCTCAGTAAAAAAAAAAAGAAAAGGGAAAAAAATAGGAGCACAGAACATGAATAGCTCATTTGTTTATAGAGGCTCAGTGTAAGAAGGCTTCTGTGAACAAGAATCAGAGCTCGCTCTCTCTCTCTCTCTCTCTCTCTCTCTCTCTCTACTTTTTTTAACATGGTATCTGAAAATAGCAAAGCTATACAAAGTGGAGGAAGAAAGAAGAGCGTTCCAGACAGAGGAAGCAATAAACACAAATTCAAGAAACAGGTGAGGAAGACTGTGGCTCAATTGGAGAAACCAAGCAAGAGTGCAACAGTACCAAAAAAAACAAAAACAAAAACAAAAAACAGGTGCAACAAAAGAAGAACCAAGTGAGGGCCCCTCTCTGGTGCCTTGCATAGGTGAGACTTCTTTACTTTGCTCTTGAATGTGAATGATACTTTGTTTGGTTATGGAATTCTGTCCTTTACACATTAATATTCTGCAGTTTTTCTTATTATCATTGGGCACTAACATAGTTGAGAGGTCTGAGGTCGTCTGGTATTGGCTCCACTGCAGGTAAATAATGTTCTCTTCCTCACTGACTCTAGGCCATCTTTTGATCTTGATATTTAATTTTTTTCTTGATAGTCAATGAGCTGTTTCCTTTAGGCAGTCTCATCACTCATACACTGGAACTCCTGGATCTACACTCTATGTCTCACCTTTTCTAATAACTTTTCAACCTCCATTTCTACTTCCAAAGAGTTTTAAAGAGAACTTTAATGCCTGCTCTTCCCCCTGATTTGATTTTTTTGTCTTATTAACTCAGTGGTTTTCTTCCTTCATTGTTGTTTTAAATTCAGCCTTTTTTTTTTTTTTTTGGCCAGCAGGTAGTTTTTCTCATTACCATTACCAACTCTCATTACCCAGATACAATGTCTTCTTCAGTTTTCTAATTGAATTAATTCAATTTTCTATTTATATTATATATCAGCCAGGGTCCTTCAGAAAAACAGAAACAATAAAAATAGATAATTAGAGAAAGGCACAGACTGATCTTAAGGAATTTTCACACAATTGTGGGGACAGGCAAGTATGAAATCTATGTGGCACTGTGGTAGCTGGGAGCACAGGCAGGATTTCTGTCACAGTTTTAAGTCAGAATTCCTTTTTCTCTGGGAAACTTCAGTTTGGGTTCTAAATGCCTTCAAGTGGTTAGATAAGGCTATCCTTATTACTGATGGGAATTTTCTTAAAGTCAGCTGATTGTAAATGTTAATCACATCTACAAAATACCTTCACCGCAACATCTAGACTAAAGTTTGACCAAAGAACTAGGACCAAAGCCTCGGCAACTTGACACATAAAATTAACCATCATATATCAGATTTACATCAGTTACTGTTACAGTCACACTAAATACAGCATTTGCTTATTGTATGATGGGTCCTCTGGTTTCTCACACTGTCCTTCTCTTTACAAAAGCAATTTGTTCTGATTCCTCCACATAGTTGTCTTTTATGAAGTGCACCAACATTCCACTTGCCCAAATTTTGGATTGTATTTTGTTTTGTTGTTTAATCAATGCAGATTTTGTCTAGATTTGGAGAAATGAATTCTGTCAAATCAGAACATGTTAAATAATCTCAGATTCTTAGTTTACCATCTCTTATAAATAGTAAAAAGAATAATCATTTTTATAAAAGAAATACATTTGTAAGAACCCTTTCCTAGTTTCTGTCTGGCTGAAAATTCATATCAAGTTAAAAGTGGTAACACTGGGGAAAAAATGTTCATACCCTCACTCAAAACTGTTCTATGCTAAAATTAAAGCAAAAAAAAAAAAAAAGCCATCATAATAGGTAGTCAAAATTACTCATTTGGTAAGAGAGATAAAAGTAATTTTAGAATTTTGTTAACATAGTTACATATAAACTATCATTGCTACCTTTTATAAGAGTAAAGGGAGTGGCCAGTGGTTGTTAATAAAACAGAGTGCCATCTACTGACTTTGCAATTATGTTATGAAAGCTTCCGTAAACATCACTTTTATACCACATAATCTTCCAATATGACAGTGCTAGTCATTCATTCAATATTTTGAATTTTCCAAGAATTTGTATTCATTTAAAATTATTACATTTAAATCTCTAGTTCTGCTAACTGAAGTGGAATTTGCATGTGCTTCAATCAAATGGCTGCTACTTTGCAAAATCACTGTTATCAGGAAGCAATATTCGAAGTGTCCCTTTGTGCTAGAAACGGCATCATGTAAAAGGAATTTGCCTTTATTCTTGTCACTCACACACACCATCAGCAAGAATTGTTAAGATTACAGGAATGTACAAACAATTAGACCCCCGTCACCCCCAAAAAACCTGCTCAAATGATTAGTTAAAGAAAGGCAAGCATTGATGTAACTTACTAATGAAAGAGAACCTGAAATATATTTCATAATAGGCATAATAAGGAGGATCAGAGTTAGCTCCCACCACCTCTTAATTTAAATATGATCTTATAGAGAAGTAACATTTAAAGAGTTTTACGGATGCTCAAAATAACACAATAATTGAACAATACAATATACTACATTTAAAGAGTATGACATATTACTTTTAAAATTTTAAACTGCAGAGAAAAACTTCTTCCTGTGGCCCAGTAGCTACACTGTGAAGTTTCTGGAAAGCAGAGCAGAAAGGACAGGTCTGTGCTCACAGTGAAAGCTTCCAGAGAACAGAGAAATAATGGCTCCCGAGCCAAGGACATGGAGCCGGAGCCGGAGAGCTTATTCTCCAGGGATGACCTTTCAAGGTCGTTGATGGCTTCAGGGTTCCAGGTAAGGCGTAGTGAGCACAATACCCTATACCTTACTATCTTGTCTATAGACATTGGTGCCGTGTCTAGGCATAAAACAATTTCCTACCAAAGTACAAAACACTCATTTCTTCTTGTAGTAACTCTAAATTCTGGGCTCTCTCCCTGAATAATCAAGCTTTTTCTGGAACATTACTAGGCTTTCTTGAGAAGAGAGGAATCCTGTGAAAGTCTAAAATAAAAATAGAATTAGCAGTACCTTCTTTGTTCATTCATTTCAGGAGTACTTCAAAGCGGGATGGTTTTGCATAACACATTCATCTGTATAATGCTGTCTTTATTTGAGCTAGAATAATTTTTGCTTAAAAGTAAATGAAATCATAGCATATACTCCCAGACGTAGGGTCCATGAGGAAAGATACATAGTATATTTGGTCTAAGCCCTGGGATGTAAGCCTTTGAAGCCCAAGGCCAACCAAATTAACAAAATCGTAAATTCTTCAGTGGATGTTCTTGGATAAAAAAGATTAAATTGTAGGAGTTTACAAGAACAATAAAGGTTAAATATACAATTACCTCACTGTATCTATTGAAAGCGTTTCCCAGTATAAACTTATACTTCATATGCATTTTTTTTTGATGAACAAGGGAGGAATCACCGACAAACTGATTAGAAATAATGGTAATTTAGGATCCTACGAAGCAAAGCTTCTGTCTTCTGTTAAATGTTGTTTAACCCCCTTTATCAGGCAGCAGTGGCATGTGATCAATCAAACATAAAATTACGAGAGGGTTTGTAGCCTGGAAATATTTACCTTAAGGCAAGTAGTTACAGTTCAGGTTGTTACAGCAAAGTATTCTCAGTACGTTTTATAGGTGAAATATAGTTTAATTTTCTTCTCTTTAATATTGCAGGTATAACCTAATTCTATAACTCTTGCAGTAAGCTAAATAATGGGCCCTAAACATAGCAGACCCTAATCTATAGAATTTATAAATGTTACCATATGTGACAAAAAGATCTCCAAAATGGGATTAAGGAGTTGAGATGGGCCGATGGTTCTGAGTTATCCGGGTAGGCTCTGAAGGCCATTGTAAGTGTGCTTACAGGAGGGAAGCAGAGGGAGTTCTGACATACGTGAAGGAAAGGCCGTGTATGCACAGACAGACAAGAGAGTTGGACAGAGGCTGGCTTGGAAGACTGAGGGATGTAGCCACAAACCAAGGAGTGGCAGCAACTACAGAAACTGAAGGAATATGACACCTTGATTTAGGCCCCGTGACACTGATTCCGACTGTGGGCAACAGAACACTGAAACAATGAATATTTGTTGTTTTAAGCCACTGACTTTGGAGTACTTTGTTGTATACCACCATAGAAAACTGGTATACTCTCTATCATCCAGGCATACCTTTCATAATAATGGATGTCATTTAAATATCTTTGGTTATCATTACCCCCATGGTAAACCTTCTGCAAAAATGTCTCCAATTTTTGTATTTCTTTTCTCCCCAAATCATACTCTCTCCTCCCTGCTTACTCTGCTCCAGTATACAAGATTTCAGGCCTGTGCGCCGGCCGTTTCCTTTGATTGGACTATTTTTTCTCATATCATAAGTAGAACTCTTGCCCTCTTCAAGTCTTAGATCAATTTTACCTTCTCTCGGGGTCTATTCCAACTACTCTATTCAACATTGCAACCTCCTTTCCCAGCCAGCATAATAGAGGAATTGTACCCTGTTCCCTTCTATTATTTTAATCTCATTTCAATCTCTAAAATGCTATATAATTTACTTAATTGTTATGTTTATTTTATATCATCATTCTACTCCCTCTAGTTATGTAAGCTTCATGAGGAAATGATTTTATCCCTTTTGCTCATTAATGTATTCCCAATGCATAGAACAATATCTAGCATATAATTGGCATTCAGTAATCTTTTCTTGGA
The DNA here is from genome assembly GCF_006229205.1 of Suricata suricatta. Classification (NCBI taxonomy): domain Eukaryota; kingdom Metazoa; phylum Chordata; class Mammalia; order Carnivora; family Herpestidae; genus Suricata; species Suricata suricatta. Next base: position 152,851,501 of record NC_043702.1, on the reverse strand, counting down.
TGACTAATTGAAGAAAATCATTTAAAAGTCTACTGCAAAAAGTGAGAGATGCTGATATCCTAAATCATGCCAAAGCAAATTTCAACTTTTAGTTCAGGTGACACATTGTCAAGTCTTCCTGTGTTTTTATTTTCAGTATCTGTTCTGTGCCCTGTAAAGGCTCAGACTTCATGAATAAGGCCACAGAATGGGCAATAACTTACAGATATGCTACTGCTATACCTTGATTATCAGACAGGCTGAGAGCTTTTTACTTACATAAATTCTTCATGAATCTCCACACACACACACAAAAACTATCCCCTGGGCAAAGACAAAAATGCCAGGGACTGGTTTCTACAAGGTCGGATCTTTTCTTTTTTCAATTTTTTTAAATGTTTATTTATTTTTGAGAGACTGAGAGTGAGCAGGGGAAGGGCAGAGAGAGAAGAAGACAGAGTCTGATGCAGGCTCCAGATTCTGAGCTGTCAGCACAGAGCCCAATGCAGGGCTCAAACTCACAAACCATGAGATCATGACCTGAACCAAAGTCAGCCACTTAACCAACTGAGCCCTACAAGATCAGATCTTAAAGACTATGCTGAACTTGTCAAGAAATTCCCTAACTAGTCAGAAACTCATATTCAATGAATACAAAGGAAAAAATTATTGAACATTTTCCAGACAGACTGGATAACATGTAGACAGACACATTTCTTTAGCAGACCACTTAGCTAACATCTTTTCTGATCTAATAACAAGGAAAATCAAGAGGAAGTCCCCATTTCTTTAGGGAAAGGGGCCGAAATACTGAAAGAGTGAATCACTATCAAAAGTGATAGAATATGATTTGCACTGTTATGAAATTATAAATCTGCATTCTGCAAAAGAAGTTCAGCAAAGACCATGTGAAGGTTGGTGCTGTAAAATGAAGCAGGGGGGTAACACACATGAATTTCAGAACAGGAGTCAACACAGGATGCTGAAGATGCAGAACCTCAGTGACTGTCAAGTGAGTGACACAGGGAACACGCCATAGAAAGAGAAGGTCCATTGGCATGAGGTCCTAGTCATACGAATACTGAGGATAGACGCATATGACTTTCAGGACAATTTTAGGTAATATCCATATTTCCTTGATTGTACTTTCCAAGGTTGTTGAAAACTAACTTTTACATTTGATAAACTGCTTTGGTTTGCTTATCTGTGGCTTATTTTTCCCCCTTTGTTTTTTGGAAACTCATTTCAAAAATAAACAGTTCCAATTAAAAAGAGTTCATGTTTGACATTTTTAAAAAGGATGATGTAATTATTCACATTGGAAATTAACATCATGGTAACAGGTTTTGAATATTATTTTAGGAAGAAGTGAGAAATGTATCACCTTACTCTAGTTCAAAAAGGTGTGTTTTAACTTACATATTTAGAATGTACTGGTTAGAGAAGATTCTTGCAGAAAAAGTTATAGATCATAGAATCCCAGTACTAATCAGTCAGAGAACACTGTTATTTAAAAAGTAAAATACTTAAAATATGAAAAGTCTTTAGTTGCAACTAAGTTTAAAACATCTAAATGACCAATCAGAAAAAAAAAGTACTTGGAGAGTCTACAATAGTGTGATATCCAAATAATCATATAATAGTAAAGATTAGAAAAATGCCAAGATGCTGTGATCATGGGGGAAATGTCTATTTGAACCAAATTATTTTAAGTATGGTTAAACAGAACATTCGTTTTGTAAAGCATAAATATCAGATCATTGATACAATGTTGGACTTGGGGATGAAAGAAAATTAATGATGCTGAGAAAATGTTAATAAATCTGATTTTATGTATTTGTTCTTAAAAACTAATGAATAATAAGGGTTTTACTGAATATTATATGCTAAATGCATTCATTCAGGATTTAGTCATTGCATGAAGACTTGCAAATATAAACACAGGTGAAAAACAATCCTTGTCCTCAGCTGCTCAGAATTTCATAGAATAACTAACATCAAAATAAAATTCAAATTAAGAAAATTATGTTGGCATATTGATTTTGTCTCAGCCCTTTTAGATAGTCATAATTAATTCCTTTTCTCAAATTTTTCTTTTTTCCAACTTCCTTTATTTTTAAAAGTACTATCGCATAAGGATGAGTGCTTTTAAAAGGGATCATTCCAGGGATAAGGATCAACCTTTGCAAAGGTAGGTAAACTAGAGAAACACAGGTGAAGAGAAGGTACCTACAAGAAACAGATATTTCACTAATCCAGGAAGGAGCTGATGAGAACACAAACTTATATAGCAGGTGTGTATTGATATGTGGAAGCAATATATCTAGTAGAAGTATTAAAGGATCAGTCAATCTACAACATAATGGTGTATGTCTGGGTAGGGTGTCTTTTGGCTGCAAGTAGTGTCTTTGTGTGCTAGAAGATTTGTTTGATTGGGATAGGGGAGAAGGGTTGAATATTAAACAAAATCTGCATCCTATAGCATAAAATATGCCCACATGGAGACGGCTATAGTCAGAAAAAAGACCAGTTAGAAATGTGGAGCACAATATTCCCAGAGTAAAGGAGTAAGTATTGCCCACTATGCAATATTTGGTCAATAAACTGGAGATTCAGTAAGGATTTACAACTATGATTCCTCTCAGACATGTGAAATACAGTAATGAAGAATCTTGAAATAGTAAATATATAAGTGTTCAGAGTAAGCTAATAAAAATGTTATAATAATGGGGTGCCTGAGTGGCTCAGTCGGTTAAGCCTCTGACTTTGACTCAGGTCATGATCTCATGGGTTGTGAGTTTGAGCACCACCATTGGGCTCTGTGCTGACAGCTCAGAACCTGGAACCTGGTTCAGATTCTGTCTTCCTCTTTCTGCCTGTCCCCTGCTCACACTCTATCTGTCTCTTTCAATAATAAATAAACATTAAAAATGTTTTAAATGTTATAATAAGTCATTAGGTAGAAAAAATAATCAATCAGACTGATCTGAATTCATAAGATTAAGGATTGCCACTACTCCCCAGATGGAATAAAAAGAAGCCTGGAATTGGTAACTGAGGGGTAAATCAAGGACCTATTGACAGAATTTAAACATAAGATATAGACCTAATCATAGGAATAGTGTAGACTTTTCCTACCTTGGTCAAAGATTGACAAAAGACTTTTCCTAATGGTAAAGAAAAATGGATATTAGTTATGGAACTCTTGGAATTCATCTCCACAGATGAGGTCTACAATTAGTCTCTATATTTTGATAGTCAGGAGAAGTCTGAACTGATATATTGGAGCAGTTGTTTGAAAATTTTATTATGTATAGGATCACCAGAAGTATTCATTCAAAATTCAGAGTCCTGGGTCCTTTCTTCGGAGCTACTAACTCAGTACTTTAATTCAGTACATTGGAGCTCCAGGAAACATCATTATGAACCAAAAATCCCAAGCAATTCTTATAAGTATTATTTGTGGACCATGTTTTGAGACACAATTGGAGACAAGAAGGATTAAAAAATAAAACTGCTCTTATATTGTTTTTTTCCAGGACTGGATAAGTTCTAGGAGTGCACAACTTAAGAATATACAATATACCGGTGAAGAGCATCTGCCGATAGGCTTTCTTCGCAGTTACCCAAATAGATTGGCTTGAACGATTCCTCCATCCCGCCGTTTCCCCCTTGGACTTATGGGACTCTTCCCCATTGAGCCCAGGGGTTATCTCAAGCATGAACTGTGTAGTCCCTAGATGTCAGTATCGGCAACTAAGTGGTTGTTATTCGAAGCCTAGATAATAAAATAGATCTCTGCTCTGTAGGTAGGGGGTATAATCATTCAAACTGAATCACTAGTTTATTTTTGAATAAATGCATCTTTTGTTAAAATGCTTTGAAACCACCTGACAAACACACAGATAAATGACATATGACTGTAACCATGTCATACTCTTTGCAAGATCACCTTTGCGGATACACCAAGTCAAGTAACCCTAATTGCTATGGAATTTCGTGTTTAGGAAAGATACTAAATAATACCATATTCTGAATAAATCATTTGATAAACAAATTGTATTTCCAATATTTCAAAATTCTGAAAAAAATCCTCACGACTTATAGAAATAGAAAAACTAATTATGATATTCTACCACAGTTATGCTCAAAAAATAACATACAACTGAAAAATTATATACACAATTAGAAATCTACGTATCTACATAAGACACAAAGACGGTTTCATATTTTATTTATTTTTTTAATTTTTTTAATGTTTTATTTATTTTTGAGAGAGAGAGACAGCGTGAGCAGGGCAGGGTCAGAGAGAGAGTGAGACACAGAATCCGAAGCAGGCTCCAGGCTCTGAGCTAGCTGTCAGCACTGAGCCCGACGCGACTTGAACCCACAAACTGTGAGATCATGACCTGAGCTGAAGTCAGACGCTTAACCGATTGAGCCACCCAGGCACCCCCAATTTCATGTTTTAAAAGGTCATTTTGCTTATGACAATTTGGCTTTAAGAGGCACAGTTTTAATACCAGTCATATTTTTAAATACAAATTATATGCAAGTACTTTAAAACTCATTTTTCTTAAAGCATCATCTGCAAAGAAAGCATGTGAAATATATGACAAGAGAAAGAATATGAAATCAACACATAATTTGTATCCAAGACAATGAAAAAAATAAAATCAAGTAATGAGTCATACTTCAGAATAAGTATTCTTTTCAGTACAATTACCCTTGAGCTCTTTCAGAGGATTAAATATGAGATTTGCATTCAGTGTTTCTTTAGGGCTGCATACAAATGGATATCATCAGTAAGGATTAGTACAATACATAGTTAAACCTTTCTGCCAATCCAAAATTCTACAGCCCTTATATTTTAAAATCCAACTACAATTTAAATCCAGATTGGCCCATGTAGAACAAATCTCTTTTTGTGGGGGGTGGGGGGGGGAGTGGGGCCCGTGCACGCACACGTGTGTGTTTGAGAGTCTATGTAAGGTTTATAAAGGACATATTGAATCTAGCAATAAAATATTTACTCACATACCTATTGCTGGCATATGATTTTTTTTCATATAAATATGCTTTGTATAAGATGTATAACTAATTTAGAGGCACCTGGGTGACTCAGTTTGTTAGGCGTCCTCCTCTTTTTTTAAATTTTTTTTAATGTTTTATTTATTTTTGATACAGAAAGAGACAGAGCATGAGAGGGGGAGGCGCAGAGAGAGAAGAAGACACAGAACCAGAAGCAGGCTCCAGGCTCTGAGCTAGTTGTCAGCACAGAGCCTGACGTGGGACTCAAACCCATGAACTTGAGATCTGACCTGCGCCGAAGTCGGAGGCTCAACCAACTGAGCCACCCAGGCAGGTGTCCTCCTCTTGATTTAGGCTCATGATCTCATGGTTCCTGGGATTGAGCCCTACATTAGGCCCTGCATTGGGATTAGGATTCTCCCTCTCTCCCTCTCTCTTCTGCACCTCCCCCACTAAACTCTTTCTCAAAATAAATAAATAAACTTAAAAAAAAAGGATACATACCTAATTTATATTTGGATTTTTTTTTAATCGAGAAGACAGAATCTTTTCATCCTGATTAATTTCATTTCCATATCTCAGGCACATCAAAAGTATAATAAATTGAAATCTATAACAAATTAGATGCTGTCTAAAGAGACAGAGTTGCAATTCACCTGACAGGGAATAAATGCTTTCTGAATTAATGGTATCCCTCTAATGGAATTTAAATTATCCTTCTTTAAAAAACCTGAATTTTCACAATGCTATTTAGTAGATAAGCTTTACTTATTTAAACAATATTTAGGTCTTTTATGAAAATTGGAATTAAGTTGGGAAGTTGTCAGGCTGATATTATTCACATTCAATTTGGGGTCAGCTGTATAGTATCTTAAGGAACAATAGTGGATAGACAGCCCTAATGAAAAAAAACAGAAAATAAAATTTGGTAATGTGATTTGAAAGTCAACGAAGATCACACTCGAAGGGTGCCCAAATATGGTTATTGCAGAATTCTTCTACTAATAAAACCTGAAAACTATATGTTTCATCCTGTGTGCTAAGAAAAACATGGCCTCTAGCTGAATGTTATGTAATGGAGATCGAATTTACACGGATTAGTTTGTCAAGTTAAGTCATAAATCCATAAAGAAATCTGTGAGAAAGATTCTGAGCATGTTGTGTTGCTTAAAAGGAATATACTGGAGCACCTGGGTGGCTCAGTCGGTTGAGTGGCCGGCTTCGGCTCAGGTCAGATCTCACGTTTGTGGGTTCGAGCCCCACGTCAGGCTCTGTGCAGACAGCAAGCTCAGAGCCTGGAGCCTGCTTCAGATTCTGTGTCTCCCTCTCTCTGCCCCTCCCCCTCTCATGCTCTGTCTCTCTCTGTACCCAAAATAAATAAAACATTAAAAAAAATTTAAAAAAAAAAGGAATATACTAAAACCACTTCAGTTTACAGCACTGAGAAGCTGTATAACAGAAGAGTCCTTCCCCTATCACAACCTTCCCTTAGGAAAAATTGTGATGTACGTGGATTTGCCTATGTGTATCTTCCCAGAGAAGAGAGGATTTTTGATCAAGATCCTATTGTTTTCTAGCCATTCTGGACCATTCTGAATGATTCTGAGGTAAAAATTAAAAAGAAAATCTAACATTAAAATATTAAAAAAGAACCTCTAGAAAAGGAAATATAAAAGTAGTTTAGTGAATCACATTAAAACCACATGAAATAAAGGTCTTAAAAATTAATCAAATGTGACTATGATAAATAAAACCTAATAATATACTTCCAACAATTCTGATTCATGAGCCATAAAATGCTACTAATTAATTATCCCTTTATTTAGTATGTAGTTTTGTGGTTATATTTGGTAAGTATACATGGGTAGAAACTTCCAGAGCTAAAAGCTGCATTGAACCTGAACAAAAATTAGAAACATAGGATTAAGTAAACTGATAAAAATGATAGTTTTGTGACTCTTGTTATTGGAAATATTGTTGTTCCTTTAATGTTTGCTTATCCAGATTAAGATGTTATAAATTGTTTGTCTAAAGCATTCAACTTTTCTCTCTACTTAAACCGTCTGAAATTCGAAAATTCAGTGAGTATTCTTTCTTTCATGCCATTACAATTGTTTGCATAAGTTCAATAAGAATCTGTTCATTTTATAGTAGGACACCATTGGAAATACTGGTTATTTTACCAAGGCTTTGACTGGAATGTCCTGTTTGAGAGTCTTGCATAGGCTCAGATATGACCTGACAGCTTTAAGGAACTAAGGTTGACTTTTTGGAACATGGAGCCATAAAGCCTCGTGGAAATGTTGGCGGCATACCTTGCTCACAGAGTTCCCAGCAGCCTTCCCAGGTGAGTAAAGAAGGTCACTTCCTGGCGGGGGCAGGAACTTCAGCAGATGTTGGGGGCCTCGGGAAGAGGAGTTTGCCCAATTTAACAGGTATTGCAGGCCTGTCTGATGGAAAGTGCTTGGCTTGGCTTCTGGCCCAGAGAGGCTACTAAAAGTTCAATCTGGAGATTCCTTATAAAAGGACCCAGCAAAGCAAGCCTTATAAAGTCCTCATGAACAATCTTTATTCTTGCTGAGCTTATGTAAATAATTAGGCCAGGGTTGTTAAGACTGGACTCGTTCCACCAATGCATTAGTCTCGATTTGGCTATCTCTGATAATGGAGGTTTTTTTAGAGAGAAAAACTATGTTTCAGCAATGTACTACTGTAAATGTTATTCTAGTTCTGAGTGTCTTTAAATATTTGTTGTTAGATGTCAGGCTTGTTCGTCTGTGAGGATAATATTTAAAGATGGGGGTCAGCCCCTATCAAAGTTTCAGGGATCTCTCCGGAGTTAAGTGAACCGACTCAGAAGAACCCTTAACCTGGGGAGGTGATCCAGATCAGTCGATCAGCTTGAACTGATCCTCAAAAAGACTCTGACTCCAGAGATCTCCAGTCCTGCTCCAGCCACATCCCTGAAGCTGGCTGGTCTAGCACAGCAGAAGCCTGAGGAATCATTGGTCCAGTAAAATAAACTGTCCTGCCTCTTTGCCATTGGACTGGCAAATGTTGCCCCAGAAAGCTGGGGAAGCAGCAAAAGTTCCTGATAGGATGTTCTGTTGGTATTAATTGCCTATGATCTGGGCATGGGATTTCAACACAGCAAAAGGTAAGGGGAGCCTACTCCTTTACCGCCAGACTCTAATGGGGGGTCCTCAAGTGGCTGCTAGATGGCCCACCAATTTGGCTAAGGTTAGTAAGAATTATGAAGGCGTAATGCACTTATACGCCCAAGGATCCTGACAAATGAGGAAACAAATTGGCTGTCATTCTTACTTTTGTAAACCAAACAGCGCCAGATATTAGAAACCCTAAAAGAGACCCTTACCAAATTAACCATGGAAACTGGCGGAAATTGGGTAAACTCTCCTTCCCTATGCCCTTTACAGGGTAAGAAATTCCCCTTACACCAAGGAGGGCTATGCCAGGCTTTAGGGGTACAATGGTAACCCAGCTAACCCAAGATTGGGTCAGTTACAAGACAGAGAAGGGAATGTAAGGATGCAGATTTGAGACAATAGAAGGGCACACATTGCCCAAGGCAAGAGGGACCACCCTTGTAATACCCTTAACATGCCTAAGGGCAGGCCTGGAAATAGAAGCTATAGGTAATCAGTTATTGCTTAAGGCTAGTTACTGCATCTGTGAGGGTCCTGAGTCCTGGGTCTACTCTGTGATTGGTTAACACTCTAAATGTTGTAATTGGATAAACCTGCTGTCAATAATATTGTATAATAATAAAAAAATGTTTAAAAAATTCCTTTAGTTTTACATAACTCTGCTCTCATACTTAATCCTTCTGATAAATTTGCATTCATCATAAATTTTGTATAATGTTTTTTTCAAAAAGGAGGGTTTCAGTAATGTGGTCTTCCATTAGCTACCTCTAAAATTTTCTAGAGCCCAATGGACTATAAGAAAGATATAACCATAGAGAGAAAGAAAAAACAGGAAGAAGAAAGGAGGCAGCAAAGGAAGGAGGAAAAGAGAAAAAGAGGAAACAGCCTCAAAACTGGGAAAGTAAAATCTTTTATAATGCAGTGAAGAGGAGAGTTCAGAAAATAAGGAAAAGCACCTAGAACAAATATCATAACTTCAGTTTATTTAAGGGATAACCTTTACTATACATATCACTCTAGATACACATATATTTCTCAGCATATTGGATTTTAAAAATATTTTTTATATTTTCCCAATATGTGATATTTTCATCCTTTGCTCACATGATTTTAGGTCCCATATTTAATTTTTAAGTTTGTCACTGTATAGCAGAATAAAGATTGATAATGTTAGAGGAGAGATTGTTATGCATAATAGAACCCAGTCAGTAGTAAATGATGGGGAAAGTAACGATATCTCTGAAATGAGATTGGCAGTGGCAAAATAAGATTTAGTCAAATAAATCATCCATTAGTTATATAAGCCAATTTTCTCCAACACATATTTCTGACCCCAACTAATAAAGTGTGTAAGAGGTAGAAATAAAAACTAACATTGTAACAAAAGGAATAAGAGGAATTAAATTATTTCAAACAAAACCAGTCTATAAATGTTTGCAAAATATATTAAATAAGCCCTTACATTATAATTCATAGCTTCTTCCAATGATAGCTTTATTTGTGTCTTATTCCCATATTCATCAGTAGAGTGAACCCAGAAAGGAAGATTAAATTACATTTAATATTTTCTAGACTTTCATTAATATGTCACTTTAAATCATCTAATTCATTTTATATAAATTTTACTCTTTGTATAAATCTTAAAATTTTGATACAAGGAGTAAATAAGTGCCTTATAAAGAGTTCTTAAGTTACTTAATATTCAAAACTTCATCCAATGAATACTTTTAAGAACCCACTAAAAATAGTCCTTAACAATTAGAAAGAAAATAAATGTGAAATTATAGATCTGCTATGAATTAGGGAATGACTTTCAAGTTCTGGGGAAGGGAAAATTGCTTGGTACATAGATAGCTAGACAAAAGGAGGCTATGGAAACAAGAAATACAACTTCTTTAGGGGAGACTAAATTAGTTCTATAAGGTTGAAAGACAGATGTTGCTTTGGGACTTTATTGGGAAACATAACAAACATTTATGTGGCATACATATATAGAATAATTCAGTGAGCCTCCCCCCAAACTATACCCTATCAGATAGCAAACATGTCTACAGAAAACTTTTTTTGTTACTTTCAATAATTTGCAAAAGGAAAAAAAATGAGAATGATGGTGCTTTTTAAAAATGAATTCATAATGGGTGAGAATCAGTTATTGGCTTTGCTTCTTTTTTCCACACCTAAGAAAATAAACAGGTTATATTAAAAATCTATATCATGAATCATTAAGGAGACCATTGTTCCATAAGGGGCATACTTTGATTTATTATTATACACTAATTTGAAAGAAGGATGGAATTATATGCTGACATAACTAATATATCTGGATTCATAAGATTTAAGCATATATATCTAAGAAAAAGCATAAGTACACATTCTCACAATAGGCTACTTTAAATATTTAAGAAGATTAAGGAAGCTTTGTGGCATTGTTAGAACATGTAGCATTTTCATCCCTTCCCCTTTCTTCAAATCATTTTCTTTTCTAATAAACAATCTGACTAAATGATGGTTCATATTGTTCAATATTTATGCAGTGGTTAAATCCAAATCCAATAGGCTTAATAATAAACGTGTAACCATATTATAAATGTATTTAAACAGAGAAGTGCTTGACTTTACACAGTACATCTAACCAAAAGTATTATGAACAATCTGGATGGATAACTATTTACTACCCTGCTTCCACCAATTCCCCAATTTTGTCATTGGGAAAAAAAAAAAATCACACTCCTAAATTTAGTATCTGAGTTGCTTTCTCATGCCAAGCTATTGTAGCATACAATCCCATCACTTCTGAAAAATATTCTAACATTCCTATAAAAAGATACTAAATTTTGCTTTGAAGTCAAAAAGAAAAACAAAGAAAAAGAAAAATGAAAAACTAGGTTGCTTATTTTCTGAAGGAAAACAGTTTTCCTAAGTCTCCAATCATGACATTTTCAAGAGACTTGACATTATTGTGTGGACCTAAAGCATGTGCCTTAAGAAGATTTCTGCAGGGGATTATCTGTGTATAGATTACTGAAAGTCCCTGGGACTTTGCCCAGGAGGCAACTCAGTTACTTTGGTGGGAAAAATTAAACCTCAGAAGTGTTGTCAGCATGAATATATTTTTAAGCACACAGTATTTTATACTCACATAATTGAATTAAATGGTATAATTAGATAAAAATATTATATTACCACCTTGAGGAGGATGGGTGCTTCCATTCTAATGAAAATAAACTTTAATAGACATTTAGATTCATTGGTTGAAGAAAAAGAATACCATTCATATTGGACTGCATTAACTGCTTCTTCTAGAAAAGCCTCAAAGTTTAAAGGTAAAAATAAAAATGAGCAAAAAAGTAACTTCCTATAAACTCATGATTTATGTTCTCTGTGCGTCTTGAAACAAATCGAAATCATTATATTGCACACCTAGGGCAAATAATAATAATCTATTCCTTGGATTTCATTGTAGCAAATCTCAGTGATTTATATCCAACCTTTCTAATGGTGATATGCAGCTCATTACTGGGAACATACAAATTTGAGTGAACACACAGCACTATTTGTAATTGATCTCTTTATCAAGATTTAATATTCTTCATGGTTGAATAATGACTCTCTTTAAAGAATATATAAAGTTTTCACCTTACTTTTCCAGTGTTTTTAATTCATCAATCAGAGCTAAAAATAATTAGAGTGTCTTTTTGAGAACAGAGGGAATGGGGAAAAATATAACTCTTAATGGTTTTTAAGATTTTTTGCTTTCATTTTAAAACTTGTATCTCACATTAAATTATATTTCGGGGAAAGCATTAGAAGTTCCTAGTCTGAAACTCAATATTTCAAAATATCTGTCTTATATCTCTGAATGTTGTATATCTAAGAAATTATTGTCTCTGATGGAAAATCAATTCACCTCAAATTATTCAGCATTTGAAAATACCCAGCCAGTCTCCTAGATTTTAATGATGCTAAATTATTATTTAACAAATATTTTCTATTTTTCTGTTTCCAAAGTGCAGTTGAACTAGTTGAAAAGATAAACTTTATATAAATATGCTGAAAAAAGCTGACTTTGGTTAAATTGTAAATGTCTGCGCCCACAGGTTAAGGAAACAGACTTAACAATAACAAAAAAACTTCATAACAATGTTGAAATAAATACTCCCTTTTTTGAGACTAAGCTTTCATCAGCCTGTCTTACTGAGATGGTAGTTAAATTTCTTTTTCATTTAGATTTTTATTTATAAAATCAGTTTTTAATGTTTAGATTACAATTGAATTTTTTGTAATCCAAACTTTGAATAACTTAAATGCGATCAGTTCTGCTTGTCTTGCAAATGACTTACATGTATAAAAAAATAGGAAAATAAACCTGACTTACAGATGACCCTGAGTATATTAGGTAAATAAGTGTTTAAATACATGATTCTTAAAATACTGTGTTATTTTTTTAAACTTTCCATCTGTATAATATCTGCTTATGCATTTGTGCAATTTTATTTAATGTATTTGTCCATAAAAAATAACAGTCTAGATTGCTGTATTGAACAACTTGTCACTGAGGTATTGGTTTTGATCATATATGGCTATAGAGACTACAAATTGTCTAATTAACAACTCCGGTTAACTCTCCACAAGGCTGAGAAGAATAGACAGCAGACGTTAACTCTCAGAATATGGCAGCCAAGTCACCTACCGTCTTCGAGTTTTCCTGGGACATTCTCAGCTTATTGTTGTCAAGGGAAAGTATTAACGGTGCCTCTTTGTGTTTTTAAAAGAATCCCAGTTTTGATCATTCTTCTTATAAAGGAAAATAGCATATCTGCTTTTATGAGACATAAATCAAAATCCTATTGATTCAATAGAAACAGAATATCAATAGAATCAATTATTTAGAAAGACAAAAGTTTGTATTTTATGTTAACATATTGTCCACATTTTGGACAAAGCATCTGTATGTTTAAAATACATAGGGGCTCCTGGGTGGCTCAGTCCATTAAGCATCCGACTTTGGCTCAGGTCATGATCTCACGGTTCCTGGGTTCCAGCCTCACTTCTGCTCTGTGCTGACAGCTCAGAGTCTGGAGCCTGCTTCAGATTCTGTATCTCGCACTCTCTGACCCTCCCCTGCTCATGCTGTCTCCCTCTCAAAAATAAAAAAATAATCACACACACACACACACACACACGTATGAAATCCTTACTAGTAATATTAAAAGTTAGAAATGGAAACACCTAACCATTATTTGTTGTTACAATAATAAGGGTGCATTAAATACAATTATGGGATAAAGTTACAGCAGAAAAAAGAGAAATTTCAAAAGATAAGTATACCAGAGTCTCTGCCTTGAGACAGTAGGGTAACGTTGAGAAAAACAATACATACATGCATGTATGGAAGAAGAGAACAAATATAAAAAAATAGAAAATGTATGCAATATTGAAAGTTTAAACAGCCTAGAAAGATATTCCATGGAATAGAATAGGCATCATGCAGATTATATTATCCAGGTGTAGATGAAAATACAGAAATCATAAAGCTACCACCTGACAAGTCATTTAAAAATATCATAAACTCAGTAGTAAAAGTGGCGAAGAATAGGAACAAAAAATTATAAACTAGAAACAAAGGCCCACATTGATAAAAAATGTACATTTTATTTGAAAATAGTAGATAAAACAAAAACCAAATCTATGAGAATCAAATTAGCAATTTAAAAATCTGATAATATTCACATTTTGTTAGCTTTGTTGAGAGGAAAAAACTACCCAGTGCTCGTGGAAGCACAAATTAGTTCTCAAAGACTTTAGTAGTATCCAGAAAACGTCATATTCTTTAAGTTGATAATTTTCCTTCTGGAAATAAGGTAAAAGTAATTAAAGGTGTAAAAGAAGTTTAATAGTTTCAAAAATCTTACTCGGGGGCGCCTAGATGGCTCGGTCGGTTAAGCCTCTGACTTCGGCTCAGGTCAGATCTCACGTTCGTGGGTTCGAGCCCCACGTCAGGCTCTGTGCTGACTGCTAGCTCAGAGCCTGGAGTCTGCTTCCAGTTCTGTGTCTCCTTCTCTCTCTGTCCCTCCTCCACTCATGCTCTGTCTCTGTCTGTATCAAAAATAAATAAAACATTAAAAAAAATTTTTAAATCTTACTCAAACTATGATGTTAGCATAAAAAACTTTTGTAGTCTACCGGTTAGAAGCTAAATAAATATAAATATTATTTATTTATATACTTAAATGTAAATAAATTAAAATAATTATGATATATTGATGTTCTGAATGGTCAGACTTTTCACCTCAGGTCAGGGTCTCAAGGCTTGTGACTTAGAACCAAGCTTGAAGCTCCCTGCTGTGAGTGCAGAACCAGCTTCAGATCCTCTGCCCCCCTCTCTCTCTGCCCCTGCTGCTCCCTTTCTCTCAAAAATAAACATTAAAAAAATAACTATTATAATATAGTGGTATGGGCTTGGGAAACTCACAGGAATGTAATACTAAAAGAACAAATGAAGACAGAAACTCATAAACGACATAATTCCAACCATGTAAAAATTTATCAGTGCATAGAAAAGAAAGTTTAGAGGAAAATACTCTCAATTGCTAAATTAATTCTTTGTCAGTGGTGAGAATGAATAATTTTTATTTTTTATTTTTAATGCATTAACATTTGTATTATGCTGAACATATGTTGTAATGTAGCTGAATTCAGTGGAAATATTTTTTCTATATCTTAAGACCTATCTGAAAATAATGACTTTCTATTCATTCAACATGTAATAAATAATATATGCAAATTAAATATTTATTGAGTTAAAATTGACATAACAAAATTAACCACTTAAAGTTTACAATTCAAGGGCATTTAGTACATTCACAATGTTATCCAACAATTATTTTTTGTCAGTGCCTTCATATATAATATATGTATGACATTCATGTATATTACTAAACACTATTCAACTTAAATATTTCTTTCCTTCTCTCAATTTTTATGACTCCAGTGTGTCACTCGGTTATTTGTTGACTTTGCAAGCAGAAAGAGTTAGGGGTTTCCAGGAAAAAGAAACACATGAGATCAACAGCTTTCATAACTCAAGAGAAGTTATTTTAGGCCCCTAGCTATTTTCATGATCTCTGCCTTAATAGCCCAAGCACACTTCCTGTAGAACTTCTTAGGAAATGTCAGAATTACAAAGAAATGCAAAACCCTCAGCAGTTAAGGATTTTAGGGGAACCAAGGTAATGCAAAAACTAAGTCTTTACCCCAACTGCATCAGAGACAGTAAATCAGTGGTAAAAACTCCTAGTGCTGTTTCAGGAGTAAGGAAAGCCTTTCATTCCTCACCGAGATAAGGACCTCCAAAACCTCATTTGATTTATATTGGCTCTGGGGGCAGTGCAGAGCTCCTCCTTTTGAAGGACAGTGACCGCTACTTCATTATAATGTTTAAGTCTCCACCCTGGGAGGAGCACACGCGTCATTAACATATTAATAGAGGATGCAAGTGTAAATTCTAAGTATACCTGAGCAATCTCCCAGCAGCTTTTATAGGCAAGGACAAAGGTCCCCTTCCTGAATATCATCCTAACCCTAAATAAAAGTGCTTGCTCTGGGAGTCAAGGTTTTGAAAGTTATTCCCGGTGATCTCCTTATTTGCTGCAAATAACGTTTCCTTTGTGTGACCACTCCACCTGTTCTAGTCTCTATTGGTAACTCACAAGAGTTTTCACTTTAGTTAGGTTACAACTTTGGTTGTCTCTTAGATTAATGAATGCATTTCTTGTTTTCTCCATCAGTGAATGCATGTCTTCTTTTCTCCATCAGACTGGAAGTGTCTCAAAGCAAAATAAAGAACTTAGTCTGGGAGTGTTATTGTTTTATTAACTTGAAGAGAAATTTTTCATAGGGGTTGGTGATTTCCTAGAATGTATTCTAGATGTCCTCAGAGGTCCGCATGTGCCCCTTTGAAGAACATTGCTAAAATTAGCTGAACACTGAAGAAGTTTTGCAAGATCATGTAATTATTCCGTAGTAAGTCAAATGCCAACTTGAGCACAAGCACTGGTTGGCAGTGTTCCCTAAAAGTAACCTAATCTTCCAATAATCTGTGTTAAGAGTTACCTGAAGATGGTGACCGAGCAGCCATTTTGCTGTAGGTTAGAGAAGAACTCCGTGCACCAACAACCCCCGACCCCCACCTGCAGACCTGGAATTGTCCGAGCCAGTTTGAAAACAGCCAATCATGAAGCTCCAGCTTCCCGTCACCTCGACAGAGGAGGCAACCTATCCCATCCCTACACGGCCCTGAAATGCCCTTATTTGGTAATCTGCCCTCCCAGGACCTAACCCAGAAGTCTTTCACCCATAAAATACCTCGCCCCTCCCTGCCAGGCGCAACTTCCCTGACTCTCCACTCCCGGAGTCATGGAACCTCGCCCGGGAATCGGATATCCCAAAAAAGGCTTTCTTGGCTCCATAACTTAGTCTCTTTCTTTCTCTCGTCTCTGCCTCCATCTATTAAATCTTACAATCTGAATATACATGTGTAGGGAATACATTAGTTACTAAATTAAAAAGAGATAAAATTTTACCAGCCCACTTTCTTTCGTACTTTTTGAAAGCAAAGACATTCTAAAGCTCATAAGAAATTACTATACACTTCACAGATGAACATTATACAGATGTAACATTTTACACAAAATAGCATAAAGGTTAAGTACCTGCGTACTAGAGTTAAACTTATTGGACTAGAGTCTTAACTTTATACCTAAGAGCTGTAAGACCTTAGAGAAATTCCTGAACCTTTAAAAAAAATCAGTAAAATGGAGAAAATAATAAAATACATATACAGCATACACTAATTGTAAGGATTGATTCAATGAATCTATTTAAAGTTGAGAGATACTACATATCTATTTTTTAATGTCTTTTTTTTAGTTTGGGGAAATAGAGCTTGAGCAGAGCAGAGCAGAGAGAGGGAGGAAGACAGGATCCCAAGCCAGCTCTGTGCTGGCAGCAGACAACCTGATGTGAGGCTCGAATGCACAAACTGTGAGATCAAGTCCCAAGCAGAAACCAGACACGTACCCGATTGAGCCCCCCAGGAGCCCCTGAGAGATGTTACATATTTAAAAGCTGGAAGCTTCATTTGTCAGAGGTCAGACCTATTTTATTAATCTTGTCACAGCTCTATGGAAATATAGCAACCATTCTTTGGAGCCCCAAACTAGGGAGAACAGTTATATATTTATAACCCAGAAAATTGTATAAGAAGAGAAGTTTGAGGTAAGTATTCCAGAATTAGATTGAATAATAAAACTTTAAAAACTTAAAAAAAAAAAAAAGGTCTGTATTCAGAGTGCTAGATTCAGGGGGTCCTGGGTGAAATGTCTGACTCTTGATTCCAGCTCAGGTCTTGATCTCATGATTCATAAGTAAGAGCCCTGAGTAGAGCTCCTCTCTGACAGTGTGAGGCCTGCTTGGGATTTTCTCTCTCCTTCTCTGTCTCCTCCTTCAGAGCAGGCACATTCTAGCTCTCTCTTTCTAAACAAATAGATAAACTTAAAAAAAAAAAAAACTTGCTAGGGAAAAATTATGAGCCATTTGAGGATTTGTCTATTCAGATTTAGATAAATAAATACGAAGGATTCAGATAAATGCTTCTTTCTCTTTCTGTTTTAGTCATAAAATGTGACATGCTCCTTTAAATTAAAAATATAGTGTTAGAGATCAGCTTTTATTAGATAAAAATGAATAGGACACTATTATAAGAGTGTTGCAGAAAATCGCAACATTAAACCGTCTTTGGATTCATTTATGGGATATACCTTGCAGTATGATTCTAACAAGGATTTTAGGCAACGGAAGGGAATAAAAATTGCTCCCTTTTTCGCAGTTCACCTTCCTTCAAGGGAAGATATTGACGCAGTTTTCAAAAATGAAGGTCCATGTCATATATTACATTAGTGAAATAAACACCATTTAAGGGTGGAAAGACTTGCCTATTATCAGATGTACTGACAGGTATTAGAATAATACAGTAAGAACCATCCAGGTGGAGGAAAAAGTATACTGTAAATAGTCTCTCTTTGCCTTCAGCATTTGTTAGATCAAGCTGGAATAATGTCTTAGAAAATTTAAAAGCTTTTAATGCATAGAAATGACCACAGAGGAACTATTTTTCTTGCCATGAAAGCTAAGCTGTCTGTTGCCTTGAGGAAAAGGAAATAATGAATTTGGAAAGTGACATTCATATTTTAAATTTTGCCAGGCTTAGTGATTTGTTTTTTATTTGCTATGTTCTAGTGTAACTTGGAAGAAACTGGAAATGAATACTGATTAGAAATTTAATCAAAGAGTAATGAATGGGTTTTTTGCCCTTTTTAAACCAATATTATTACATTTCTTTCTTGAGTCCATGCTTTCTAATAAAAACTAATGAAATTAGGACTATAATGCAAATTAACAAATGGCCACTAAAATGTGCCAAGAGACAGTGATGAGAATACTTTTCAAAATAATTTTAGATTATAAAGTAGTCTTCAATCCAGAAGACTAAAAAGGAGCAAAAGTCAATGATATAATCCTAACACCTGTTACATTACAAAAATTGCATATAGTAGATATTAAAGATCTAATTGGCTCTATCAACCAATTCTTAAATTGGGAAGCATCCCATCAGGCTACAGAGAAGGAAGGTCTCTAAAGTGAGAGGGAGAAGAAAAAAGAAAATTATAAGCAACGATTTCATCAGTTTAGGCAAATTTGTCCTCCCAGAGGAACAGAAGAGGTCCATCAGTAAATTCCCTAATGCTGACCACAAAATTCCCTTGTTGGCTTGTTAAAGGTCACGTTTGTGGAAGGATGACTATGGTTAGGGTAGGTATCAAGTCTTGGTTTCCTGACTTGAGGCCTTAAGTGATGCCATTTGGGACAATACCTAATGACTGAATTTATAGTTTTTATCTCTTCAACCAGACAAAACATTTCTATTGAGGGACATCTTATTTATTCAACATTCATTCATTCAACAAATATGTTGAGGGCCAGTGCTCTAACAGCTGCTTCTCGGGTGGTAGGGATATAGGGACTAACATGACAGACACACTTCCTGCTCTTGTTGAGATTCAGTCTGGTGGCAGGGAGACAAGAGACTAGTCATAACGGTATGTGTATGGACTCTGACGGGAGTGGTGAGGATGTCACAAAAGCATATATGGTGACCTCTGAACCAATGTTTATGGTTCAGGAGTTTTCCTGGAGAAAATAATACTTATGAAATAGAAATCACTTTCCTAGAGAAAATAATACAAAACCTTATTTCTTACCCTGAGTTCTTCGCCAAAGGAGTCAGTAATTATTTACCCTTCTGATGTCTGTTCACCTTTATGAAAATGAAACTTTGTTATATAGAGTCTTAATAAGCATTGGGTGATGACTTGACTTAGTACTTTTTCTTTCAACACATTTCAACATATTTTATGCTATTTTTATTATTTTATATAAAAATTTTTTAATGTTTATTGAACATTTTTTGAGAGAAAAGGAGACAGAGAGAGACAGAGTTTGAGCAGGGTAGGGGCAGAGAGAGGGAGATACAGAATCTGAAGCAGGCTCCAGATTCTGAGCTGTCAGCACAGAGCCCAGCGGGGGAGGCTTGAACTCACAAACCTTGAGATCATGACCTGAGCCAAAAAGTCAGCTACCCAACTGACTGAGCCACTCAGGTGTCCTTTTGTGCTGTTTTTAAAAATTGCTTTTATCAAAGTGACACATCCACATGATTTTAAAAAGAATATAGTATTGCCAAATTTATAATGAAAACTCCATCCCATATCCAAATAACACCCCCAGAAGTAATCACCTTAATTATTTTAGTCATCTCGTACCTACAAATAAATACTCAATATTACTCATATTCTGTTCTCTCTTGATTTATCAATTTGAGGCACTATTGTCTTTCCTCTAGGGAAGATGAAATTTGAACATTCCTACAGCATTCTCTTCACCAAGAAGATCTATGATATAGACAGAATTCACTCTTACACAAAATCATACATGTTCACAAAAGGATTTTCTTCCTTCATTTTCTTCTAATAGCTATTATAGAACAAATTTGTCATGATTTACATTATAATGCCAGAGATAATTCTACACTAAGATTGCATTATTGTGTTATTATTTGTCACTCAGAATTAATAATAGCTTAATTATTTATATTTGAATATTTGTTAATATATCCATTATGATTTCTTCCCAAGCCAAAATTATATAGAACCTCTTTCAAAGTTTACACATACTTTTCCTACTGTCTTCCTACTGAGGTTAGTGGCAGATCTAGGGAGGTGGAGGGATTTGGAAGAGCAGGGTTTAACTGAATCTAAATGTCATTTTTATAATGTTTATTTATTTATTTTTGAGAAAGAGTGTGTGTGCGTGTGTGTTCACATAAGGGAAAGGCAGAGAGAGAGAGAGAGAGAGAGAGAGGGAGGGAGAGAGAGTCCCAAGCTGGCTCTGTCTGTATGGTCAGCGCACGGAACTCGAAACCATGAACTGTGAGATCATGGCTTGAGCTGAAGTCAAACGCTTAACCAACTGAGCCACCCAGGCGCCCCTGAGTCTAAATGTCTTGAAGAAAATGTGTTTTGGCAACTTCTCAGACTCATTCCTAACTTTTGGTATTCCACATATGAATTAACTTGCTTTTTGTTGATTTATCCATCTTCAAGGACTTAGGTTTTAGTGTTCACTATTGTAATAACTGTTCATCCTGCAAATTTTTTTGTATTTCTCTTCCTCTATTGCCTCTTCACCATTCTTTTGCCTCCTTAAGATTAAATTTTCACATTTTTACTCTCATTTTTCTGAGAATTTAGGAAAGTATGGAGATACACACATATTGTCAATTCACCATGTTTAATCAGAAATCTGCAATTATGGTTTATATACTATTTGGCTTGCATACATACATATGTTTGTTGATGGGGATTTCCTTATATATAATCTTACAATGTTGAGCCAGTCTTAAGTTATTGTGTCATTAACCACCATAAGTCAGCAATAATATTGTTCTCACACCAACCTACTGGTAATCTTGTGAATGTTGGGCTTGTCTTTCTTGGTCACTATTATTTCCCCAGGTCTTGATTTAAAGGATATGTAAAATGTAGTTGAATGGCTGACAAAGTAATGTACTACCAAGAGTCTTAAGTCATTGTACTATATAGCTTACATCTTCATATTATGGTGTGATTATTTTTTAATAGAACAAGACTGCTAAAAACCAACTCAGCAAAGTCTTTTGGAAGTATTTACTTTGTAATTTAGTCTTAACTTGTTATGCTACACCAAGCATTTTTCCAAGCACTGTGCTCTACCCTTAAGCCCAGGTGATTAAGACTCTATATAGACAAGGACATTTCATTACCTTCAGCAGAGCTGGCACACAATTAGTTTGAAAACTTGATTATATAGAGAGACTCTACTCCAGTCTTTAGACATTCTGGAATATTGCTGATCAAGTCCTGACATTTCATCCTATATATCCCTGACCTATTGCTGAGAACTGCACTATCCAGGCTGTTTATGACTCATGACTTCAGCCAGTTTAAGATGGGATGCTAGCTTGTCATAATCTACTACTGTGACCTCAACTGAATTGCTTTGCCAATTCCAGACCTTGCTTCCACCTTATTCCTGAACACTCAGTAAAAACGTAATGTCCTCCAAATCTTTCACATATGAATTCAGATGACTGCTCAGTATAAAATAGAATAGTGCTTCATCTAGAATAATTGGAAATCATTCCCTGTTGTGCTTTAAATTGGGCATATAAACTGCCTTTCTTTTCAAATTCTGCTTTGTGTATCCTGAATACATGCCTTAAACAGTAACAGCCCTAGTCATCTTTAGTCAGATTTGTTTACCTCGACTGTTATGTAGGTGTCTGTAGACTGCAGTGATATGCAGTGGGTATAATTTTGTCTTCCTAACAAAACAACTTCTCTCTTCTTATAGGAAATACTAAAATTTTGGTATGAAAAATCAGATTTATACAATATATTTAGTTTGCTTTTAACTCTAAATTCTATTTTTTCCTTAAGAAACAGTGTCAGCTCTTAATTTATTTTGAGAGGCAGTACAATATAGTGGTAAAGGAAATGGAATGTGGAGCTAACCTGATTATAACAGAATCTTGATTCTTTCTCTCATTACTGGTCTGGCCTTGGTCAGTTTACTCATATTCCATGAGTTTCTATTTACTTATCTGTAATATAGAGATCATCAGATTTACTATCTCTTAAGTTTTTTAAATGATTACATCATTTGTATGTGTAAATACATATTATATGTATTATATTATGTAAATAGTATGTGAATACATATATAAAAGTATTCACCATATTTATTATTTGAGGTACCTGCAATACAATAAGAGTAATTTGATTAATATTTTAATTAATATATTTAATTAAAATAATATTTTTAAATGTTTATATAGTTTACTATGAGAGAGAGAGCAAGCATGAGCAGAGGAGAAGCAGAGAGGAGGAGAAAGAGAATCCTAAGCAGGCTCCTTATTGTCAGTGCAGAGCCCAATAAAGGATTTGATCCCACCACCATGAGATCATGACCTGAGCCAAAATCAAAAGTCAGAGGCATAACTGACTGAGCCACTCAGGTGCTCCAATATCTAGAATTTTTAATTGAATATCTAAAATACATCATTTAGCAATAGAAGAAATCCAACATGTACAAAGTAAAAAGTTGATTTAGCTGCGTCTCTGACAAATGAACTTCTACTCAACTCTTCATACAGGGCATGGGGCATTCTGTTTTATCTCACCCCCACTAAACTATTATAGTTTAATTTGTTTGAAAATTCTCTTATGCTTAGAGAAGCTTATTTCATTGTAATTTCACTTCAATAGTTGTTAATGGTGTTTAATTAGAGATCGAGGTAAAGTTTACCCATATCTCCTAGCCACTGCTGTCCACATTGGATACAAAGTATCCTTCAGTTAGCTGAACTTGGGCCCTGCAGCTGGCAACAACAATAAAAAGGGCTTAACCAATACAATGATATTTATTCTTTAATGAGCATTTGATCTATCATCTATCTATCTATCTATCTATCTATCTATCTATCTATCTATCTCAACCAAAAAAGTTTTCAAAGTATTATCCAATCTACAGTTCACCATTTTAATAAATAGGAAGCTGTGGTCAAAGTCCTGCTAAAATTAAAATATCAGCCCTACTTTTAACCTCCCTTAATCTGTCAGTCCAATGACCCCATCAAAGAAGTGATCAATAGACATAGTTGTAATTAAAATCAAGTACCTCACCTGCAAATTCATGGCTCACTTAAAATAGAGGATGATCTCAAGCAAAACCATCACACACTATGATCATACAGGTAAAAAGCTCTTTGAGAACAAGACCAGATTGTGAGGGCAAAGCAGGAACAACAGTAGTATGAGAATTTAGCCAAAAGAAACACTTTATTATCTCAGAGAGGTCCTCTCATTTTATATCTGGTAAGGTCAGCAGTATAAACATTGTTCCCATGATTTAAATGCAAAGAAAATCATTACTAATTGAGACTAAAGAGTTTCATATTACCAGAACATAATGCTTCAATTTAAGTGTATCTTAACACCACACTTCTGAGGGGAAAGCTAATTGCTTTTGATTAACTCGGTGACTCTTCCACCACTGATAACATTGAGGGCTTGTTTTATATTACTGTTGCTCATGACTTTCTTTTCTTAGATAAAGATGATTTAAAGGTCCTCAAAAGGCTTACAACTGAAAGTCAAGTCACATTTCATTTTGTTTTATAATTAGGAATTCAAAAACAGTACAGTTCTAATTAAAATTGGGAAACAATAAATACAAAAATTTCCAAACTCATTGCAGCTATCAATTACTTATTACATTGTATAAATTGGTTCTGTTAAAAACTTGTTCATCTCAGGAGATTATAAATAAACTAGGGATTTTTTGCAATATGGACATTTACGTTTTGCAAGGTCATAGCTCTGACACCATCTAAAAATATTTGGACATTATCTGTTTAGCAATTTTTAACTTGCTATATGGTAATTCAATTCATTTGAGTGATTTTATTTAAGAGCTTTTAACTTTAAAGTCCTAATCAAGGCTAATCTGAATACATCAAATTTTGAAAATTACCATGACATTTCTTTTTCATAGCACCCAATCCCAGAGATTTTTGGTGTTTAAACTCCTGCAACGTTCTTCACAGGCGATTTAATCTGTTTAGCTGTGTTTTGCACCAAAAGCCTCAGTATAACATCAAGCACACTGCATTAATTCTGGTTGAACATTTGCATAGATAAACCATAACAAAGATCATTTTCAATTCCCATGTTTCACCTGTTATTTCCTTCATATTTCATTCATCTTTTCTCAGTACGAGTTGTTCTTGAGTAAGTTACAGGAACCCAAAGGAAAAGAGAACCTCGTTAGTGTGGGAACTAGGTCATTACAGAAAAGAGCTATGATGTCTGGCAAATCATTGCTCAGATAGATCATGCTGTGTAATATTATAAAAATTTAGATGTTATGAGCATAATAAAAAAGTAAAATAAAAAAAATTTAAAGTTTTCATGAAAGTAGTACAAAATAAGATTTGGACCTACGGGTTTTATTAAAGAAATATATTTCTTAGCCTATATTTTCCATTGGCATTTTGTAGAGATTATCCACTTTTTCTCCCTGTTTTACAATTTTTCTCCTTGTATGTTTATGACTGTGTTAATATATTTTACGTCCATGGTTTGTGAGCATGTTATTGTTAACTCTCTTGAAATTATTACTGAGATATCAATGAATGTTATTACACAAAATGAAAGCATACAATACTTATTTTTGACTGGAAAGCATATTTCTATTCCTATATCCTAAGTAAAAATTTCTGTATAGTAGCTGCCATTGGTTTCTGCCCTAAGATGTTGATGGACACTCTATTTCCAGCATGTTCTGGCTTAGCTGTGAGTATCTATTGATAGAGTTAATTTTTTCAGAATAGTATCTATATTTATTTTAGATATGCAATGTTTTTTGAAAATAATACCAATTGAAATTTGGGATACAGAAACTAAATATATATATTTATATATGTATATATATAATCCAAATTATGCTGTTAAAGTAATATATTATTTATATCAATTTTAATAAAAATATAAAGCAAATTAATTTTTTAAGAGTTCTTGGGTAGATCTCTGGGTCTTTTGAAAGTCTTAAGCTCATAATTAAGATATGTATATATATATTCATATATTTATCAATAAACATACATGTTTTAACTCATGTATACAAACACACATAAAATTTTAATAATTTTTTTAAATTACCCAACATCAAATACAAAGCATAGAGAAGTACATTCTGTTAGTCAACAGAGTGAGAGAGAGATAGCCAGCTTCACTCTTCATTTTTATTCAACTGGTTTATGAACAGTAAGCTTCATCAACAAGTCAACAGGAGTAGACTACAAGAAACAACATGCTCATGAACATATTATTAAAAAATCATTCCAAAAAGTTTCTAATATTTAAAATATTATTTTCAGGTAACATTTTCTACTCTGTTGATTGAAGCTTTCTAGGCAAGTTTTCATATTCCTTTTCTCTTGAAACACATTCTACCTTTAGGCAGATCCAAAATATAAAAATATCATAAGAACGGTCTAAACATTGCAAGGTAACTATAGTAAGTTTTTCTTCTAGGAAATCCTAGTCCATATTTTGTAAAGAGAATAGAGCATCTATGACAGCTGACAAGAAGGTTATTGATTCTGGTGGAGGACTAGGCATTGAGCAAAGTGGAAGAGGTCAAGGGGAGCAACTCTAATTTCATCTGCCACTGTGGAAAGGGAGCATTGTTGACTCTCTCTCTGTCTTTCTTTTTAAAAATGTTTATTTATTCTTGAGAGACAGAGCACAAACCAGGGAGAGGCAGAGAGAGGGGGGAACAGAGGACCCTGAAGCATGCTTTGAACTGACAGCTTAGAGCCTAATGTGGGGCTTGAATCCACAAACCGTGAGATACCTGAGCCGAATTCCAACACTCAACTGACTGAGGCTCCAGGCACCCCAAGGAAATATTGTTCTTTCCTCAAGAACTTTTACTGCTGGGCTTTCTGAGTTATGTGAAGTACTGAGGAATTTCACTATCTGCCTATTTTGCATGAACTGTCCCTTTTAAAAATATTAATGTGCATTTAAATTTTGAAAATCAGTGTAGCAACATTGTAATTTGATATTTGGAGATATAATTGATTTGCAGTTAGAATGGAAATACTCTTTGGCTCTGAGGACATCAGAATGTCTGGTTTGTAAATATTGGACAAAATAAGGTCCGTGGAATGTATGTGCTGCTTTAGGTGTGTAATATACGGTAATGACCCCCAGGGTTCTTTTTTTTTATTTTTTTAACTAATACTTTGTTAGCAGTTTGAAATGCCTGGCTTGATTATTGAAAGGGCTACTGAAAGTTTTTTTTCAAGGAGATTCCCCCAAAAGCCGAGATTCCTTGCTCAAATCTTGAAAGCTCAAGCCAAAGACTGGCTCAAATAAGAACAGTGAGGCGTTCACAGTGCAGAATGCCCGTTGTACTGCCTACACGTGATTGCCCTCACTTTCTTTCACTGCACTATATTCTTTGCTGACACAAGTATATTATGTAGAGACTGATGAGGCTCCCTCAGGAGAACATACTCGGTAACATTTGTGTTTTGGCGTCTCGTGAAATACCAGTCGGGGACCTAGTGTTTTAGTCTCCTTTAAAGCCCTGACACATTATGCTTTTTAAACAATGTACCTCAGCTAGTGTGCAAACACTTCTTCCCAACATTGACATTGTTTTTCCTTTCAGCAACCTTCCCATGGAAGATCTTAGTTTGACTCAAATAAATACAGTACAGCCTTGTTTGTGAGCATAATTTGTTACGGTAATATGCTTGTAATCCAAAGCACTTATTTATAAGAGTGAATTCCCTCATGAGCAAGGAATCTCGGATGATTTGTTCCACAACCCAAAAATATTCATATAAAATGATCACAATACTGTAATATAATACAAAATAATGAAGAAAATACAGAATATAAAGAAAAGTAAACAAATTCACCTGCACTTATCTTTGAAAAGCTTTGTGACTGGTGTGAGGGAGACAAGAGAGGGGAGGGTTATTGTGTAGGATGACTTCCACTATCACTAATGGATGTTGACTACAGTACAGTATTAATAAACTCTTGTCATATACTGTATTTAATGTAACTGGCAATAAGGTAGCTGAGGAAAGGGTCTATATCTGCAAGCAGCCTGACCTAGAATGAAGCAAAGCATTCCTAAGCTTCCTCTTGTATGGAAAAGCAAAAGATTGCTCATAGATGCCCGAGAAGTGACAAAAAATGACTAGTGCCAGTTATGGGCACTTTCCAAGGTTCTGAAAAATCACTAATTTCTGCCCAACACCACAGCCTGAGACCAAATATCCAAACATGGGAGATGATCACCCACAATCCCACAATGAGGGAGAGAGAGAGAGAGAGAACCATTGGCTCAGTTGTGATCATGTGACATTAAGCATCACATACCACTCTTATTATAAGACATCATTCGTTTATCAAGTTCAAATTTTTTTAATGTAACACAATTTATTTTTTTAACATATGCAATTATTTTCCGTCATTTACAACACAGTAGTTACAATGACACTCCAAACAGAAAAGCAAAGTAAAAACTCAAAACCCCCACTTCTATTTCATGTAATTAGACTTATACGGAAATTAGAAGGTTAGGTACCAACTAGTTAATCACCTAATTTCACAGCTATCTGAAGTGGTGATCGTTATATAGCAGCTTATCTATGATACATTCAAGATACATGATACAATTTATTACTTGCCCATAAGCTACAACACAGCCTGCTTAATACCTTTCCTTAAATTCCACCTCTATACTACAATATGCTTGAGGTCCATGCAAAAAAGTAGCTACCTTTTATATAGGAAACAGATGATTAAGTCTTTGGTGTTGTAAAAGCAACTTCATTTAAACATAACCACCACCACCACCAAAAAAGAAGAGAGAAAAAAAAAAGTAAAGACAAAAATAAGGGAAAAACCCAAGACACACTTCCTAGGGGAAAAAAAAAACCAGCATGTAATTTCTGTCCTTGACGGAATGTATTAAATAAGCAAACACCACCAACAAGCAAAACAAGTACTGCAATGTAAAAATATTAAAAAAAAAAAAGAAAACCCTCTCACATGCATAAATGAAAGATTGCACACAAAGAGCTCACATCTTTTCAAGCTTCAATAGTAAATATTCTGCTACTATGTATTAAATACTGTCTCTCTCTTTATGTTGCAAAAAGTGATTTTATTAAACCCTAGGGACAGGGCCTGTGGGCATAAGAGCTGCCCAGGGATTGTGAAGAAAGTGATTATATACTTGGGAGCTGGA
This sequence comes from Suricata suricatta, assembly GCF_006229205.1. Classification (NCBI taxonomy): domain Eukaryota; kingdom Metazoa; phylum Chordata; class Mammalia; order Carnivora; family Herpestidae; genus Suricata; species Suricata suricatta. The sequence continues at coordinate 152,822,831 of NC_043702.1, read as the reverse complement.
AAGGTAAAGGCAAGGGGAAGTTTCCAGAGGCATTTTCATATGGTGAAGAAGACTCACAGGACGCAGGAAGGCCAGCGAGTGTTTTCTCTTTTTACTGAGACTCACACACTTTTTACCTAATTTCTCCTGTACTTTATCTCTCTCTCTCTCTCTCTCTCTCTCTCTCTCTCTCTCTCTCTCTCTCTCTCTCTCTCACACACACACACACACACACACATATGGGTGAGCAAATTAAAAGTATCTGGTTGATAAGTAATCAAATATTGACCTCACGGATAGGAAACTAACCAATCCCAAATCCATGGTACTGAACATTTAGCAGACATTTAAATTAAGGTTTCTTGATGGTAAGGGACAATCACCAGAAGTAAAGAGCACATCTTTGTTATTCAAATTAAGTAATAGCTGTATATGGGCCCCTAATCTACTTAAATACTGTACCCTAAATAGCACCAGGGGAGGAGAGTAAATAAATATATAAATGATTTTTAACATCAATTCAACTTTTCTGGACACATGAGAGAACATAGTGCAGGAAGAAAAAGAACTCTTAGTATTGTAAGAACACGAGTCTGAACCTAGCAGACGCCATGACAGGCTTTAAGTTTCCCCTCTAAACTAGGTCTAAAGGTCAGTCTCTCCAGAACTATTGGGGGGTTACACATTGCCCGAGGCAAGAGGGACCACCCTTGTAATACCCTTAACATTCCTAAGGGCAGGCCTATTGCTTAAAGCTAGTTACACCCTACGTGAGGGTCCTGGGTCCTGGGTCTACTCTGATTGGTTAACACTCTAAATGTTGTAATTGGATAAACCTGCTGTCAGTAATATTGTGTAATAATAATTGGATCACTGTACCTATGTCACAATTTCCTGTAACGCCCCTTCCCAAACTCATAAAAGTCCTGCCCCACCTTTGTTCGGGGCTCTCAGCATGGATCCACCAAGCCAGTAAAGTCTGTGAGCCCGAGTTTAGGCCCCAGAGAGCCTAAACCCGTAATAAAGCCCTTTGCTTTTGCATGGGTGCTTCAGTCTCCCAGGTAATCTCTGGTTTTGGGGGCGATATTAAAATCTGGGCATAACAGTATTACTTTTCAAATGCCCTTCATCTAACTTTACAGTTAGATACATGTTAAGAAAAGATGTAAAGAAAAAAGAGTCTGATCTTAGAGTTAGGCATCTGATTAAACCTGAATATAGTTTAAAAGTATATGGTCTGAAACTGTGGCAGTGAAAAGACAGCAGGAAATATTACACCAATTTAGAAAAGTATATTACTTATAGAACTCACGATATTACTCCTTAAACCATCTGGTTCCATCATATTTAACTCAGGTTGTTCACAGGGTTTCTATTAGGCATACAGACACTTCTAATAATAAATCAACCAGTTTATGTAGATGTGAGAGAGCAAAATAATTTTCCTTTTCCCCTTCTGGGTTCTTGGCTGAGACCCACCCATACAATAAAAGATGATTAATAGGAAAAAATGAAGAGAAGTTTAATAACAGGTATACTTCCTATGTACATGAGACATACCCAGAAAAACAGTTAATCCTCAAAATGGCCTAAGCCATGACCTTAAAAACCATCTCCCACTAAAGGCAAAAGAGGTTTGAGGAGGAGGGGATGGGATTGGGGTAGGATGGGGGAACCCAGCTATGGGAAGCTATCAGAAAAAGCACAGTAAACAGAGAAGGTTGTTATTAAGATTTAGGTTATTGCCTTTGCCTTTGATGAGAGTTTCTATAGATTCTCTTCCTAATACAGACAGGGAGACACCTTTACAAATGGAGATTTCCCTTATAAGTGTAAATGTCACTTACAAAAGGATAGCTTGTATATAGTTTTCAGAATTTTCCTAAATCTGCCAGCCTAAGGTAATCAATATGACCAAAAGACATATTTTGAGATGATAAATTCTGCTTCCTTTCATAGATAAACTTTTCAATAAACCCAGTTGCTGAATTAAAACATCAAAGTTTAATTAACCTCTAATAATGGTATATGGATTGGTATTTTCCTAAGTAATACATATTATTAATTAAATCAGTATATGGTTGGCAAACCATTCCACAAATTTCCTTATTGTATAACCCCATATTTTATAATAGTTCACTAATGATTAAAACTATTATCAGCACTATCTTGTCAAATAAAAACTGCAAAAAATTTAAGAGACAGATGGTGGTGTATAACACATTAATATGACTGACTAAAAAAACTGAGGATCCCAATTTAGCAGTTTGGAGTTTGGAAAATTCAAATAAAAAACAGTAAATAAGGTGAAGTTAGTCTATCAAATACAATTAAAAATTAAAGAAAATTAAAATTGTTCTACTGTGCATCAAAAGGTGTTAAAGAACAAAAGTTCAACCTAGTAAATGTAAAGATCTGATTGGCTTTAGGTGCTATGAATTGGGCAGCATCCTTTCTTACAAATAGAAGGGTACACTCCGGAGTTATACAAAAGTGAAGGCTTTTATAGACAGAAACAGAGTGAGCCAAGAAGTTATTAGCTAAAGAAAAGAAGGTCACCTACCCTTACAGGCAAGAGCAGAGGTCTTATCTTGTGGATTACCTTACAAGTGCTGATCACAAACTCCAGACTAATAGGTTTAAAATTCCACTCCTGTGAGAAGCTGAAGCTGCAGTTAGGTTATATATTAAGTCTTGGTGACCCTTAACGTAAGTGACTACATTTTGGACCTGTTGTTTCTTTTTAACGAGAGTGCATTGTTAACAATAAGAGAATTTATTAAGAAAAATTGGATTTAAAACATTTTTATGTAAGTTAAACTAAAATGATAATGAGTTCCCTAATGTAGCTATGTTTTAATCTTACTGTAGTTAAATTAGGAGGCATTAGAACTTTGAAATTAGAGTAATTCTTATAATTTTGAAATTACATATATAATTTATAGTCGCCAGGCAACTATATAGTTTTGCTGCAGGGAACAGAACTATATAGGAATAGTATGTATTAATATGAATAATATTGCAATACTATTAGGGATATAATCCCAAGTCCCCATCTACTTGGTTTGTGACACTCTCTAGTTCTCCAGCTAACTTCTCTTTACAGCGGGTCCTAACTATCATCTGCTCTATGGTTATCACAGACTTTTTATTACTGCTGATCGGTCGTCTGCTGATGACAGAATGGGTGCCAATATAGGCATATAACTTTGCTTCCTCTGGTAACATGCACAGAAGAACTATGCCTCTTGACACCCCTGACTGTCCTATCTGCAATGCCTTATAATTGGGGAAAAGTCATTTGCTCTAAGGATTGCAGGACTTAGAACCAAATCTGAATTGAATTTTTCTTGTGATTACAGATCAGTAAGGAAGTGAGTCTTGTTTTTCAGTAAGTACTTTCTTTCTTTCCAATTTAAATTTCTATTCATCAGGATACATAAAAAATTTATTCTAGGGTATTTGAGAGGTACCTGTTAGTACCATCTCATACATTCCTCTTTTTTCTTCAGTGATGTCCCAGGATGAGTCACATGAGTTTGGGCTGCCTAATACTGACAGTAGTTTCTTCTTTGCTACCCCTCAGAGAGATCAAGCAATCAATCTTTTTTTTTTTTTTTGCCTGTTTTACTCTTCATATTCCTGGAAAATTCACTTGTCACCATTTGTCACTAAGGTCCTACATGCTTTTGCTCCTGGTGGTGAAGAGGAGGAGCACTTGCCACTGCAACATATGGCTCTTTGAACTGGTTTTTTTTAATGTTTATTTATTTTGAGCAGGGGGAAGGGCAGAGGAAAAGAGAGAGGTAGGAAGAGAATCCCAAGAAGGCTCCACACTGCCAGCACAGAGCCCAACACAGGGCTCAATCTCATGAACCATGAGATCATGACCTGAGCCAAAATCAGGAGTCAGACATTTAACTGACTGAACCACCAGGTGCCTCTTGATCTGGTAATAGTTAAGAAACAGCAGACACAGGAGGAACTCTGAAAACCTAGTAGAAGTTACTCCTTTGTACTGGATGTTTATATTTAAAAGGAGAATCTCCATTTGTGAGGGTGTTTCCCTCTCTGTACCAAGGAAGATGATTAAATCTCTTAGAAACTCTTATGAATAGGGGGTGGAGCCAAGATGGCGGAGAGGAAGGGAGCTCTGTAGATTCGGTCCACCCCATCTATCGAACTGAGAGGGAATTAGTCTTATCTGCAAGAGTGGAAGGAGAGAATACGGACTCCAGAAAGAAGGGATCATCAAGGATACCTGAGTGATGAGTCTGTGAAGGTACACACTTCACCTCCTGCTGCTCATTTCGCCTCAGGCAGGGGCAGCCGAAATCCCTGCCTGAGCCAAGGCAAACTGATTCCTCCCCCTAAGAAGCCAGCCACCAAAACAAATACATTTCATCTGTGATAGCACAAACGTGGACTGGAACTTTGAACCGAGGCGGGCCTGGAAAATACAACTCTGCTCAACTGCAGCCCAAGGAGATTGGACTCATTAGAGTGGCCTACCATGCTTAGTTTAGCAGAGCTTGGCGTGCCGCCATTCTAATCTCCATAGACACCAAGGCGGAGCCTCTGAGAGCAGTCTCCAAGACCTACCACATCAAACCACGCCTGTCCACAGGGGGTGGGGGGGGAGGAGAGCTGCTGCTTTTTATTTTTTAAATATAAAAAAAAATTTTTTTCTTCACTTTTTTCGTACTTATTTCTTTGTCATTATTACCTTTTCTCCTTTTTCTTTACTTAATTCTTTTAAATTTTTACTCCTTATTTTCCTTTCTCCTTTCTCCCTTACTTTTTCACCTTCTTGCAACCCAGATATATTCTCCTGTATCTCATCCTTACCTCACCCCTCAACTGGTCATACACTTTTAAACTGTCTACTGTCCTTTGTTGTCTCTGCCCCCCTTTTATATTTTTTTCTCCTTTCTCTTTTCTTTTTAATTTCTCTTCTCCTCTTCTTTTCATCTCTTTCCTTCCCATTTTCTTTCTTTTCTTTCCCCCCTTTAATGTGTTTCTTTGTTTGATTTGTCTGTGTGTATGTGTGCTTCTGTTCCCTCGGTGTTTGTCAGTCTGTTTTCCTTCTTAGGACTACACCAAGAAACAAGTCAAAGTGTGCAAGAAGGCGAGTCCCAAATATTGAAGAGTAGGGAAATAAAATACTCACAGACACAACAAGAGAAACTGAGAGATATCATTAAGAGAATATCTCCTGAAAGGGCAGGCCCTGGACGGTCAATACGCCTCCTTTAACAGAGAAATATTAATAGGTGCACAGTGCACAATGAGCTCTCTAAAGGTGACAAGAGACAGAAAACTAGCAAAAATGACAAAACGAAGAAACTCTCCCCTGAAGAACTTCCAGGAGGAAGACACAGCCACAGAAATGCTCAAGGCAGATCTAGACAACATATCAGATCAAGAATTTAAAAAGCTTGTCATAAGATTAATCTCTGGGGTTGAGAAAAGCATCAAAGAATCAACTGATGAGTTAAAAAAGGCTATCGGTGAGGTGAATAACAAACTGGAGGCAGCCACCT
>NC_043702.1:152703851-152817209 GCF_006229205.1 Suricata suricatta | reverse complement strand
AACCACACTGAGATACCACCTCACACCAGTCAGAGTGGCTAAAATGAACAAATCAAGAGACTATAGATGCTGGTGAGGGTGTGGAGAGACGGGCACCCTCCTACACTGTTGGTGGCAATGTAAACTGGTGCAGCCACTCTGGAAAACAGTGTGGAGGTTCCTCAAAAAACTATCCATAGAACTCCCTTATGACCCAGCAATAGCACTGCTAGGGATTTACCCAAGGGGTACAGAAGGGCTGATGCATAGGAGCACATGTACCCCAATGTTCATAGCAGCAATGTCAACAATAGCAAAAATATGGAAAAAGCCTAAATGTCCATCCCCTGATGAGTGGATCAAGAAGATGTGGTATATATACACAATGGAGTACTACATGGCAATGAGAAAGAATGACATCTGGCCCTTCGTAGGAAAGTGGATGGACCTTGAGGGTGTCATGCTAAGCAAAATAAGTCAGGCAGAGAAGGACAGATACCATATGTTTGCACTCATAGGTCTATCAAGTCCAAATTTATTAGAAATGTTTGCTCATCTTGTGGAACACTCACAGAAAAAGGGAATCTGAAATAAGGGAAAACTTTAACAATACTGTATCAGTATTGGCTCATTAATTGTGAAAATGTACCACAGTAATGTAGGATGTGAATGGGGAAACTGGGTGTGGAATATATGGGAACTCTCTAAGATCTTCTCAATTTTGATGTAAATCTAACACTATTCTAAAATAAAAAGTTTATTTAAAAAGACATTCAGATATAGTATTTTCTTTTTATATATGTTTATCTTTAACAATACTTTTGTGGTATAAAAAACAAAACACACTTAAATTACACTCAAATCTCTTTCAAAACAATAGGTGATAATCACCATATAATTTAGTCATTCAAGAACAAAGTAACAAGCATTCAAAATTAGTATTTTCAAGAGCACCTAGAGTCAATATTTATGAATTTTAAATAAGACCTTTTGAATACAAAGCATAACAAACATTGGAATGTATTCAATTTCTCTCTACCATTGGTCAAGTGCAATGTTTTCCTATGAGTACCCACACTTAGATATTTCTATGACCTAAAGGGATATATCCGTCAAAGTGAAAATACTCTGAGAAATTTTTCAGTAAGCAAAATTTTTATTAGAGTGTTTATTTATATGTATTAATAAATAAAGCATCAGATTCTCTCTAAAGCAAGATACTATATGTAACTGTTCTCTGCACTAGAGAGACATTTTTCACAATTGAGTTTGGGTTACATAAAAAGTTTACCTGTGGGAAGCATGAAAACAAAATCTGAAAAATCAAATTTCATTTATGGGAAGAAATCACATGGAAAGTACTTAGCTATATTTTAAATTAAATACTTGAAACATATTCTGTAAGAAAAAGTATTTTATGTACACTAAATATATACAAACACCAAAGTGAATATAAAAGTAGTTTAGTAAACAAATAAAATAGGACTCAAACAAAAAAACTTTTGGGCACAAGAATGTACTTAATCATTCCTTTATAGTTTTAATAAACATTATAGAAATGTAATTCCTATTTTTTGCCAAGGGTCATTTCCTAGAACAGTCATGATTTAGAATACTGTTGAATTAAATCTTTGATGTTTCAACATATTTTTGTTTTACTAGTTTATATTTAATTTGCATGATAATAAAAATATTTGTAAGGATTGCTGTTCAGCAAATACAGCAATTCATGATCACCTATAATTCCACCATCCAGAAACAGCCACTACATATCACACTCTAAAATTGCAACAAGAACAAAATTATTTTAAAATGTTTTCTTAATATAGACTTGAGTCAAAGAGTCAGAACATTTTTAAAAACTTTTGATAAAATTTCTTATTTAAATAGTGCATAAATTTATAACCCAGCCAAGAAATATGGTTTACTTCAATTTTTACATTATCAGCAGTGTTTTATGTCATCCTATTTCGCTAATCTGGCAATGAATTATTTAATTTGCAGTTCTGGGTTTACACTGAGGTTAACAGTTTGGATACACATATGAAAAGTGTGCATACAACTTTCTATCTCACACGTTATACAAATGCCGTTTCTAGAGGAATATAGATCAAGCTGCGGATGTTTGATAAGAAACCTTCCCTAAGACAATGTAAGGTAATATTTTCATGACCTTGGGTTAGAGAATGACTTCTTTAAAAGGACACAATCAAATTAACAATAAATTAATTTTGATTACTAAAATTATTAAATTATTGATTGATTATGGTTTTAAAATTAAGAATTATATTTATCACACAAAACATTAAAGAGTGAAAGTGCAAGCCATAAAATGGAAGAAAATACAGTAAGTTGAGCTGACAAAAGACTTTCATTTAGACAATAGAAAAAACTACTTTCTCTAATAAAACAGAATGAACATGAAATCAAATACAGATGTTTAAATTAAGGTATCCAACTGCCCAATAAACATATGAAATTTCTAAACTTTATTAGTCAGTCATCAGGGAGATGCAACTTAATACCTTAGTGCGACGCTACCGTAAATTCACCAGGAGGACTAAATTTAAAAAAACAATACAAAATATTTCCAAGATGTGGAACCGGAATCCTTACTATTGCTAGTGAAGGTTTAAAATGATGCAACCAATTTAGAGAACTATAAAATCATCTAATTAATTTAAACAGACACATCTCTATGACCCAGCAATCCACTTATAGATTTATGCAAAAGAGAAATGTACATATGAGCAACAAATTATAAGTATTATATATCATGTATATAAATTTCCTATTGTTTTTAATATTATATTGTATTATTTTTGACACCCCAAAGTAGCAAACAACTCAAATGTCTATCAATGCTAAAGTAAATAAATGAATAAATGATAATGTAAATAAATGAATAAAACAAAATACTATATAGTTATGCACAAGGACAAGGATAAATTTCAAACACATAACTTGGAGCAAAATAGTCACAAAAGAATACATATTTTAATATTTAATTTATATAAATTTCAAAGACAGGAGTACTATAGTGGGTTAAAATTCAGAGCAATGTTTACTTTTGGGAATGAGTGAGAAGCTCATGATTTGAAGAGGACATGAAAGCTGCCTCTGAGGTTCTGGGCAGGTTCTATTTCTTGACCTGGTGGTGGCTACATGGCTATGTTTATTGGGTAAGAATTTATTTACCTGTACATTCATAATTCTTGCTACATCCTGTACATTAAATTTCAATGAAACGTTTGTTTTTGAATGAATGCAGTCTAAGTAGATGGTTTTAAGAAATAATACTTCTTAAGTTTCCAAAAATTATATGAAGTTCCAATTTAAAGGAAAAAACTTGCACCTGGGTGGCTTAGTTGGTTGAGTTACCAACTCTTGATTCAGGCTCAGGTCATGATCTCGTGGTTTGTGGTCTGGCCCTCAGCTGAGCTCCACACCGACAGTGCGGAGCTGCTTGAGATTCTCTCCCATGCACACTCACACTCTCTCCCTTTCTCTCAAAAATAAATAAACATTAAAAAAGTAAACATTTTTTAAAAAGAAAAAAATTACTTTTTTCTAGCTTTTAAATTATTTTGTATCCCCAAAACTAAGAATTATCACAAGTTGCCATTTTACTGATAGTTGATTAGGTATTTCTACAATCAGTATGAGTGAACAGGAAGTATACAACATCATTTAATTTGTGAAATACAACTAAGGGGCTAGCCCTATCTGCATCTCATACGATATAATCATATTTTATATATTGGGAAAGATACAGAAGAGCTCAAAGAGGTAACAGAAATGGTTTGCCTGTGAATACCTGAATGACTATAACCATTAACTGATTCCAGAATGCGATATTGAATGTCACATTAAATTGTAAGTTATCATTCCTACAAAGCTATATGTTACTAGAATGCCAAAAGTACTGGTGAGTAACTGATCAGGATGTAATAGAAATCTACTTACAATTTTAAAAATACTTTTTATGCTAACATGCTCGCTGATACAGTGCGTTCCATCTCCTCAAACTATTTTATAAAACATCTTCTGAAGATCTGAAATAAATTCTAAATGTCATTCTTTTAAGGAAGACATAGCAAAAAAAAAGAGGATATAGCAAAATATGAACTGAGTTTTCAAAAGAGAGATCAGATTTAACATTAGGAAAATATTTATAAGTTCTGTTAAATTCTAACTCAAAGCAGTTTTTGTCTTATAACTTTGGATGAAATATTGAAACATAGGTAACAATGCCTCGGTCATTTATTACAATGCCATAGGCCATGTGTGGGAAGCAGCGGGAAAGCAAAAGGATAAGCCCGAGGTCATAGTCTGACTCTGACACTTACCAGATGTGTTGCCTGAGATCAGTTAGCCTTCCAACTAAAAACAATAAAGTGAAATAATATTTCCCTCCAATGTGTTTAATTAGCATGGTTTAGACTGTTACTCTCTTTCTCTATATTCCTACAAACAGATAAAAATCTCTATGGCTTTGATTAAAGTTCCCTAATAAATATTTAAAAAATGTTTTTCCATTTTCATTGATGAATAGATTAAAATCTGGATATGTGCCTAATTCCTGGGTTATAATCAAATGCTTTTTTAATTTTTAATTACACCAATGACATGGCCTTGTTGTACGCAAATAATACATGCTATATGCAAATGACACATTTATTTCATTTATTTACTTCTCTGATCTTATTATTATTACTTTGGCTTAAGGGTATGTTGTCCAAATATATCTCTCCACATAAATGATAATTTTTATGATCCAATTATAGTTCTCAATTATGATAACTGGTATAAAATTTATTCATCCATAGAGACCTATTTTACTACAAGTACATTAATCAGTGTAATGAATGCAGGTGAATAAAATTGTAAACATGCTAGAGAAAATGGAAGGAAGATGCATAAGTAATTATCACATTATACAGCATTAAATACTTTATCTTTTTTATATGTTAACCAGGAATAACAATTAAGTGAAAGCCTTCTGGAAAGCAATATGAATTTAGCTCTATTTATTCCTTCAGTAAAACATACTTAGTGAACACCTACTTTCTATGAGTTACTATAGTCTAGCAAACTAGGAATATAAAAGGAACAAGACATAGGAATCTCTGTTTGAACAGAACTTAACTTTGCGTGCATGAGAGAGACAATAAATGTGTAGGCAAGTATACACATAATCCATGTTCACCTACTGGTAAGTGTCATCAAGAAAATGAAACTGGTGCAAAAGGTGGAGAAAATTGGTGGATGGAGAATGTAAGCAGAGGTGTTCGGATGGCTAGGCCCTTTCCTCCTCCCATAGACTGTATTCCATGTTAGATAGGGTGGGTTAGCCTCGGTCTCCTACACTAATGCCAATTTGGGGGTTAAGGGAAGAATTATTTTGAATTTGGTTGAGTTTATTCTTGCTTACATTTAATATTCAAGTATCAAGAATGTATGCATATCAATTCAGCTGCAAGAAAAATGATGATATGAGTGTACATGGCTCTCAAAGAGAGAGATCAGAAATTCAGTGCTGCAGGAGCCAAAGTGGGGAAACATTCTGCCAAACCAGAGGTGCTTATGAACTTTCCTGTCTTTCAGTGTTGTTTCGGCCCAAATTGAAGATTCCTCCGAAGACCAAGAAAAAAATGTATAGCCAGCCATAGTTATGTACATCTAACTTTGTTTCTTGTTTTACTGTTAGCCTTACTAAGACTTTCTCTGACAGTCCTGGCCATGCCCAGGTGAACTTGAGTTGAGTCCTAAATAAGAACAGAGACACAGAGGTGTGAAGATCTGGGGAAAGAGAACAAAAGAATGTAAGCATATATTTGAGTAGAAAGAGGATAATGCAGGTGATGTCTTGATGACTGTATAAAAGCGTGTCTATTTTTCTTTCTTTTTTTTTAACCAAAGAAACCTGTTCATATAAGGAATTTTTTAAATGTTTTTATTTATTTTTTTAGAGAGAGAGAGAGACAGTGTGAGCAGGAGAGGGTCAGAGAGAGAGGGAGGCACAGAATTTGAAGACAAGCTACAGGCTCTGAGCTGTCAGCACAGAGCCCACCCAACACAGGGCTCAAACCCACGAACTGTGAGATCATGACCTGAGCGAAGTTGGGTGCTTAACCAACTGAGCCACCCAGGCACCCCAAGTGTGTCTATTTTTCAAGTGCAATGAGAAGTCAATGAACGTTTTTAAGCAAGAGAGTTTGATGATCTAATTTGAGTTTGGATACTTTTGGATTATCTCATCAACTATTAAAAGGGAAAATCTACCATAGGGACACATGTGAAAGCATGGAGTCAATCTAAGAAAGTAGAGGCAACTATTACTTGGACTAGAATACTGCCCCTGGAAATAGATAGAATATGGCAAAATCCAGTTCTATTTTGGAGAGAAAGTGATAGAACTTCATATTGTAATAGATGTGGGTATTAAGGAAATGAAAATAATTAAGGGTTCTTCTGAGGCTTGAAGATTTAGTAACAGTGGAGGATAGTAACATTCATTAAATTGGGAATGATTGAAGGAACATCTTGATGGGAAACAGGTTACAAGAAGAATATAAGATTTATTAATTTGATTTTTAAAAATATATGTTTATTTTGAGAGAGAGACAGACAGACAGACGAGTGTGAGTTGAGGAGGGGCAAGAGAGAGGAAGACACAGAATCTGAAGCAGGCTCCAGGGTCTGAGCTGTCAGCACAGAGCCCGATACGGTTCTCAAATTCACAAACCAGGAGATCATGACCTGATTGGAAGTCAGACATTTAACTGACCGAGCCACCCAGGTGCCACAAGACTTATTAAGTTTACAATAATATTTCCAGAGAGTATATTAAAATTAAGAAGCCTATATCATATATATGTGCCTGGAACCTGGGAGACAGGATGTCCTGTACATATGAACCTAGGAGTTTTTATCACAGGGATGTTATTTAATGTTTATGAAGCTTGAGGAGATCACCAAACAATAATGTATTAAGAACAAAGTAGAGGGAGGCCAGAATCAAGCTCTGTGATTTACTACATGAGAAGTAAGGGAGAGAAGAAGGAGTCATTAAGTGAGTCTTGCTGGCAAACAAAAAAAGTATTTAGTCTTTGGGATGAAGAGAGGTTTGTGTATCAGGAAGGGAACTATGTTAAATACTGAGATCACAAAACATTTAATGTGACCTCTGCTTTGACTAAGCCAGAGTTGTTCCAGTGGAGCATAGGGGCAGAAGTCCAATAGGAACTGCCTACAGAACTGGATGTAAGAAGGTTAGAGTCTGTTTATATAGAATATAATAGAATACAATTTCTAAAATGCTCACTGTGAAAAAGAAAGAAAAATGGAGTGATACATATGAACAGAAATGAAATCAAGTATTGTTTTTATCTTTTTTTGTTGTTTTAAGAATAAATATTCCTTTTTTTAATGCTTATTTATTTTTGAGTGACAGAGAGAAACAGTGCATGAGCAGGGGAAGGGCAGAGAGAGGGAGACACAGAATACAAAGCAGGGTCCAGAGTCTGCACTGTCAGCACAGAGCCTGAAGCAGAGTTCAAACTCATCAACCGTGGGATCATGACTTGAGCCGAAGTTGGACACAACCAACTGAGCCACCCAGCTGCCCCTAGACTTGTTTTAATGCTAACAGGAAATGATCTAGTGCATTAAGAGAAATTTAGGATTCTGGGTAAAGATTATTTCAGGAATTAATTTGTTAAGATGCCTAGGGAATATGGAAATTAAAGAAAAAGTTGAGGGTTTGGACAAGGCTTTAAGTAGGAAACACAGTTTTCTTAGAAGGCAGGAAATATGAGTAAAGGTACAGGTAATGTGGTATTGCAAATATGGAGCATTTTAAGTCTTGTTTGTATTAACTTTCTTAGCAAATTATGAGGCAAATCTCAGGGTAGGAGCAAAAGATTTAATTATTTAAAGTCTAAGAGGGAGGAAAAGAAGATAGGAACTAATTTCATTAAGTAGGGACATAAATTTCTCAGAGAAAATGTAGTATTAAATGTATTAAAAGATAGTAATATGATTTATTTACTTGATTATTGTATACTTTGCCAGAATTTGAACATGTCTTAAACATTAATGATTTATAGAATTCTTAGAAATCAAATAAATACTTTAACATATAAAATAGTGACTGATCTAAAATTTTGGAATAAGATTACTTCCTGACCATAGATATAGACACAGATTGAATTTGTCTAACACAGCTATATTTAAAGTCAGATGTTTACAAGTCCTTTAAAAATTTTCCATTTCTCTCAGTGAAAGGAACAGTATGATTTTGTTTCTGGCCTAGGCAGGCTTCACGTCTAAGCATGTTGGGACCATTCTATTTTCCTACTTTATCTGTCCCCATATCTAGACAAACATGTGCCCCCAGAGATTTTATATATTTTAATCTAATGTCAATGTCTTCTGAGTATACATTACTTTTGAAAATTTACCCACTCTCTTATCATTAAGCTCTCATCTTTCCCTCTTTCAACATCCTGTACTCTATTTTTCTAGATCAATACACCTAATACAAAATGTATTCTACATGTTGCACGCAATGATGTTAATCACCTAATTATTTTTAATAACAGTGATTTGGAAATAAGCTAAAAGAACTAAAATGCTAAATGATAAAGTGAACTATGGGGAAATGTAAACTTGTAAAGTCATTGAAACAAGACAGTGTTTATGTACCTTTTCAAAAACAAGAGATTTTTGCTATGATACTAAATGAAAATCATGACACAAATTATATATGAACTGGTTTCCAACACATCTTACTTTGTTCCCCCAAAAAATTCAAGATAACTTGCAAAATCCCATACTATTTGACATGACAAAAATACATAAACTTTGGGAAATGATTTAAAAGGGAAAAATTATGATGTTAAGGTATATTCCTTCTATCCCAACTTTATTGGGGGTTTTATTAAGAAAGAATGCTGTATTTTATCAAATGCTTTTTCTGCATCTTGACCATATCATGTGGTTCTTATCTTTTTTTCTGTTAATGTGATGTATTATGCTGATTGGTTTGTGAATATTAAACCAGCCCTGTAGCTCAGGAAGAAATCCCACTTGATTTTGATGAATAATGCTTTCAGTATACTGTTGATTTGATTTGCTAGTCTCTTGTTGAGAATTTTTGTATCCATGTTCATCAGGGATATTGACCTATAGTTCTCCTTTTTAGTGGGGTCCCTATCTGGTTTGGGAATCAAGGTAATGCTGGCATCATAGAATGAATCCGGAAGCTTTCCTTCCATTTTGGAAGAGCTTGCAAAGAAAGGTATTAACTCTGTTTTAGGTGTCTGGTAGAATTCCCCTGGGAAGACATCTGGTCCAGGATTCTTATTTGTTGGGAGTTTTTTGATGACTGATTCAATTTCTTCACTGGTTATGAGTCTGTTCAATTTTTTTTTAATTTTTTAATGTTTTTTATTTATTTTTGAGAGACAGAGAGAAACAGCGTGAGCAAGGGAGGGTCAGAGAAAGAGGGAGATGCAGAATCTGAAGCAGGCTCCAGGCTCTGAGCTAGCTGTCAGCACAGAGCCCGACACGGGGCTTGAACCCATGAACTGTGAGATCATGACCTGAGCCAAAGCCGGACCCTTAACCACCTGAGCCACCCAGGCGCCCTTGTTCAAATTTTCTATTTCTTCCCATTTGAGTAGTGGTAGTGTGTGGGTGTCTTGGAATTTTTCCATTTCTTCCAGGTTGTCCTGTTTGTTGACATATGATTTTTCATAGTATTCTCTAATAATTGCTTGTATTTCTGCAGTGTTGGTTGTGATCTGTACTCTTTCATTCATGATTTTATCTATTTGGGTCCTCTCTCTTCTTTTTGAGAAGTCTGGTTAAAGTTTATCAATTTTGTTTATTTACAAAAAACAGCTCTTAGATTCATTGATCTGTTCTGCTGGATTTTTGGACTCTATATGGTTTATTTCTAGTCTAGTCATTATTATTTCTCTTCTTTTGCTGACTTTGAGGTTTCTTTGCTGTTCTGCTTCTAGTTCCTTTAGGTGTGAGGTTAGGTTGTGTATTTGGAAGCTTTCTTGCATGTTGAGAAAGAACTGTAATGTATTTTCCTCTTAGGACTGCCTTTGCTCTCTGCCTAAGGGTTTCAGTAGATAGGTTGGCTACTGCCTTTGTGTGTTTACTTTTGTATGTTAAGGCTTGTTTCTCCCTAGCTTCTTTCAGAATTCTCTTTATCCTTGTATTTTGCCAGTTTCACTATGATATATCATGCAGAAGATCAATTCAAGTGACATCTGAAGGGAGTTCTCTATGCCTCTTGGATTTCAATATTTGTTTCCTTCTCCAGGTTGGGGAAGTTCTCAGCTATGATTTATTTAAGTGCCCCTTCAGCCCCTTTCTCTGTCTTCTTCTTCTAATGGAATTCCTATGATACAGATATTTTTCCATTTGATTGCATCACTCAGTTTTCTGGCCGTCAGAAAGTGCTTTTGGGAGAGCGTTACTTGCTCTCTGTGGTTGTGACTTTGGTTATTTTATTTCCCTACTTGTAGTGATGTTTTGGACCCTCCACCAAGTGTGCCTTGATTTGTTCCTTGAAGTAGTCCATTCTGAGGGCAATGAAGAATGAGGTTCCTGTCTGTGTCCTGAGTCAAAGTCACAGAGTTAACAGTTTCTACTTATTTCTGTGTCAGAATCCTCTTCAACTGTGCTCATACTCAAATCCAGAAAAGAAATGGATCAGGTATAGCCTTTTGCACGGAATCAAGTCACCTTCCCTTAGAGGGAGCATCACTTTCATGTTATCCAGATTGCTTCTCTTCCATATTCCTACCTCTGCAACACTTTCTATTTTGGGATCCAAATGCTTTAGAAGAACCAGGATGGAGTATCCAAAAAAATACCAGGATGGAGGAAACAGCCACGGGCAAGAGTAGCTGCTGCTGGAGTGAATGAGTGTGGCTACAATAAATTATATTTTTAAAAAATAAATTAAAAATAAAATTAAAGGGGAAAATTATTAGGGAAAATAAAATGAAAACCTATTACATTTTATTCCCCAAAATCTTCCAAACATCCTATATTTGGACAGAAATTTTACTCTAAGTATCCTCAAAACCAAATTTCCCTAAATAAAAAAAATAAGATTGCTTCTCTAATTTTGAGTACCTGCTAGAGAAAGTAAATCAGCTGTTTCAGGAAAAGCCAACTAAACCTGGCTTGGCTAGCAGAGCTAGACTTTTCTGTGCATCTCAGACTCTTTAACATGTGTGAGCAAATTTATTTCTGTTCGGCAGAAAAAGAGATGAAGCAGAAGAGACACATATAACCAGTTTTCTTTTAAAAATTATTGTCACAAATATACAATTAAGAAAAGGTGAATTACTTACTGGTTCATCAAGGTACAATCCCAAATATCCCAACTCATTATTACCATTAAAGTGAGAATGTGCCACTGTTACTATTGCTGCTGCTGCTAAATATTTATTGTTTCTACAGCATATTCTAAGTAAAATAACCACTTATAGGTTGGTCTGTAAACATACTCTCTCACTAAATGTACTGTAATGATAATGACATGGGAGCAATACAGGTATATTCTCCCAATTCCAGACCCTTAGCCAAGAGACCAAATGTGTTTTTTAATGTATTTTTAAAAATTTGACAAGTAATACAAAACATAGACTTCAGGCTATGTTACACCTCATAAACAAACTTATTAATATTTCTGCAGGGTTGCAAGTGGATATTTTCACTTGGTTGGATAAAAAAAAGACTAACATCATAGTTCAAAGCATGATTTCCTAATAAATTTATAAACATTTATAATAAAAACAAACTTTTAGTTTTTAGTGTTTGTCTTGTTTTTATTTGGGAACATTAGTTGTGAGATCTTAGTTTTAGCATTCCATGCAGGTTGTTGTAAAGGCTAAGTACAGAGATTTAAATCATTTACCTGATGCCTGTAGAGTGTTCATATACACTATGTACCTATTTTGTTCAGTTCCTGGCAGGCTATTTTTATATACCCTTGTTGTGCAAACATGGAATGTAGAATGTCCTGCCAAACGTCCAGGTGAAGTCACAGATAGCTTTATGGGAGACTTTTAGGCTGGAAGTAATGTATGTTGACTATACTATGGCAAATACCATGCTCTTAAGATATTTACTTTCAAATGCCAAAAACATCAAACATTGTCTTGTTAGAACAACAAAAAGATGAAAGTATTAGCCTTCTTATTAAAGGCAAAGTCGAAACACTGAAATCTTTTTTTTCCTAACTGAACATATTAGAAAGGAGGGCGGGCATCAAACACCTGCTCCTTAAAGTCTGATCACGGGACAGACAGTAGTAGATTCCTATTCTCAGACCTAGTGTTATTTTGTCAAAAGATCAATGCTCTTCAGGTGCTAGAACAGAGAGTCAATTAAAATTTAAAGCATCTGAGCTCTGTGTAATACTTGGTCGGCATGTTTTTATTCTTACTGGCAGGCCCAGCTACTCAGAAGCGCTCTCTCCTACTCTCTTGACTCTGGTAACGTGAGAAGTGGAATCTTGACCATGAAAGCAGGATTGATGAATTGGCATGTCACATATAGAAAAATTTACAGACCAACTTTTATTTGTCGTAATTTTACTCAAAATAGATAGTTTTTTCAAACATCAGCTGTTTGTTTTTTTTTTTCCCATGGCAGAGACCCTCTCTCCAGCTGTCCATATCAGGCAGATCTCCTTGGATTGGGGTTTAATAGGGTTATTATAACAAAAAGGAAAATAAGATCTGGTTGATAAAGTGAGAATTTTGAATATTTTACTCTTGGTATTTGGCTTTCATTTGATTTTCAGTACAAAAGCAAGACAGGCATGTTATATTTTAATGTGAAATCCTGAGACCTAGAGGTATTAATTTTATTCATTCAATGAGATTTTACAAAATGCATATGATATCATGAATGTTCGTACCACTCCAATTTGCCTTCCATTGAAGAGGTGGCATATGAACACGGGGACAACCCAGTGCACTGGACTGGCCCCCACGTACCTGCTGCAGTGTGTTATTTGTATTTAAGACTAATTGTTGTGGAGTAACTGACACGAATATAAATAACCCTAGTTCTTAAAACAGATTGAAATTATATGATATATAAATGTCATTTAAGTCTTTGTCTTGAAATTTAAGGATTTTTTTGTTAAAAGTACTCATTTTTCTGATATAAATCACTGATATAATAAATAGCAACAATTAATAACTAAAGAACAACTATTTACGCAAATGTTGCCTTCCTTCCATCAGTACAACATGTTCTTCATTTAGATAAGTCCTAAAATAATGTTAACACATTCTAAGATACCTTAAAATCCAGGATTTCAGACAAATAAGCAGATGCTTATTCCACATGAAACTCCTGTGTTTGTTCTTTTTCAGCATCTTTTTTCAATCACAAAATTACTCCAATCTGAATGGAACACCTGAAGCCATTATTCTTCTTTAATTAGTCCAAAATAATGAGAGGGGAGGGAATCATTAAATATATCTTCAACTTTGCTTCTGTTTGGAAATTGTTGAAAATATGTATCTATTAACTTAAAATGAACACACACACATACTTGCATAAACACCAGCCTGTCTTCCTTCCCTCCCTCCTTCCTTCCTTTTTTCTACTTATCATCATTTATTCATCAATTGTTTACATACATACATACATAACATATAAACATTAGATAGAATCCATACACCATTCGTCTTCTCTCTCTCTTTCTCTCTCTCTCCCCCTGCATGTTTTAGGTATTTTTAGAAAGTTTCCTTCACAATAAAAACAGTTGATAATCTGTTTGCAACAGAGTATTAGATTTCTCAACTCCCTATGATATTTATTACTCACTATTTTGACTTGATAATCAAAGATTTCCAGTTGATCTTTACTAAAATGCAATAAAACTTTAGTCACCACTATGAACCTCAAGTAGTGTGCCTCATTATTTCTATTAAAAAATAATTGTTGAATTACACACATCAATTGAGTATTAACACACAGTTGAAGATCCACTGATATGCTGAGTTTTTGTTGTGTTGTTCTATTTGTGTTGAAAAATCTATTTGCATATGTTTCTGCAGAGTTCAAATCATTATTTTTCTTTATGAATCCACAAAGCATGTATTAAGGTAGATTTGCCAAGGAATAATGAGATTTCTTTTTGCTATAATAAGACCCACTCCATTAAAGAAAATGCTCATTAGTAACATATTTGTTTGTGCCTTGAGTGAGGACTACATTAGGAATCATTACTTCATTTTGGAGCAGATGATGTATGAAAAACTCCAAGAAAACTTCAAACCATCATCATTTGGGCTAATCCAAGTGATTCCAAAAGCATTTTAACATCTCAATTTTATATGTAATGGACCAAGAAGAGAGAAATCTTGTTTCTTATTTGCAAACCTGCTGTGATCAGCTCCCTACATTTACTGGAACTGAGGAAAATTGGCCAAAAACACCCTTTTGAGGTAGTGAGCTGAGGTTGGCTGTCATGAAGGTCATTACCTCATACAGAGCAATTATTATGGATGGCTCTTTC
The DNA here is from genome assembly GCF_006229205.1 of Suricata suricatta. NCBI lineage: Eukaryota > Metazoa > Chordata > Mammalia > Carnivora > Herpestidae > Suricata > Suricata suricatta. The sequence continues at coordinate 152,802,658 of NC_043702.1, read as the reverse complement.
AAAATTGAATTTTGTGTGCCACTAAGATAGATGGGACTTTAGACTAAATAGATAATTTGTTTAGTGGTTTAATGTTATATAGGTTTAGAAAAGAAACATATCTGAGCCATTTTTAAAAACAAAATTTCTCTAATTATTATTAAAATCATTTTAAAATTATTTTATAAGAGTAACACCATTTTTTCTATATTCTATGTTGTATTTTACTCACTTAGTTTCACAACAACCTCAGGAAGTAGGTGCAATTTAGATCACTGTTTTTTATTATGGAGGAGAGAGAAAGATTAAATACCTTACCCAATGTCTCAAGCCAGGATTCAAATTCTAAATTCAAGATCTTAACACTAGATAAAAGATATAATTTTTCTTCTCAAAAATAAAATCATACTTAAAACTATTGAGTAGATCTAAGACTAGAGACACCTGTTGATATTAGGTTATATCTATATAACCTGAATTTTCTTATTTCCTTTTATGCTCTCAACTCTTTCCAAAACTAATTTAGGAGGGGAAAAATAAAAACAAAACAACCCCTGGACATGGGTGGAGACAAATAGGTAAGGGTTATGCTAAATTATAAAATTACATAGGTCTACTTCCACTTCCAGCCATATGGACTATCAGAAAACAGACTCAACTTCACATCTGAATGAACCAAGAAAAACAAGAAAAAATATATGAATCCACAGTTTTCAAGACACTGGATATCAAGCAGTGAAGACTAGTGATCTCTAAAAAATGGAAAACAAATGAGGTGAGCCCTACAATTACACCAGCTTTTTATCTTGAGAGAATTTCTAGGCTATAAGACAAAAAAAAAAAAAAAGGGCAGAAATCATTGTATTTCTTAGCTTGAGGATATGGAGAAAGCTGAACTGGGGAATATTTTAGAGAACTACACCTGGCCTTTGCTAGTAGTCAATATAATACTAATAGGTTAAAAAAAAAGTGGAAAATGGGAACAAAGATCAGTTGGGAGAAATAGTAAGATGATAGATTAAGCATAATCATATTAATAATCTTATAAATGTAATCATTGAGACCCACCAATTAAAAGGCAGAGACTGTCAGATTGGACAAAAAAGCAATATCCAACTATATGCTGCTTTTAGAAAAAACATTTCACTTATAAATATATTCATAGGTTAAAATATAAATGATGGGAAAATATATACTGTGATAATAGTAATCAAAGAAAGACAGACTTTATATAAAAATTACAGTCAATTTCAGAACAAAGAATATTACTAGCAATAAATAATAGACCATTTCATAATGACAAATAGATTGGTTTTTCAAAAGGATCTAACAATCCTGAACATGCATGAACCTAATAACAGAGTTTCAAAATCCATGAAGCAAAAGTCTTCAAAGGAGAAACAAAGTGACAACTCTCAACAATTCACAACTATAATAGATATGTCAATACCCTTTTCTCAATAATTGATAGAATGGGTAGGCTTAAAATCAGCAAGTACATAAAAAATATCTATACTCTACTACCAAACAGCTTTATCTAATTTATATTTGTAAAACATTGACTCCATGGAAAAACAGTAGAATACACATCATTTTCAAATGTACCCAAAACATTTACCAAGACACACTATATTCTGAAGTATAAAACAACTTTCACTAAATATAAAAGAATTTGGTTCACATAAGATGAGCTCTGAGCACAACATAATTTAAGTAGATATCAATAGCAGAAAATATATAGAAAAACCTTCAAATGTTTTAAAAGTAAATGGCACAATCGTAAAAAAGGACATATCAGAGAATAAAACAAATAGTGAATAATTATTTGAACTGAATAAAAATGAAAGCACAGCATATCAAATTGTATTTGATGGTATTAAAAAGTACCCAGGAGGAAATTTAGAGCCCTGACTGATATTTCACTCAGAAAGAAAAAGAGGATGCATGTTTTTATAACTCCATTTCATAAGTCTCTAAAAATTGCAAATTAGTCTATACTACTATAAAGCCAATACATAGTTGTCTGGGGGTGAGAAGAGGCAAAGGACGGGGAGAAATTTCAAAGGGGCATGAGGAAACTTTAGATGTGTTGGTGTGTTCACTGCCTTTACTATGCAGAAGCTTTCAACAGATGTGAACAGTTCAAGATTTATTAAATAGTATACTTCAAATATTGAAGTTTATTGTATGCTAATTAAAGCCATTTAAAAATGTTTATGTATGTTGATGGGAGAGTGAAAATAAAAGTAGGGATTCATGAGTAAGAGTAGAACATCTCCAATTAACTGAAATAGAACTTTGCATGTACTGACACTGAGTTTCATGGTACAGACATGTGCTTAGTTCCTTTAAAAATGGAATTGATAATTATGAAACAATTTGTAGGGGCCAGCTTCTTCACTGGTTAAACCTCTGTTGCTGAAAATGTCATCATCAAGTTTATAACATTCAATAAGCTTCTATATTGCTTTTTAGTTTTGACTAGGCAGGCTTATTGAAATCTTGTGTTTTATCAAAAGAAAAGAAAGGAATCATTTAAGGGTTTATTAAAAATTGGGTAATGAGTTTTTCACTTGAAAAAATTCACTGTGATATCAGCGTGAAATCTAATGTATAAGACTAGAGTAAAGAAAGGAAGAGCAATACAAGAGAAAAGAGTGGCTAAGGGAAAATGAAAGAAATGCACACAATTGAAAACAATACTACGAAGAGTTTGCCGGGGGCAGTGAGCATGAGAAATGCTTATTGCATCTCTTCTTGGAAATACCAAGTGAATTTCTGATTCTAGAGCAAAGGAGAAAAGGCAGAACTTAAGATGAAACTTTGGGGGTTGTCTGTCTATATCTGGCATTTGATATATTGAAAGTGGACAAGTCACCAAGAGATTATGAGTAGATAGAAAAAATAAGGGATGCGAAGACTGATTGGTGGGCATTTCAATGTTAAAAATTCATAAATGAGAAAAAAATCTGCAAAGAGTGTTTTTCTTGAAAACAAGTATAGTTATATTTGGGAACAATCATCTGTGCCAGATGCTACGGATATGACATACAGATATGTCAATTAAAACATAAGTCGAGGATTGGATTTAGCTAGGTTTGGGATTTTGCCAGCACAATGAGACAGCCAGCTGCCGTACCTTGGATCCATAGCAGTTAATATACCAAGGGATGCTTCTCCTGGCTGCCTTCAGCCGATGACTGAGCATGGTGAGTATACTGTAACTGGACTATTCCTGATTGACACAGGTACTCTTTATAGCTACTTTTGCTTGGAGACTTCCCCATTGGGTTGATCAAGAATTTCTTAATATGGAGAAGTGTGAAGAAGCATGAAGAATTTCGTAGCATCTGAGACTCTTCCTATCCAATCTTTTCTTCCCTTTCCTCTCACAGATGTCAGACTGCACCATAATGTAAAAGGTCTCCTTGTCTACTCTTCCTCCCCAGGACCTCACCCTTCAAAGAAATTTTGCCCAAAACAATCTTCTGAACATCTAATCTCTTCTCATCTACTCCTTGATGGACATGTACTGACATACGGTGTATGCAAAGAAAAAAAACCAAATCTAGGATATAACTAATAAACAATGTAAATTTAGTAGTACTAATGAGTTTAGGTTTTTGGAAAGTCATTGAGATTAGGATATTAAAAAAGGAAACTGGAAATAGATGAGGTGCTAATTGAAGAGTGGGGCTCTTAAAGTTTAACTATGGAGAAAGTGCAATTTGTTACTAATAGTATAATACTTAAGGTATAGTCATGGAGTGAATGGTTAGGACACAATGGAAAAGCAATTGAGAGATTTGAGTTTTGAAATTTTCATCTGCATGGGTACTGAAATCATCAAGAATTATCAAAGCAAAAAATTTGGGAATTGATCATTTAATCAAGGTTTTTATCCTCTTAGAAGGAGAAGGCCAACTTGGGTGTCTAAAAATGTCTGGATGGATTTGTTTTAATGACATCAGATTCAAAGCTGCATGATTTGAGGAAGAATAGAAGAAGGTTCTAGAAGTAGCTTTGGAAAGTAAGACACAGATGCTGCTACTAGCACGTTCAGATCAATGGAGTACACAGAAAAGTACCACATATGTGCCTAAGATGCAGCAGCATATGCAGCAGAGTCAGTGAATTTTGGCACATTTTTTAAACGTCTATTTATTTTTGGGAGAGAGAGAGAGTGAGTAGGGGAGGGGCAGTGAGAAAGAGAGATAGATACAGAATCCAAAGCAGGCTCTAGGCTCCAAGCTGTCAGCACAGACCCCAAAGCAGGGCTCGAACTCATAATCTGTGATGTTATAACCTGAGCCAAAGGCAGATGCCTAACTAACTGAGCCACTCAGGTTTCCCAAATTTTAGCACATTTTTGCAGAAAGTGTCTCAGTGTATTGAGATAATTGAAGATTCTGTTTGAGTGATTCCATTCTAACCTGTATTCCCTTAGAATCTATAAAAACAAAGTTTATTCAGATTATGTCTATTGTTCCTATTTTGAGAAAAATAAAATTTAACCCTATAGTTATGAAAAATGACTTTTCCAATATAAGAAAGTAACACAATCCCAAGTAACAGCTAATGTGTTAATGTCTTAATTACTAACATCCACAGAGAATTTAGATTAGATCATCAATGTGTAGTTACCCAGAAGCAGTAATGTCTATTACCATACTGAAAGGTACCGACTTATTGTTCACTGCCATATTGTAAGGACAGTAAATAAAAAGAAGACAACACGTTTTAACCCAACTAATCCCAAGTTAACAATTTTATTGATTAAATAAATGATCAAACATCACCCATTTAGGAATATTTTATAAATGAAAATAGATTTTTTTGTCACCATGTATATAAATGTAAATGAAACCAAAATGAAAATAAAGTATTAGTTGAAATAAAGATTTAAAATGAGCTTTGCAGGGCACTGGGTGTTGTTTGTAAGTAATGAATCACTAAATTCTACATCTGAAACCAATATTACACTGTATGTTAACTAACTAGAATTGAAATAAAAACTTAAACAAGAAAAAAAAGTATGAGATCCATAGCAAATGCAAAAAAAAGGTGAAAACTATGCATACCAATTATTGATCTTTGATATTTAAACTTCTACCAGAAGTTTTATCAGAAAACTGCCAGCCCAAGTTTCACATATGTAAATAAATGTGCTACTTATGTGTAATTCACAACACATAACATTGTATAGTAAAGGGATGGATATTTGCCTTATTGTGTCTGCATCACATGATTGGATACATGCCAGTACTCTTCACTTCGAGCCCTGAACAAACACTCTACAGCCAATCTACACTGGAGGTTTTGTTCCATCGGGAGCTCGCCGTCTTTCCGCCTCGTCTTTTTACATATTGACTCTCAGGCCTTTTTCTATACCATGTTTATAACTCTTCACCATGCCATCTTATCTTCCAAATGTTTACCCCAGTATCAATTTTCCTTAGGAAATGATGTCAAAATTTAACCCTCCCCAGCATGTGCTCCATAGTTGCTTGTTTGTGCCTTTACTTGGAAGTCTGTTGACTTTTATTACAGGAATTTACTTCAGTGACTGTTCCCTTGGATAAAATGCACACTTCAGCTGGGAAAATATCACAATCTTGCTCATACAGAAGAGGAAAAATAAATTTCCCTCTACATTTCTAGGTTCTTGGCAGAGACACCCCCTGTAATAAAAGGGTGATTAACAGGAGAAAAGCTAATTTAATTTTATTCATACATAAGGAAGGCTAAAAGATATACGACCCAAAGAAATGACCAAAGTAGACAGGTTTCATGCCCTTTTGACAAGGAAACAATAAATTTGTGAATAATTGAGAAAACAAAGAAGTTGAGCTTAGGGTAGGAAATTTGAGAGGAAGTAACAAGTCACAAATAAGGCTTGTTTATATAGCCTTCTCACTTCAAATATTCGCTCACTCTCTCTCTTTCTCTGGTGGTAAGGATGTCTCCTTTCCTTTCCATGTTGGGAGGGCCCTTTGACATGGGAGATTTCCTACATTCATGGAGAAAAAGGAGGGTCGGAGTGTCCTTGCATGGACTATTTCTTACTTAACTTTAACTCAAAATAATCAATCTGCCAGAGTAGCACATTTTGGGGTGACCGGCTTCGAAACTCATCATTTATATATTCCAAACTAGAACAACATCTGACATATAAAGAGTGATTAATAATTGTTATAATGAATACTTAATTTTGCCTTTCTCCTTTTTGTTTTGCAAGACTCTGAGATATTACAAACAGAGTAAAATTCTTCTCTGCTAGCATGATAAAATACTTTCCAACTCAGGGCTTTGTTTCCCCCCAGTCTCTTTGTATGGCTGGCTCCTTATTTTTCACTCTAGTTATGCATCTATTACCTTAGAACAAATTCAGAGACAAATACTGATCATGTAAATTATAGAGATTATTCAAGCTATGTGATAAATCTCATCATCAAGTACTAGGTTTCTAATTGATTCCTAAGTTATAAGCATTGAGAGTTTTTTTCTTCTTAATTATACTTCCTGTCACAAGGTGAATAATACCTGTATTATAGGTCTCCCCTGAGTCTAAGTGACCATGACCTAATAGTCCTAGATGGTCTACTTCATGGATTACTTTGGCAACACTTTAATTCCATGCAGAGTTTCCTCTCTAATTTAACAATTTGAACCTCTGCTAACAATCCTTTATGCTTCGTCAAGAAAAATTTGATGAATTATGAAATCATTTTATTATTAGCCTGAGAAAAACTTGATTAAAAACATAAGCCACTGTCATAAATAAACCAAGCATTTTACAAAGTCAATTTTCAATAAAATGTCTATTTTCTTCTTTTTAATTTGTATCATAAATGCTAATGCCTAATCTAAACAACTTAATTTAGAGAATAGTCTTAACAATATTAAATCCTGACCATCAACTCAGATTAGTTAGGATTACATGATTTCTACCAATGAAATTCAAGATTGGAAAACATGTTAGGTACCAACATTCCTTTGACTTAGTAGAGATTTTCCTGGTGAATTACATGTTGTTGGTTAAGTATTTATTAAGTATAAATGAAGAAATAAATTTATTTAAATTCATGTAAATGAGGTACAAAACCAGGAAAATGTTGATTTTGCTCCACTTATGTTAATGTACTTTACATATGAATTCAGTATATTTAAATAATTGTTATTTGATAAGCATTGTCTGCATTTTTTGTAATGATGAAATAGCTATATAAAAATAACTTTAGCAGGGAAATTAGCAAACTGGGTGCTTAAAAATGTAGTCTACATTTTGACAATAAATTACTATTACAGAGGATGAATGGACACCTGAGCTAATAAAGGTCAACAAGGTCATGGAGAAAAATCAGACTGTGTTCACTCATATCACTTATATAACATATATAAGTTATAGCTTATAACTTTATGGTTGCATTATAAATATTCCATGTTATGTTTGAGCTTTTCACATTAACTTAATACAGAACAACAGCACAATGAATATTTTTTTAACAAATTAAGTTTTCTTATTTTTTTTAAGAAGAATCAAATGGTCTCAGTTACTATTCAAATCCTAATGGTAATTTTGTAACTATTTGAGTATGTTATATGTATCAACTATTTACATTTCTAGATTCTTTGCCTTTATAAATCACTCTCCCATCACTTTTGAGACGAAGATGCTCAATCTTGGAAAAATTATTCTTGAAATTTGCATATGTAAAAATCACAATCATTATAACTACTGTATTTGAGAAGTTTGAATTGTGATTTATTCATACTAGTTTAGCAGAAAAGGGCTTTTTTTTACTGTAACTGGATTGAATTCTTAAGAATAGTATACTTCAGTAACTATGCATAACATTACACATTCAAAATAAGTACTATTGAAAACATATGTGCTATTTAGGGGGAAATTAAACATTTTTGAAAGTATAATTATGGAGAGTGCTTTATTCCTTCTTTTTATGTTTCAGTTTTCTTCCAGTTGTTTTGCCTTGAGTTAAAAAAATGCTTTTGATCATTTTCCTTTTGTGGGGTTTTGGAAGTCTTTGGAGAATGTTTTGCTCATGAAATCATTTATAGGGAAACTAGCATGTGAATCAGAACAGTGCTGGACCAGTTCCTTTTTATTTTTCTGGCCAGTGTTCCTGAATTCAGTAATATGCAATTACAGTAACTGCCAAAATGAGCACTAACTCAATAGAAATAATAAACCAGGCCTGGTGTTCTTGCTTCTGAAAAGTAATTACATAGCTGCATCAAGAAAATAAGAATCATCATGTAAAAAATACCAAAGCTAAGCTAAAGAGGAATACTGGAAAATTTTATGGCAGGACATAAAGGCTATTTGGATTGTTATGTGTAAAGCATGTCTACAAAAAACCATTCAACATAATATCTGTAACTATCTCTGAATTGCTCTTTTCACACCGTTGTGTATAGACTTTCTTAGAAGGACAATTTTGGCCTGACTTGAAGAGATGAAGGAAATATTTTTAAAAGGGTTTTTAGTTGGGGCTTCTGGGTGGCTCACTTGGTTAAGCATCTGATTTCTGTTCAGGTCATGATCTTACAGGTTCATGAGCTAGAGCCCCGCCTAACTGGGCTCTCTGCTGTCAGCACAGAGCCTGCTTCAGATCCTCTGCCCGCTCTCTCTCTGCCCTTCGCCTGCTCACGTGCTCTCACTTTCTCTCTCTCTCTCTCTCTCTCTTTCAAAAATAAATAAACATTTTAAGAAAGGAGTTTTTCGGTTTAGACCCCCAACCTCACCTTCATTATCTCTGTAACCTGAACTTTGGATTATAGTTACAGCCTACACAAAATTAGTCTTCTTCCTTGTACCGGCAGCCTATATAGTGTTGCAGTTTCCAGGACAGATCCAGGTCACTCTAGCACTGACAGGACGAAATAAAATTATCCCGGGTTTCCCCGGGGATGGTCTCAGCATTCATGAGAAAGAACCAGCTCTTAACTCTAGCAACTCATGAGTCGTGTACAGCCTACGACTCTACGACGTCCCACCTCAGAGAATTACACAGTCTCCCCAATGTGTTCTTTTCCCTGGAGAACAGCCCTCAAGAGAATTACCCCTTCATGACGTTAGACCAGTTTGACAGATAAAATTAATTACTATTTACTATTTAAAACAATTTTAAGTGTTTACAAAAATAAGTTACCTGGAAAAGTTAGGGAAAACATTAATGTAAATATTTTCCATACCTTTATAAATTATTTCAAACAATAGAGTGGAAACAACATCTTGTTTGAGAATTAGATTATAGTCAGTCACATTCCTGATTCTGGGTCATGACTGGCTAGTGGAGGTTGAGGTGAATAAAACACTGGAAGTCCCATTTGCTTGTATTAGCAAAATATTTAAGTTAGGGCACTGTGGAGACATACAGAACTGCTTTAGAAGCATGTAAAAAATTACAGATGCTGGGAAGCCTGGGTGGCTCAGTCAGTTGAGCGTCCACTTCGGCTCAAGTCATGATCTCACGGTTCGTGGGTTTGAGCCCCGCCTCAGGCTCTGTGCTGACAGCTCAGAGCCTGGATCCTGTTTCAGATTCCGTGTCTCCCTCTCTCTCTGACCCTCCCCTGCTCACGCTGTCTCTCTCACTCTCAAAAATAAATAAATAAATAAATAACATTAAAAAAATTTTAAAAATTACAGATGCTGACTTCCACAAATCTGAAGTGCCTACTTCTAGAAGCTCTGGAATCAGACCCTTACCACATTAGAATCACTGCTTATTAGAACCTGGATGAGTTTACTTAAGGTGACTTAGTTGGTTATACCTTCAGAAACAAATTTTTTAAAGCTGTAATTTTTATTTTTGTGTTAATTGCTGTCCCATTTTAGCTGCGTAGTTTAGAGAGACTTCCAATATTCTCAATACTCTCCAGAAGTGTTACACTCACCAATAAGAGCTTCAAAGACTTGTATCTATTTAGGAAAAGGATTTTTGTCTGTCTTGTCAATTACGTATAAGGCTTGCTCCGTAGATTATTTTTTCTTTAGAAAACAATTCATCTGATCTAAACATTTAACTGATTAACATAAATTTATATACAAAAGACTCTCACAATTTTATCTATTTACTCCCTATCTGAATTTATTTTCTTGTTTTTGTTTTCTAAGTTTGTGTGTGTATCAGTGATCAAATTGCCAGTAGTTCTTTCATTTTTTTCTCAAAAGATTAGCATTGGGTTTTACTAAACTATAGCTAAAATTTTCTTTTCTATTTAAAATTATTTTCTTTTGCCTGATTTTGCTTTATAGAAAAGGTTCTCCTAAAATACATTTTTTGTTAGCATTAGCCAAATGTCGGCCTCACACATTTTCTTTTTTTATATTACATATTTTCTTGTATTAATCATACTACATATGTAACATTTCCATAATTAAATAACATGAATTATTATTTTCTTCTTGTCTGAGAATTATTTAGAATAGTGTATTTTGATTTAATAGTGAAAAAAAATCTTGCCTGATATTTCACATTTTGAAAAGTATCAAGTAGAGGTAGGTTTTTCCTTTTTAAATTATGTGAGACTTCTTTTTAAGACTTAGTACATGAAAGCTGTTCATTAATATTTCTATAAATGTTTAAAGACAATGCAAATTGTGGGCTTGTGGGTATAACATTCCACACATCTATTAGATCAATATTTTCTATTGTGTCAATCAAATATTCTTCATTCTATTTTTGTTGCTGTTGTTTACTCAATTTATATTTTTCTGAAAGCATCATGTTCATTTTCTTCATTTTTGTAGTAGCTTTCTTGCTATATTTCATATCTGTGCACTTTCATGAAGGTCCATGAATATTAATTATGATCATCCTAATACCCATCCTATGCACTGAGGTGTTTTATAATAGTAATTTATTACAATCTTCAAAATTTTTGTCTTTAAATATTGTCCTTGTTGTATGAATGTAATTTTCTCAAATTTCTCGTTTTTTTTTAAATTTTATTTTTAATTTATTTTTGAGCCACAGAGAGACAGCATGAGCAGGGAAGGGTCAGAGAGAGAGGGAGATACAGAATCCGAAGCAGGCTCCAGGCTCTGAGCTGTCAGCCCAGAGCCCAACTCGGGGCTCGAACCCACAAACCGTGAGATTATGACCTGATCTGAAGCCGGACGCTTAGCTGTCTGAGACACCCAGTTGCCCCTCAAATTTCTCTTGTAACTCAAAATATTTTCTGCACTTGTTTTTTCTTAATCTTTTAGAAGTGTGTGGGTTCCAGCCATTTGCAACCTGGGTTCTCCCGTTCTTATCTGTTCCCTCAGTTCCCATTTCATCTTTCTTTGGCTGTATTGTCAAAATATGGTTGAAGTACAAGTTTAGTTTTATAATTCTGCAGTGGTCACTGCACATCAGGTATAGACATGGGGACCACAGATGTTACAACTATAATTAAAGAGGATTAGACATGCTTTAGTCAAGAAGAGTTTATGTCATTTTGAAATAATACATGTGAAAGTCATGTCCCTGGGTTACAGCACAGGTAAAAATTTACTAAAATATGTTTTATTTTAACAACTTGAGGGGGAAATGTGTTTTATTTCACATTCAAGTTTTCACAGTCAAATTATTGTGGTGTTCCATGTGATTTTCCTCTCGTTTTTTAAAATTGCAAACCAACATATACAGCAAGCATACATTTTCAGCAATTTTGTTTTCTGCTTTTCATCTAGTTCCTGGAAGAATGCCTGGTAATGGGTAAGAGCTTTACTTCTTTCCTTTTTAATGTTTATTTATTTATTTTGAGAGAGAGAGCGTGCGCAAGCAGGGCAGGGGGCAGAGAGAGACAGAGACAGCAAATCTCAAGCAGGCTCTGGATGTTCAGCACGGATACCCACACAGGCTCAATCTCATGAACTGCGAGATCATGACCTGAGCTGAAACCAGAAGCCGGTTTGCTTAACTGACTAAGCCACCCAGGTGCCTCAGAGAGTAAGGACTTAAAAAAAAAAAAAAAGAATTTGAAAATAAATTAAGATGTTTAAAAATACTAAAGAATGATGGGAAAAGTTAAATAATCTTTAAGTATGAAGGAAGAAAGTATATATCAACAGTGGTATCTCTGTTTCAACTGCTTAATTTCTTTGCAGTATATTTAATGTGACAATTGCACAGTGAAATGCCCTTAATGTTGCTACTCTACTATTTTCACTATATTTATCATATAGGCTAAGAAAAAACAAAACTATCTGAAGAAAATTGATTTAATTTGTTCTCTCTGTGTCTTTTACCTATTAGAAAGACTTTCCCCTGACAGAAAGAAAAGTTAAAAATAATGAAACATTAATAGCCTTTTGGCAATGACAGTATACTTTTATTTCTATCATGTCTTTAAATGTCTTGATAAATGATAGCTTTCATAATATCATGAGAATTGAGTGTCTTTTTAAATATACTATAAATTTTATAGTATATAAGAACTATAATAATTTTCTTACTGATCTTCCTATTTTCCTACTTTTAAATTTTTAAATAGAACTTATAATTCTAAAGTTGCTACTGGTCTGATTGAATACTATTTGCCTTGATTTATATAACAAAACTCAATATGATGTTGAAGTATGGATTTTTTTTAAAGGGCTCTACTGTGTTTTGCTTCAAAGTGTTCTGTTCTCTCTGTACTAAGGCTTTCAGCTTAATGTTAAAGATCTTATTCTCTCTTGGACCCAATTTAATCAGAATTTTATCTGCACTACCCCAAGAGAACTCTTTACCAAGGTCACCCTTGGTTTCCATATTATTAAATTCAACTATCATTTCTCAGTTCTCATCTTACTGTCAATAGAATTTGACATAGGAAATCAGCTCTCCTACTTTTCACTTGACCTTACGAATATTTTTTCCTTCTTGAATTAACCCCTACTTCCCTGCCTCATTCTTCTAGTGTCCTTGCTATACCTATTCTACTGAACTCCTTAATGTTGGGAGAGTCCTGGGTTAGGTATTGATGTCTCATCTCTTTCAATCTACATTCACTGCCTTGGTGATCTCATCCAGTCTGATGACAAAGAACCTCCTTTATTTTTGTCTCTAGCATGAACTCACCCTTCAATCCTGCCTCACATATCCAATCATAATATTTAGTATCTTATGTTTTATATCTAAAAGATATTTCATGCATAGTATCTGAAAACTAAACTGGTCCTCCTCAAACTAACCAATTTGCAGTTGTAACTATAATGATTAATGGCAATATTGTCATTTCATATGCTCCAGACAAGAATTTTAGAATTTTTTTGACTAATCTTTTTTCAGGCACCATCATGCAATCTATTAGAAATTCCTGATAGCTCTATCTTCCAAACATACCCATAACTCAGCTACTTTATTCTGCCTACCCCACTGCTACCATTAGCAAATCAAACCATCATATGTCATCTGGATTACTACAATAGTCTCACTGTAGAACACTGATGCATTGTCACCCATGAACTCTTCTTGTCTTTGTTCTACAACTAGACTGATTCCTTCAAAATCGAAATCAAGTTATGAACCTCCTCTCCTAAAAACCTGTATGTTTCTATTTTATTAAAAGGAAAAGGAAAAAAAATCCCTATTATGGCCTGCGAAGCTTTATATAATCTGTTCCCCTCGTTACCTCTCTAATTAGCCATTATTGACTCAGCTCTCACTATCTCCTCCTTACAGGCCTTTGTTCACTCAACTCCAGTCTCACTTGCCTTTTGACTGATCTTGAAACATACGAGGGCATTAGCAATAGTTATGGCTTTATGTCTTGTGAATTCTTCCTTCAGACATTCTGATGACTCAAAGATTACATTCTTGGTATTCTCAAAACAAGGAACTCTATTCAAAATCACAAATCATCCCCATGTCCAATACTCCTAATACCCCCTCACACTTATTTACTTCCATATATTTATTTTATAAAAGTTTTAAAATGGGGTCTGCAGCACTCAGAGAGTCCTTGAGAACTTCACCGGTCATCTGTAATACCAAACTGTTTTCATAAGTAATATGATGACATTATTATTTGCCTTTTTCACTGTGTCATCATTTGCACTAATGATGTTGGAGAAAAAGTGGGTGAAACCACTGGCATTTGGCACAAATCAAGGGATGACACTCTATGGTACTATTAGACTAGCAGGTCACGTAAACTAGAAGTCACTGTATTGTTCACCACCATGCACGTATAATTTTTTAAAGCTAGTTTAAATTAAGAATGCTCTTGATAAAATAATAGCAATTATTAATTTTACTGTATCTGAATCCTAAAGCACACATCATTTGAATATTCTATGCCATGAAAAGGGAAATGTATTTAAAGCACTTCTGCACAAAGTTTATCAGTTATTTGTGCTGCAAGCTGAACTAGCTACTTTATTTATTTATTTATTTATTTATTTATTTATTTATTTAGAGGGAGAAAGTGTGAGCAGGGGAGGGGAAGAGAGGAGAGACAGAGAATCCCAAGCAGGCTTCAAACTGCTAGCGCAAGCTCTCCCAATGTGGGACTCAAAGTTCGCTAACTGTAAGATCTTGACCTGAGCCAAAAGCTGGCATCGAATCCTTAATTGAGCAGCCCAGGTGCCCTTGAATTAGCTACTTTTTAATACATATTTATTTTTACTGGAAAGAACAAGTGACAGACAAACTGTAGTTATTCTGACTTGGGTATTTGCAGATATTTCTATTAAATGAAGCGTGTGAGTCTATCACTTAAAGGAAAACACCTGACTGAATTTCTTGTCTGCCGTCTGGAATCTCAGCCCATTGATAGTGATATTCTTAGCTAGGAATGCTCCAGGCACTTCCCGGGGCCTGCTTAGTGAGCTCCAAAAGTGCTCCCTGCCACCACCAACACCAGGGCCCATAGGGTTGGACTAACCCTTGTGCTTGCAGGACACACCTTAGCAAAATCATCAGTGAATTCTGAAGAGTAAGATTTATTACTCACAAGTACGGGAGGATACATGACACACGGGAGCCACACAGCAAAGCTGCAGGTAAAGAGAAGGAAGGAAGGAAAACAGACCTGGACTCTGCCTTTCTGAGGGCTTAAGGGCGAGATACCTGGAAATTCATGGATTCGCTCCTTATTGGCAAATTGATACCATAAGAGTTGGATTGAGAGTGTGAGAAGGGAAAGGTGGGGTCATTCAGGCAGTCAGTTATCTAGTTACCCAAGACTTTATCAAAGGGAGCCTTCATCATGGAGCACCATGTTTCCTTACCAGTTGTTTTGTTAATAGCCTGTCGTGCAGCGAGCAATGTCTATTTGAAATGAATGTCTTTGACACAGATGCATTGATAATCGAAAGATTAATATCATACACATAATCGAAAAGCCTAATCCTAGACACTAACAATACATTATCAATAATACAATTCAAATTTAAACAAAAATCAGAATTTTTGAAAATTTAGATCAGTGTCTTAGTATTTAATGGCTTTTCTGTTGAAATTGGTATGGGTTTTTTATATCATATAATGAAATGTATAGATATAGGTAATAATCTGTATTTTCTTAATGGATATGAAATTATGAAATCATGGTTGCTTGAAAGATCTATTCAAAGTACAAGAAACGCCAGTGGACTTTAATGTAAGAGCAAAAGAGAAATCATTAATATGGTTTCATATTCCTCACTGCAAGCAATCTTTAAAAAACTAATAGTTACAGAGTGTTGGCATTATATCAGAGGAATATATCCACAGTCATTTTCTTTCTTTTTTTTTCACAGTCATTTTCTTTAAGGAAAACTACATATTACAATAGGTTGAGTAAAGGGACAGATAGATAAATACAGTTATCTAATCAGTCAGATATGCAAAAAATTAGTCAGACTTGCAAAAATGTGAAAAATGCCACTTTTCTCATTATTTTTGTATTTTGAGCTTGGAAAATGCAGTTTTTTTCCAGGAAAATTTATTGTTAGCCTGTATTGGGACATTTATTGCTACTTTTAACAAATATACACATTTTTAAAGTCTGTTCAAATATCTAATATGGTATATATCAATAGATATAATCAACAGGCAAAAAATTTTTTGTGATCTGCGATTATTTTTAAGAGTATAGAGGAATTCTGGCTCCAAAACATTTGGAAATAACTCTTTTGACATATTCTTATTCATTTGTATATGATGCGGATTGTGTCCTGACCTTTATCGGTTATTTATTGCTATCTGACAAGCCACTCAAAATCTTAGGGACTTAAACCAACAACTCTCCAGGCTCTAAATCAGCAGGACATTTCTTCCGGGCGATCTGAGCTGACCTCACTCATGCATATGCAGCTCAGTTATAAGGATTAGCTGGCTTTAAGAAATAAATTCAAAAAGGAAAGGAAATTTTGACATTTTTGCTTGCCATGTATCTTCATTGCCTAAGACAATGCCCTTCTTACAGTAGATGGTCAGTAAATACTTGTAAGACAGCAAAGAAACCACAAGAAGCGTTACTCTGATGGAAATTGTCATGTCATTCTTTTCTTGGACGCTGAAACATGCTGTCATTTACGGGATAAAGGTCTGTAATATGATTTAAGCGAACATCGGAACAAAATTTGGCTTCTACTAAGCCCTCAGTAAATATTTGTTGTATTATTATACAGATATCTTCAATGAATGACAAAAACTAAAAAATATTTAAAGAAATAGAAAATTATGAGACTTAAATAATTCATTACTTATTTATATGCTTAGTTAACATTAGTTAATACTTCTAAGAAAGTAAGCATGTAGACAAATATTTCACAGAAGAAAAATAAAACTAATTATAGAATTTACAGAACTTAAACAGGAATATGAAAAGAAAGATTCATATTAATGTTTGCTTAACATCTTCTTTCTTGGTCTTTTATTTGGTCCATTTGCTCTTTTTATACTCTATCATGGATGAACACCTAGGAGATAATAGAGATTCTAAAGTCTCTCAAAGAAAATTTAAATATAAAATTTCTAGTTGCACTATTTATAATTTTAGAAAAAGGCAAGCAGCAGAGACATCTGTTCGAATGGCTCAGTCAGTTAAGCATCCGATTTTTGGTTTCACCTCAGGTCATGGTCTCGCAGTTTGTGAGTTCCAGCCCCGGAATGGGTTCTGTGCTAACAGTGCAGAGCCTGCTTGGGGTTCTTTTGCTCTCCATCTCTCAGCCTCTCTCCTGCTCATACAATCTCTCTCAAAATAAATTTAAACTTTTTTTAAAAACTTAAAAATAAAAGAAATTGCAAACAAAAAATTATTTGCACAGCAAAATCAATAAGTCAAATGATGATATCAAAATAATAATTATGGGGGTGCCTGGATGGCTCAGTGGTTGAGTGCTCTTGATTGTTGCTTAAGTCATGATCTTGCGGTTTGTGAGTTCCACCCCCACGTTGAACTCTGCACTGACAGTCCAGACAGAGCCTGCCAGGGATTCTCTCTCTCCCTCTCTCTCTGCCCCTCCCCTGCTCGCTCGCTCTCTCTCTCTCTCTCTCTCCTTGATAAACCACTACTAATAACACTCATGAAATTATATTGAGTTTTTAATACAGAGTACAAAATATCAAATTGAAATTATACGGAATATACAAAAATAAATTTCTGATCCGATATAGCATTGTCAATCCTGAATGTGTATTGACTTTTGCACCTATTCTTTCCTCAATTGCTGACTGAAAATAATATTCCCAGAAAAGATTTTCATCGTCACCTAAAAAAAAAGGTATCCTTCGTAATTCTAAGTGTAGTCGAGAAAGTCTATGTTCCATGTATTATAGAAAATCCCCATAAACAATATTCTGCAAATCACCATGCCCGCCTCAGGACTAGTCAAAATACAGACACATTTTCTTAAAGATCAGAATTATAAAACTTTCTTCTTGCCTGAGGTTTCACAGCATGCAATGATAAAATACGCTTGGTCTAGTGTCCTCTAGGTTAGAGCTTGCTCCTTTTCTCGTGCAGACAAAGTCTTCAGAGAGTCACAAATGGTGTGGATTTTACAAAAGTATTCTCAGCTGAAATATAACGGTTATAACTACACTCCGTTCTTTCGTTTGACTAAAATATCTGTCATAGATAAAACCAATGTATTTGACCTTTCTGGGGCTTTTGGATAGGCTCTGTATAAAAAAAACATACAGTTCAAGTCTTAAATTTATAGCTCAAATCTTGAAAATATGTAGGTTAACTCAAAACAATTGTAATTTTCATTCATGAACTGTGCTATTCAATCAAATAAGTAAGATTCGCATGTTCTAATCAGTATGGATAAAATGCAAAATTAAAAATCATGCATAGTCTATAGATCAGAGAAAGCCATCTCAGTCATAATTGTATTCTTTTGATATTTGCTAGTTGCTTAACATGAGCAATTTTGTGCAATATTATAGGAAAAGAATCAAAAGATTATTGAATCTCCTAGAGAGAAACAGCAGGAATCTTATCTAAGCTATTCTTGATTGTTCCATTTTCTTGAAATTTTGCTCTTGCAGGAAAAGAATACTTTCCAATCTCACATTAACTTTTTTGCAAACCATTTTAGAGCTAATAAGCATAGACCATTTTTATATATTATTTTTCAGGCTACATTACTCTATACTGCCATTAACAGAACCATGGAAAGTAAAATAGCACATGATTACTCTTGCTTTACTTATAGGATGTTTCACAGATTATTAAAAAAACTTACTATGCTTAAAGAACTTTAAAGTAAGAAAAATAGGGGCACCCAGGTGGCTCAATCAGTTAAGTGTCTGACTCTTGATTGTGGCTCAGGTCCATGCTGGCAGAGCAGAGCCTCCTTGGGATTCGGTCTCCCTCTCTCTCTGCCCCTCCCCAATTTGTGCTGTCTCTGCCTCTCTCAGAATCAATAAATAAACTTTTAAAAAATAAAAAAGTAAGGAAAAGAGAATATATAAATTAGGCAGAAAGTCATTTGTAATTGTTGGAAGTAAGTAGGTTAAGGGAAAAAACCATACCTAAGATATGGTTTATATGTTTTGAATAAGTGTGTACAGTCTTAAAATATCATTTAGTTGTAGGTATATTTTTATACATAAACATGGGTAGGCACACACACTACATATCTTCTCTAAAGCATGAAGTTATAGAGTTAAATATGAAAGTCTGTACCTTCAGAACTTCAATAGAAAAATAAATTGAAAAATAAAATGTGTGATTTTATATCTCCCATATATTTCATGATGATTTTTATATTATTGTACTGAATAGAGGAAGTTCATGTAATGTCAACTCTAATAAATTTTATAGATCCAAAATATGTCTTGTGATATTTTTTTTCCTAAACTTTGTTTTTGGTCAACCTTTTTTCTTCACCCATCCTATTTAGCACAATTTTATCTCCTTGAAGCCTTCTCTGATCAACCTAGAGAGCAGTAATCTCTTCCATCAATGAACAACTATAGGACTCTTAGTTACCCTCATTTATTTTTACATTTACTAATGGTAGACACTTCTGTATATTTGTCTTGCTATTGTATGATTTATTCATTCATTCAACAATGCCTACCACATTCTGGTTACTGTTGTAGACATGGGATACAGCTTGAACTCAGCAAAGACCCTATACTCAAGGACTTTTCTTTGTACTTTAGGCAAACTATAAAACAGTAACTATTTGTGTCAGCTGATCAAGAGGGTAAGAGAAAAACAAGTAATGTATAGAAGAGTAAGGATGCTATTTTATAGCCTAGGAAGGGCTTTCTGATCAGATGCCCATCTCATCTGCTTTGTGGAATTGTCACATAGTGTTGATGACTTGTATTTCTTTAACAAACTCTAGAGTTCCTAAATATTACTGGGAATGCCTATAGCCATTCACACCCATTTACAATGGTTTCATTACATTAAGAGGAAGCAACACCTCTGGTATCCCTTCATTCCTCACTCATCCTCCCATTCTGGCATATATTCAGTTTAGGATCATGATCTTACTCAAGCCTAGCTCTATCCATTCCTCTCTCCTTTTTGGGGGAGCCAACTTTTAAAAAGTGTATGCATTCTATTATTCTCAGCAATGTGGTGAAGAGCCAATCCCCATGAGAGGAGATAAAGAATGGTTCTACACTGTTATTGACTGAGTGGCTCTGTTTATACTAGGGATGTGTTATTAGGAAGACCACGAGCCCACCGATATAAGGCACAATCTTAAATGACGACCTCATCAGTCACAAATGCTATATTTTTCTCCCAACTACTTACCTCACTTCTTTAATTTTTCAATTCATTTGCAATACAATGAGGAAGAAGGAGGTTATTCAAATCATGATATGTAGGAATTATGTAGAAAGAACAAGTCTAAAAAAAGAATAGTCTAGAGAAAAAGAAAGAAGAAGAACCCCAGGGGTCAATCTTATCAAGGAATCAGAAAACCAGTCCTTCATTTGGCACAGGGAGAATCAGTCACTGGATTTAATCTCTCTGAAAATTGATGTGGCAAAGAGGAACTCATCTATAAAAATGGAAATGATCTCAGTGTAAAGGAGGAGGAAGCCATGTTGAATTGAAGTGAAGACAGAAGGGGACAGGGAGCAAGTCCCAGGCTCATGTGAAGAAGAGCGTGTGACAGTGGTGTAGATGCTGAAGGCTTTTATGAAATTAAGGTAGAATTTTCCTTTGAAACAAATTTTTAGATTGACTGTATGCTCAAGAGATTTAAAAAAATGACATTGAAGATATATAAGAAAAGGGATCAAAGAAGAATTAGCATTTGCTAAAAGACCTTCATCAATGGAAGAAGATGGTTTTAGGCATACATTGGGTAGATGAAAAAGTTCCTCTCTATGTAATCTTACAATCATAAAGCATAAACTGAGGATATGAGCTGGAAGTAGGAGTAAAAGGGGCAAGGTGGCATTAGAAATCTGGACACAATAGGAGATGTATGTAATACCTTTTGTTGAAAATGAAGAAACAAGCTTCAAAGATCTATTCAGAAAAAAAATTACTGGGTGTTGTGGAGGGTCAATTTGAGGTTGGCCTGAATTCAATATAACATTATTCTAAGCTCTGATTTATGCCAAGAATTCTCATTTGCAATGGAACCAACTTAGAAGGCTATCTTTCTGAGCTTGCATCCTCTGTTTTATTCATCCACGTCTTCCTTAGTTTCTTATCTTATCCTGTCTCCTCTTTATATTCTCCTTTATTCAATTATTTCTTGCAGAAATGGTATTACCACCAATGACATCATTAAATTAGCTACTGTATGTGAAAATATTCCACAGTGCCCTGACAAACAATAGTTTAATTCAAGTTAAGTGTTAGGTTTCTTTTTTCTAGAAATGTAATGTCCTTTGAGAACAAACTATTCACCTAATGAAGAGTCAATTCTTAAGCAAGTGCTATGCTAATTTTTAAATATTGCACAGAGACAGCTGCTAATTAATTATACAGAAATTTATTTAGACGGACACCTGCCATATTCCCAATAAATGCTAAGCATTTAATTAAACTCATGCGATGTTTTAGTAAATGATTTCTTTAAAATTCTAAACCATTGAATCAGAAGTATTTTATTAAATTAATCATAGCTTGTTGAATACAGAGTAAAACTCTATAAAGTCTAGCGTAGTGTTAAGATTGAGAGATAAAGCACCAAAAACTAGATGAAAAAGAAAAACAAACACCCTTCCATTACCACTGCATTTTTCAGAAAATTTTGCTAACTGAAAATTAAATATATGTTAATGCTGCCCCCACAATCCAGATTTAAGGTTAATTAAACAAATATATTTGAAGACTTTATGTTTGAAATGTTGTGGCAGAAACTGCTACATTTCCACCAGTATTAATTATTTTCTTCCTTCTTTTAAAATAGTACATGCCAAATTCAATCTAAGCATCTAGCCACAGAGAAGACATTTCTTCTCCTGGATCTTACAGCTGTTATACCCAAGTTTCCAATATTATCCCCAAAAACCAGAATCCACCAGGGAGACTGAGTCACGCATGCAAAAGCAAAGGGCTTTCCTCTTATGGGTTTATAAGCTCGGGCTCACAGACTTCACCAACACAGTGGATCCATGTGGAGAGCCCTGAACAAAGGCGGGGTAGGGCCTTTATCGGCTTGGGAAGGGGGAGTGACAGGAAATTGTGACACAGGTATAGTGATCCAATCATTATTATACAATATTATGGACAGCAGGTATAACCATTCACATTGCCTACAGTATTTGTTACTTTTGGCAGGACCCAATCACAACATTTAGAGTATTGACCAATTACAGAGTGGACCCAGAACCTTCACATAGGGTGTAACTAGCCTTCTAGGCCTGCCCTTAGAAATGTTAAGGGTGTTAGCTGGCCTTTCCTGATTGGTGTTACAAGGGTGGTCCCTCTTGCCTTGGGCAATGTGTGCCCTTCATTGTCTAATGATTCTGAGAAGCCAAATTCAGACCTGTGTCCTTACACAGTTCAAGATAGTATGTGGGTAACATTATCTTAGCTCAATAAGAAGTGAGAGGAAATGAAAAATGAAGATGTTGGCATAAACTTTGTCGCTGTTCACTGAACACATTTCCTTTTCTTCCCAGAAAGATTGTACTTCCTAGCCCCCCTTTGGTCACGTGTTGCTATGTGCTACATTTTAGAGAATAGAAAGTTCTGTAAATGATCCCTTCCCATTGCTACAGTAGTTCCCAAATTGCTACTTCATGGTATTTCCCCTCAACCAACTGGAAGACAAGGATGATAAGCCTAGAATCCACTTGTTGACAATAATAAAATCACCAAAAAGGGCCCAGATCCTTGAAGAACTTCTAGAAGAGATCCACTCATGGGACAGGAACACCTGTTTAGAACATCATGTAAATAAGAAATAAACTCCAAATGGTAAATTCACTGAGATCATGGGGTTTACCTTTGGAGCTATAAGTATTACCTTCACTAACAGTTCCATGGCCTCCCTTACCCACTTCCTTGCATTGAAATATATGTGCCTGTTAGTGAGCCACCCTCCAACACCCTTAGAATGACAGCAACTGGGTCCCTGGGACAGAGTTGCCTGTAACTATGACACATGGACTGATATGTACTACCTTCTTACATCCGGACTCTTATTTGAAGGAAAAACAAGTATCTCTTATCTTTGAGCTACTGTATTATGGGAGCTCTTTGTTCTAAATTTTTACTGTACACCATAAATCAGCAGTTCTTATAACTTAGCTTGTATTAGCATCACTTACAGGGCTTCTTAAAACAGATTGTTGTTAAACAGATTTCAACACCCATGATGAAACAACAGATACAAAAATAGCATTGTTAGAATACAGAGATTGCCAGTGTGACATTTTTTCTTAATTATTAAAATGTATTTATGCATAAGAAAAGACATATAAAAAAGTTGAACTCTAAAATACGGTTGTGACACTAATGATGTTACTTTTAAGTTAGTCTTTGATGAAACAGGGCTGTGCTCCATTATTGAAATGCATTCTACCCTCACAGAGCATGCCTTCCTTTACCTCAATTGTTCAAGTATAAAATTGTGACCTTTTTAGAATAAGTAAATTTCATGAGGTATGATAATGAAACCAGAATCTTGATTTTCTTAATATTTGAATGTAATTATCTTCATTTCCTTCCTTGCTCACCTTTATTTGCTTTAAAGCAGTTTGAACTCTAAGGAAGTCTGAGAGACCAAGTATAAACACCCATTCATCTCAATAAAAATAGAGTCAAGTACATGACTTACTAAAAATAGGATAGACAAATATATGGAATAGAAAAAGTGTTGAACTACGACAAAAAGGACCAAGGCCTTAGTCTTGACACTGGCATTAATGGAAACATTGAGTGATATTATTTTCTTCCCATTCATTTATAAAATAACAATAATATTTCTTGTCATGATCATCTCATCAAGTTTATATTAAGTAGGCAGAAATGTCTTCTAAAGTGCCATGCATATGTGTTTTTTGGGATGGCCATGTTCATTATTTAAATATAGTTTAAATCAAATAAGTACATGCTTCTTTCCATGAGGAGTGTTCTGGCCATTGGTTTAAAATGTTTTTAGTGTTTATTTATTTTTGAGAGAGAGAGAGAGAGAGAGAGAGAGACAGAGCATGAGCAGGGTTGGTCAGAGAGAGAGTGAAAAACAGAATCTGAAGCAGACTCCAGGCTCTGAGCTGTCAGCACAGAGCCTGACACAGGGCTTGAACCCACAGACTGTGAGAACATGACCTGAGCTAAAGTTGGATGCTTAACCAACTGAGTCACTCAGGTGTCCCATGGTCATTAGTTTATTTTTGAACATTATCTATTTACTTAGAATAAGAAGCAAGCTAGTTAGAAGTTACTCAATGTGTATTTGTATGTGTGCACATCGACTCTCTTATTATACTTTTCTTTGCCCATAAAGTAAGGAAAATACTGTTTGTAAACATGACAAATCTAAGTTTCCAAATGAAAACACTCCAAAGGGAATTTTTGCTTTATAGACAAATTAAAAACCAGCTGTGCTAGACTTTATGGAAAACATTACACAGCAACTGATTTGCCCACAAATGAATCATTTCAATGAATGCAACATATAATGCTGCAGGTGGCATTTATTTTGAAAAATTAGCTTTATTAAGGTGGTTCAGTTTTTTAAAAATGAGATTTCCTCTATAAAAGAATTTAAAATTGCTCTAAAATGCTATCTTTTAAGTTTAAAAGAGACAATTCTTCCTACCATAATTTAGTTTCTTAGATTTTCTATTACTTTAACACAGAGATACCACATAGATAATACAAAGTAATGCATAGTAATTTAGATAAGAGTTCTACAGTACAAACAGGAAAATCTACAAATAGAAGTCATTTTGGCAACAAGCTATCCTTAAGTAAAATAGGTGAGATAAATAAATGATAGATAGATGGATAGACAAACATTCAACAGTATTCACTGAAATCCAATGATGAGCTCTAAGCATTGTTCAGACTGCTAAAAAATTCAGTACTAAATAATTCAGAAAAAATCATTACTCCATAGAGCTCACAATCTAATAATGGAAAAACAGATATTAAATAACAGATTATATTACTGATATTTAATTATAATTTTAAATTGCAATTATGTATTTTCCAAGGTGACCCAAATTAATGCATGGTAATATGATTTTATTTAGAAGTACCTATTTTTAAATGTGTGTCATACATGACTGTAGACATTTTGAAATATAGCAGTAAATTTAAAAAAATTAAATCTCTGCTCTGATAGAACTTAGACAGCATTAAATATGTATACACTTATAGAATATTACTAACTGATTAGTGTTATGAAAGAAAATAAATCAGGTAGGAAAATAAGGGTGTTTTAATTCAATGGTAGAGTTAAGGAATTATATCCTGAGATGAGCCAAATACCGAAGGACTTGAAGAAATGAACGATGGATGAATAGATTTCCAGGCAAATGGAACAAGAAGTATGAAAAACTATGAGGCAGAAATGTGTTCAATGAACAGCAAGATCATTAAGGTGCAAATAATTAATAAAGAAGATGCATAGAAGATCATGGTAGAAATGTGTTATAGATTGAATGTCTATGTTCCCCCCAAATCTGTATCTTTAATCCCTAATCCTCATTTAGAGATGGGACCTTTGGGAGGTAATCAGTGTTAGATGAGATCATGAGTATGGGAAAATCAGGAGGCTGTCATAAGACATACTAATTTTAGATGATAGACATCTAAGTAGAGATTTCTTAATAGTCAACTTGATAGCAAATTCTGTAATTCAGGGGAAAGTATTGCCTGAATGATACGTTTGGATTTAGCAGTATTATGGTTTGTCAAGGAAGTGAGCTTAGACAATAATATATATTACATATTATAAATATAGTTTCAAGTTTCTCATATATATATATACAGAGGAGATAACCAAGGAATAGTTAGGCTTTCCAATATTTAGAGTTTAGAAAATGGAAAAACAAAGGAGGAGGAGGAAAAGGAGAAAGAGGAAGATGGAAGATGGAAAGAAGGAGAAGATCAAGAACAAGAAGAAAAGAAGAACAAGAAAAAACAATAACAGCAGCAGCAACAATAACAACTACAACAACAGCCAGTGAATTGGGAGGGTAAAAAAGGTATCCTGTAAGTCAATTAAAAAGTGTTTGTTTTTAAATTTTATTGTTTTTATATTCCCGCAGAATAGAGTAACTCAATTCTTTAAATGCTGCCAAGAGGTAAACTAAAATGAGAATCAAAAATTGATTGACAATTTGATTTAACAAAGTGGATATCATTATTGATCTTCATCAAAACACATTTTAGAGGGTGATGAAAAAATACAACTGATTGGGATTTGGATAGGAAGGAAATGATAAGACGGTTATAATTCCAGCATGACAGTCTGAGAAAGTCTAAGGATCCACTCACCATGGAAATTGGTAAAAACACTTTTAAAAAAAAACATTTGAAATCTATGATAGGCTTTGCTCCTATGGTGTCATAGTCCTGGTGGTTATTAGTACCAGATTTGCTGTAATATATATCTAAAATTCCCAATTTCCAATAAAACTTGAGGCATGTAAAAAAAAAAAGAGTGAAGTATGGCACATACATAAGGAAAAAAGCAGCAACTAAACCACCTGTGAAACAAACAGATGTCAAGTTAAACAAAGACTTTAAGTTGACCATTATATGTTAAAAAACTAAAGGGAACCATGATTTAAAAAAATAAATAAAATTATGATGATAATGTCACATCAAATAGAAATAACACTAAAGAGAGAAATTTATTTTTAAAGAACAAAATGGAAACTCTGGAATTGAAGAGTACAATCATTGAAAGAAGAAACTCACTAGTTGGGTTTGACAGTAGATCTGAGCTTGCAGAAGAAAGATTTGGTAAATTTGAAGATATATAGTTAGATATCATACAAGACAAAGAATAGAGAGGAAAAGAATGAAAAAGACATGTAGAATTAAGAAAAGAATTCCATTTATAATAGCATCAAAGAAATTAACAATAAATGTAACCAAAAAGTCTGGAAAACCTAAACTTTGAAAAGCACAAAAGTGTTGAAAGAAATTTATAAAAATTAGAAAATTCATGTCATGTTCTCAGACATCAAGAATCAGTATCGATAAGATTGCAATACTCACCAAAGTTGTCTAAAGATTCAACACCATACCAATCAGAATCCCAGTTGACTCCCCTGCAGAAATTAACAAGCACATTCTAAGATTCAGGTAGACATGTCAGGGGACACAGAAAAGTCAAAACAGTCTTTAAAAGTAAAAACTAAGTTGCAATACTTAGAGTTCCCGATTTAAAGTCTTATTACAAAGCATAGTAATCACAGTATGGTATTGGCACAAGGAGAGACACATAGACCAATTTAAAATAATCAAGAGTCCAAAAAAAATTATGTCTCTATATCAATTGATAGTTTCAACTGATGAGTCAACACCATTCAATTGAGAAAGAATAGTCTTTTCAACAAATGCTGCTGGGACAGTTGGATAGCCATATGCAAAATAATGAAATTAGACTCATCTTTTACCATTTTGTAGATACAAAATTCACCTGAAAATGGATTCAATATCTAAATGTAGAAGCTAAAACTATAAGCCTTTTAGAAGATTTCATAGGCACAAATCTCTGTGACCTTAGATTTGACAGTGGGGTCTTAGAAAAAAACTGGACTTCATCAAAATGAAAGCACTTATTTTTCAAAGAAAATATTAATCAAAATCAAAAGACAGACAAGAAAATAAGCAAAAATATTTTAAAGTTAGATGTCTGAGAAGGTACGCCTATCTAGAACATAAAGAGAACACTTACAGCTCAGTAATAAAAAGACAAGCCAATTTAATAATGGGTGGAAGATCAGTATAGGCATTTCTAAGTAAAAGATATGCTATGTGACTGGCCAATAAGCACATGAAAAGATGCTTTATATAATTAGTCACCAGGGTCATTATTTTTTTAGTGAACTGGAATTTTTTGGTCCTAAATGAGTTCCTGTTCTCTTTCATAACCTGGGATTTGGTTTTATTTATTTAAATTTATTTCCTAAAATTAAATACTAATTTTATTTAGGTCGATTTATTTTTTATAAATTCTAATTAGTCTTTGGGTCCCGTTTCAAAACTGAGAAAAATTGTATAAACTCCAATATACATATACATATATAATATACATACATATTATACCTACATATCCATATCATATCATATATATGCTACACATGTAACTCTATTATATATGCATATACATACATACTCTTTATATAACACAATAACTCTACAGCTATGCTTGCTGCTGTTACAGCTATTTCCTTTTGGGACAACATAGATTCAGAGTTTAAATCATGATTTCAGTTTGTCTGCTGCAATAATCTTGTTTAAATTACTTTATTACCTCTACCCTCATTTTCCACAATTATACTCAAGTATAAGCACATTCACCTGTGTTTCTTCTGTAACAATATTAAATACATAGAGCCCTCCCCCCTTGTATTTAAGATGCCATACAGTTTTGTTCACTTTACATCACCTTTAGTGATTAATATCACATGAAAATTTTCTCAGTACGTGTATGTCCAGTAATTTCAGTCAAGATCAATAATTATGTGACTAAAAAATGCCCTAGGTTGGATATGGAAACCTCCTTTCTAAATCAAAGCTAGCTATGAACTTAACAATGGAGAAAAAAAAGTAAAGAACTCATTATCAATTCCATGAATTGTTCAATATTTTGGAACATTACCTTTGGTTGAGGAAAAAATTTAAAGAAGTCATTTTTCATTCCCTGAGTGGTGTAATTATTTAACTCATTAACAGGAGTCAAACTGCTAAATTTTGGGTGATTCATACCAAGTAACTAAAATTTGAATACGTTTCTAGTATTCCTTCACAAGGCCAGCTTTGAAAACTGAGGAATGATACAGGACAATAAGTTTGTAACATGAATGGATGTTCTTTTTTGATGCAAAAAGGGTAACTAACCTACAGCACTTCTTATTAAAAAAACTCAATTCATCACAGCAAATTTGGAAACCTGGTGCAATCTGAGTTTCACAAAAAAGCTAATATTACAGGTCTCATTAATCTCTCGTCTGCGATGATAGAAACCCAAAAGTCCTTGAAATATGTTATTGCCCTTAAAAGTATACTTACAAAGCTACTCCTCTTTTAAAAATGTACTTTGTGCATCCAAAGTCATATTAAAAACTCAGCTTTCTCTTTTGGCTTCTCCATTGTTCCATGTCTAAAGCCTCACTAAAAGTAGAGGCACAAGAGACCGTGTTTTAACACAAAATACTGAGTGTTGTGCACAATAAAGGGAGTCAGTTAATTAATAATTAAGATATACTTTTGTTTCCACATATAGGAATACATTAGCTGTTAATCTTTAAATCTGTTTTAGCTTTGAAAATCTGTATCCTATATGCACACACATAGTCTCTCATTTGTATATGTATTATATAATTTTTATTGACTCTACACGATTTTCCACATTATCACCTTTCTGATATCATAATGCTTCTTATAATCAGAGGAGTCCATTGCTGCTTAGGGGGCAGGGATAATAATGTAGTTGTCATTGCCTGGCACTTGCCTTGTGTTTTCTTCTTTGTAATACATCAAAATAATATGCACATTCAATAAAATTCTATGTTATAAGACTACAGTGTATGGTAGTTTAATTGGAAAAATATTTTTTTTAATTTCTTATTAGTACATAAGATAATGATGATTTAGTTTCAGTCAGTGGTATCTTGGATTCAGTATTATACACAATAAAGACACAGTTAGTTGACTTTGAGTTCACTTCCAAACATATGTACTCTCACCCCAATTTCATTAAAAAGTGTTTATAAATCACACTCCCCATTTCCTCCTGCTCATCCACTGTTCAATTTATTGTTTGGTTTCTGTTCCCGGCACTTGATAAAACGTTTTGGGGGAAATGCAATCAATGTCTTGAATATTTAGCTCTTTTCCTCTGTGACCTACCTGCATTTCAAAATTTGACTCTTCCTTTCTTCTTAAAATTTTTCTCCTTTAACCTTTTGGCAAGTCCTTTAATTTTATCCAATATTTGTTACCATTATTTCTGTCTTATACACAGGAATATCTTCCTCTTAGCCATCTTAAGTCTTGCTTTTTCCCACAGTCCTGTCTTTATTCCTCTTACTCTACTGACTTCCTCCTAATTTTATCCTACCACTATGGTGTTATATATCATTTGTTTGCAAATAAGTTCCAAATCAATATAGTTTTTCAGACATCTCCCTTAATAAGCAAACCATATATACTTAACATTTTCCCATATATGTTCTCATGGCATTTTCATACCTATATCAAACTCCAAATAGCTCACAATGAATTGTAACTATTCATTTACTTAATTATTTCAGAAGATTCTGCCAGAAAATGTGCTTTGATTTGCACATTCAATCATTATTTCACTTCTAGACTTTTATTTATACCATAATCTACATAGTTTCTCATAATCAAGGACACACACAAGACTTCTCATTCTCTTACATCCTCACATTAAATTAATCTTTAGGATCAGCTAATTCTATCTTCTAAATATATCTCCAATTCTCCCTTCAGTCCTACTGCCACACTCTTCATTTATGTCTTCCACATATTACACCCTTGGAAGGCCTCCCTCTTGGTGTCCCTTCTGACTTTACTCTTTAACCACCCTTCAGATTGCTATAAGAATGATTGTTTGGAGGGAAATTCTTTTTTATTATTTTCATCTCCTAATGATATCCTCCTAATAGCTCCCTGTTTCCTTCCAGAGATTCAAGCCACCATGAATTCTATAACTTCAAGGAAATACATTCTGCCAACAATCACATGAACTTAGAAAAGGATCCTGAGACACAGATAACACTAGTCTCAGCTGACATCATCATTAAAGTTTTGAGAGAATTTGAGCCAGAGAACACAGTTGAGCTGTGCCTAGACCTCTAACCTATGGAGACTGTAAGATAAAAAATGGGTATTACATTAAACCATTGAATTTAAGGTAATTTGCTCTGCAACAATAGGAAACAAATATCTGTGGTGTAGAAATACATATTCAATGTCACAGGATAGTAAGCACGGAATAACCTAGTGCAAATTGTATAGTTACTGCAGTTTTAGAGAAGAATCACTAATTTTGAAATTTTTTCAAGAAGCATAGTTGTCTGATGGATTGAAATTCAAAACTCATGTGAATTTTTAAGGCATAATTTGAGTCTTCAAAGATACAACTATGCTTACTAAAATGTGAGACCTGAAACGGTTGTTTATCTTCTTTCTAACCTTAAGTGTTATGCATGAAAAGATGAATAGTATTCCTCTTTCTCCCATGCCTGAAGTAGTTTGGGGGTTGACTAGATGTCCTTTTAAACATACTGTTGAAATTCACCTAGCTAGAAGATAACCCAGAGGCAGTTGGGGTTGCCTTATATCAACTTCTTATCTAAGAATAGTTTTAGCAGGATATGCTTCACATATCTAGATTTCTTATTATAAATAAACTGGAAATTTCTGGATTTATAAGCCATAGAATCAGTGTAATAAAAATTACTCATGTGGGTTCTCTAGGTACATGATGAATGGGGTATAACAATTTTAAAGACTCTGACCTGAGTGACTCTCATGCACTATCTTGGACAGCATAGATAACTCTTGCTCCCCAAATGCACCCCAGTACAAAAAATATGGAATTTGTCAGGAAACAGTGCTTAAAATATTTACGTCTCTTTGATTCATTGATTTTTCTTTGACAAAATATTACAGGGATATAATCATGATGCAATGCCAAATTACTTTTTAGTAATAAGACAATGATATTTAAAGTTCTAGGCATAGGTGGCTCAGTCAGTTAAGTGCCCAACTCTTGATCTCAGCTCAGGTCACAATCATTGTGTGATGAGTCCTGCACTGGGGCTCTACACCGGGCACGGAGCCTGCTTGGGATTCTCTCTCTTCTTCTCTCTCTGCCCTTCACCGAACTCGTGCTTGCACACACACTCTCTCTCTCTCTCTCTCTCTCAGAATAAGTAAATAAACTTTAAAATAAAATAAAGTTCCTATGCTTTAGGCAACACAATGATCTTCCCTAGAATAGCCCTAATTCTCTTCCTTCATAGAAATAAGACCGGATATTATCCATCTTTAGATAGATAAGATAATATCTTATAACATGTATTTCCTGAATGAATGAAATTAAAACCTGTATCTCTTTGTATTAGAATAGTTATATGTAATTTGGTCTACGTATTTTCTTCCACAGAGATTTAGCAAGTATATTTTATTTTCTAATTAAAAAATAGATCTTTTGTTTTAAAAAATGAATATCTGCAATAATGTTTGAAATAGTCCAGTAATTTATATTTCCTTTTCTTGTTTATATTATTTGAGCAAAATTGGGCCTGAGAATAAATTTTCATGGAAACTTGAATGCATCATATGCTAAGGATGTGTTACTCTCCAAGCAATCACTGAATTGAGCCAACTTTTCTGTTTGATTATTTGTTTTTTAATTAGTGTGGTTGATATACTGTCAACAACCTCCTGCCTCTCTGAAATGGCTTAGTGAGTTCATTTGGGTTTTATCTGAGAAGTTAAATTTTCCAAAATTACTTAGGGATTAATTAGTTGTGTTTTTTTTTTAATTAGAAATTGCTGTTGATTTTTGGGATAGTGTATTAAAGTTTCTAGCTGCCTGAGGCCACATCCAGAATGATGATGGAATTGCATGGGCCCAAAGGAGGGCAATTTGGGTATGTATATGTCTTCGTGATAGTTTGTGAGTTTGCGAGCATTGAGACAAACAAGATGATGGGAATAAAGTACCTCTGCCAAATTTTCTGGTTTAATTATTTTTAATATTCAGTCTAAACGTTTATCTGAATAATGTTTCTTGACATTTTCAAATGAATGTACAAATGTATAATTCAGCAAGAAGTATCGACATTTTACACTGTTGTTGAGGTAAGAATCCTTAAACACATACACTCATACAAAAGACTACCTCAGACTTGAGAGTTAACTGACTCTTAGCTAAGACTGAATGTCATTTTTGTAACTGTTTTAAGCAGAAATAAATCAATGGGCAACATTTCAGGCAGGTAGTTTTCATCCCAATGAAAAAGAAATTTCCCAACATGCAAAGTTGTAGAAAGAGGAAAAGCACATTATTATAAAGTGGCACTTTCTAATGGAAAATATGCTTAATTCAATTTTAAATTTATGTACAGTAAAATTCACTCTTTGTGGTGGACAACTGTTTTGACAAATGTGTTATTGTCATTTTTGTCAATTTTTAGCCATTGGAATACATACATAGTGACATGTCACTGTGGTTATAATATGCATATATCTTTATGGACTAATGGAGCATATTTTCATATCCTTATTTGCCAATCATATACCTTCTTCAGTGAAGTTTCTATTCCAGTATTTTGCTCATTTTTTATTATGTTGTTTGTTCTCTTATTGTTGAGTTTGAGAGTTATTTAAGTATTCTGAATATAAGTCCTTTCTCAGATATGTAATTTACAAATATTTTCTCCTGGTCTATAGCTTCTTTTTTCATTTACTTTAAAGCGTATTTCAATAGAACCAGAGTTTTTATTTTTATAAAGCCAAATTTATTAATGTTTTCTTTTCATGGTGTTTTTATTAATGTATCTAAGACTTCTTTGGCCATCCAAAAGTCACAAAGGTTTATACAAACTTTTATTAAAAATTTTATATTTAGGTGTCTGATCCAATTTTTGGTAATTTTTAAATAAATTTAAGGTTTATTTTTAGTAGACATTTCATTTTTACAGCACAATTTAAAAAAGACTTCATATTTTATTTGTTTGTCTTTTAACCTTGATCAAAAAAATCATGTGACTATATTTCTGTGAGTTTGTTTCTGGACTCCCTACTCTGATTTTGATATGTATGTGTGTCCTTTGACAATCTCTCACTGTATCGAGTATCTTGATTACTGCATCTTTATAGTAGATCTTAAATCAGATAGTGTGAATCCTCCAACATTTATTTTTTGAAAAAAATCATCTTGCTCATTCTTGTTCCTTTGCCTTTCCCTATAAATTTTAGAATTAATTGTTTACATAAAAATCTGCTATATTTTATTGGAATTGCACTGAATCTGTATATTTATTTAAGAAAACTTGACATCTTGGGTACCTGGGCGGCTCATTCAGTTAAGCATCCAACTCTTGATCTCAGCTCAGGTCATGATCTATGGTTCATGGCTCATGCCAAGTGTCGGCCTCCATGTTACAACACGAAGCATCCTTGGGATTCTCTCTCTCTGCCTCTCTCCTCTTCTCTCTCTGCCTTGCCCCTGTGCATATGCATGCACCCTCTCTCTCTTTCTCTCAAAATAAACTAATTAAATTTAAAAAAAATGAAAAATTGACATCATATTAATATACTCTTTCAATGCATAAATACAGCACATTTCTTCATTAATTTTTTAAAAAATTTTGTTAATGTTTTATAGTTATCAGGGTACAAATACTATTTATTTTGACTCAGTTCATATGCATTTACATCTTTTGGTGCTATAATAAATAATACTGTTTCTTTAATGTCAAATTACAAATGTTCACCGCTACTACATAGAAATGTATAGAAACTTGGATTTGATAGTTTGCAAATTTACTAATTCACTAATTCTAGACACTTTTCTGTTGATTCTTCATATTTTTATGTAAATAATCATGTCAACTGAAAATATGAACTTTATCAAGTTAAGAAAGTTTTTTTGTCTCTAGTATGTTGTGAGCATTTATTATGAAGTGGTACTTAATTTTGTCAAATACATTTTCTGCAACTATTGAGACGATCTACTGAATCCACATGAAACAATGAACAGTGTAACCAAAAAAAGAAAAAAATGTTCTTTAAATAAGAAGATATGGAAAGAACAACCAGAAAAAAAGTTCCACTTTTTGTCACTTCTTAAATTTTATTTAATTAGATTTTTTAGCCCATATGTCTTCTAAGTCTATGTATAAGATCAGGCTACCTACTCTCATAGACACCTACTCTCACAGCAAACATACATGCACACACATACACACATTCCTAAAATGCATAATGTTTCAACATATGATAGTCATTTACCTCATTTGCTTATCAAATTAAAAGTCTTATTTCTTATTAGTAGTCATATCTCTCTCAGTTGGTCAATACCTCAGTCTTCAATATGCATAATACTTGGCTTTTACGGTCACTGTGCCTTTCAGTGGCATGCTGGCCAAAGGAAAATAGCATGAATGATCACAT
This sequence comes from Suricata suricatta, assembly GCF_006229205.1. Lineage (NCBI taxonomy): Eukaryota > Metazoa > Chordata > Mammalia > Carnivora > Herpestidae > Suricata > Suricata suricatta. The sequence goes on along the minus strand of NC_043702.1, from coordinate 152,767,420 downwards.
GTGGAAAGTCTTTATGGAGCAAGGCTGGGAGTGGTAAACATTCTTCTTTTTACATATCAATCAATGGCACTTAGTCTTATGACTATGCCTTACTGCAAATTAGCCTGGGCTACTGCTTTAATTCTTATGTCCAAAAGGAGCAGAAGTTAAGTAGCATGCTAATCTCTGTCATAGCCACCAATGATTTTGTAGTTGGTTTTGAATATTAATATTCTAATAATAAATTTGCAAATACATGATTTGAGTTTTTTTGAGTTTTCTTTACTTTTGAAAACAGCATCCTATAAGCATGAAATTAATAGTGTTAAAATGATGTTTCCATTCTTCCATAAAATTCTGTATAGTATTTGAAGCCTTATGGAGCACCTGGGTGGCTCAGTTGGATTAGTGTCCCACTCCTGATTTTGACTCAAATCATGATCTCACCCTTTGTGGGACTGAAACCCTTGTTGGGCTCTGTGTTGACAGTGTGAAGCCTACTTGGGATTCTCGCTTTCCCTCACTTTCTGCACCTCTCTCTCTTTTGCTAAAAATGTTTTTAATGTTTATTTATTTTTTAGAGAAAGAGAGAAAGAGAAAGAGAATGAGATGGGGAAGGAGAGAGGGAGGGAGGCACAGAATCCAAAGCAGGGTCCAGGCTCCAAGCTGTTTTCACAGAGCCCAACACAGGGCTCAAACTCACAAACCAGGAAATCACAACCTGAGCTAAAGTCTGACATTAAATGACTGATCCACCCAGGCGTCCCTCTCTCCTTCTCAAAACAAACAAACAAAAAAACCATTTTAAAATATTTAAAATTAAAAAATATATTTAAAGTAATATTAACATATTTATGAACTATATACTTATGAATTGTTTTTCTTATATGATAATGCTTAAATTTTTCTTCATAGTAGCATAGTTTTAAAAACTCACATAGAATTATTGCTTCTTTCATACATGTAAACATTTGTTATCTTAGATGTAAGCATATAATACATAAACATTTGGTATATTCTTAGCTGAATATAGCTGTACATATAGAAGATTCACATGCATTCCTGATTATTTTTATTGAGTGTTGTAATTTTGGAAATAATTTTTAAAAACTAGTTTGATTTATTATAAAGTATAATTTTGAAATTCTCATTTTATTTTTATATGATATAAATCAATAAACTGATGATAATATATTCACATCTAGCCACATGTTTGACAAGGTTTGGACCATGAGTGTGAATTTAGTTCTTTAAGGTTAAATAACACAGAAAATGCTTCCCAATTTTTCTTCGAAGAACTATGAGTCCATTACCTTATTATCATACTAAGAGAACTAAAGAAAGTACACAAGGTAAGAATCAGGGGAAATATAGCTTAGTGATGAAATTACTAAATTAGAAAAACTCAGCTCCAAGGAAACATTTAAATATTAAAATACTGTGAGTAATTGAGATATTGCTGATATTACTAAAATATAAATTAAAATTATAGAAACTTACGCTTAATGGAACCAAAGGATTCTTTTTTAAAGTATAACTACAAAAACAATATTTGGCATGTAGGATGAGCTTAACAAACTTGTATGCAGTGATATTAGGGAAAAAATAGAATAGGATCATACTCAAATTATAAATTATGCAAGATTGGACTTTGGTTTGTTTCAGGATACTTAAACAATGATATCAAGCACAATGCTAGTAAAGCAAAAATGTTGTGTTAACAAGTATCCTATTTGTGCTTCATAATAAAATAACATTTACATTTAGATTTGGATTTTATTACATTGGTGTTTTATTTATATTTTGAGCTGTAACATTAAATAGTAGGCTAAATCAAGTTTACCTTAATTTCACTTTACACAAACTTTACTTTTATGCACATTTGAATAATTTCCAGCACACTGTAATCACAATAATTCAGATATCTATAACCTCCCATAACCATGTCATTCATGATTACAGAAAATAGAAATTAACCTTTCTAGGAACTCAAAGGTGTAACATTGTTTGCTATTATGGGAAAAGTAGCAGGTGTGGCATTGGGCAGCAGTCATTTGTCAACTTTAGTAAACCATAATGGTGGCATCAAGAAGAAAATTATGCTAATATAAAAGTAATGTTTCTCTGTGCTATTATTAGCACTCGATTACAGCAGAATGATAATGAGAAGTAAGTCACTCCTGAATTTCCAAATTATTTTTTTCTTAAGATAGAGTGTTTTTCAAATTCTTTTTTAAATTCTGTGAGTGCTGAAATAGACACATGAAAGGTGCTTAATCAATTGTAAATAAGCCAAATGTAACCTAAAGATTAGTCATAATTAGCTAATGTTGTACTCCCTCATGTAAGGAATGTATTAATTTTTTATAAGTGTAACAGTTTTCAGTATTTATGTTAGTTAGATGTTTAATAGTACATAAGAATCCTTTCTTGTCCCTTTAACAACTTACATGTTTAAGTTTGTTAGTAAGCAACATGTCAAAAATATTCTGCTCTTCCTTGTGACTCAAACTTACAACTTGAGTTTGAGGCCTGAATCTGCCCTATTTATGTGAACTTCAAATAGTAAATTAATCTTTTTAATCTGTAATATCTTTATCTGTTAAAAAAATAATCACTATTTTCTTTGTTTTAAACTGTCATTGTAAGAGTTGTATGTGAATAAAATCACTTAATGAATTTCAAAGCACAATATGTTATTAAAATATATAACTAATATATAATATATAATCCTTACTTAGTACCAATTGACAAAAATTAAATTCCACTAAATTAGGTCAGTGTTAAAATATGCAGTTATTTGAAGAATCCAAATATTGAAGTCATACTGGTTTTGTAATTTTCTTTGTCCAAAACTTGATAAATCAAAATAATATCAAATAGCATAATAATATGGTTAAATGCAGAATCCTCTCTACCATGTATAGGTGGCAAAAGATTAGGTGACAGATAAACAGTATCATATTTAATAAGAATAAAAAAAAGTAGCATATGTGACCAATGATTAGAGTACTAAAGAATAGAAAAGTGTCTTCCTCTATTGTAGAGCTAAAAATACTAAACAATGGGATTTTCACACTACTTTACTGCCAAACACCATATCCATAGTTTATAAGCCAAAGGTATGTAGCTTCTCAGCATTTGTGAACAATCAGATGATATTTAACGAGAGACAGCTGGGTGGCTCAGTTGGTTGAGTTCAGACTTCAGCTTAGGTCATGATCTCGTTTACGAGTTTTAGCCCTGTATTGGGCTCTGTGCTGACAGTGAGGAACTCACTTGACATCCTCTCTCTTCCCCTCCCCCTCTCTCTCTCTCTCTCTTGGTTCCTTTCCCACTTGTGCTCTCTCTCAAATAAATGAATAAACTTAAAAAATATATATTTAAGAAAAATCTCTGTGGTTAAAAAAAAAGATGGCCACAAAGTCTTTTCTGTCTTTCCCACTGAGTGAGTAGTAGACTTGAATTCCCCTCCCATTGAATCTGAACTGGTTTTAGGGACTGTATGATCAATTGAATGTAGTAGAAGTGACATTATGGAACTAGCAAGCCTAGGTCATAAGACACCTGATAGCTTTCATTGGACCCCTGCGAACACTCATAGTTGAAACTCTGAGTTGCCGTGTAAAAGATGGACTATCCTGCTGAACAGGACACATGGAAAGGCCCCAAGACTGCCTGTAGAGTATGAGTCCAGCCTTTCTCCCAGACATCCTTTTCAAGGTGCCAGAAATGACCATATTGGAAACTCCAGACCACTTAGCTGTCAGACAGTTTATGCTGGGTGACCCTTATCAATGTCAGGTAAAATAGAATAGCCTAGTTGATCCTTGTCTGAATTTCTGATCCACAAAATCATGAGATATGATAAAATAGCTGTTCCTTTATACCACAAAGTATTTGGGCAGTTTTAAAGCAGAAGACTACAAATTCTAGGATAAGAAAAGATTCTCTATTGTTTTATGATGAAATAAAATATATGTCAATAATAATGACAATAATGGTTACATATCAATGAAAAGGTGAATATTACAGATATTTTGAATATGGGAATTAATCCTTGACTACAAAATTTGGAGAGATTTCTCATTGAAGTTTTCTTTAATTTGAATATCAATCCCACCAGATCTCAGCTTAATATTTGTAGCAAGTGATTTTTATCTATCCAGAAAAAGAATGTGTTATGTTCTATTGGATCATTTTATGTGAGTTTCATAATTCTTTATTAATTTATTTACATAATGAGGGAAAAACAAACTCTGCAGCTATGAAAAAATGGCCATATAATCAAACCATTGGTACCTGTCATGAGAAACCATCATATTTTTTCCTCAACTTTAAAAATAAAATTTGTTCTTAATGTCTTAAGTTTAGTCTGTGCTTCCATAACATAGGTATGCTTAATACTTCTTGTAAAAATCATGCAAATAATATTTTGAGAAACATCACGTCTCTAAAATTTCATAGGTAGGAATATCTCAAGTACAGGTAGCAGAGATTTGAAATAGAAACTGTAGCACTAAAATCAACATATATGTTTTTAGTACTCAGGACCCTATAGCAAGTAAAAATGAAAGTTGACTAAGATTCCTTCTAAACCAACTGCTTTTTAAAAGAAATTTGATATCTTCTGACATAGAGGACATGACTAAAACCTTTATAAAGGAATTTTTTCTTAAAATAAAAAAAGGTCTTTAAAAAATAAATCATAAAATTCTCATCTTAAAATATTCAACATTACACAAAATACAGATGCAATATCTGCTTGCAAAAAATAATAAAGATAATTTCAAATATCCAGGTTAACACTGAACAAAATATCTTTCCCCATGGTATCGTTTCATATGGGCTGAAGAGGACATGATGTCAAGTGAATCCTTTACCTTTTCTTATGGTACACTATGCAGAATGGAAAGAACAGCCACATTTTCAAACAAAAATAACTCTTCTATTTCACTTTAAGATGAAGGAAAGTAACCATTTTGGGTGTTAAGATATAGTTCCATAAAAATTTAAAAAACAACCACAAAAACTTTTACTTCATGTCCTAAACATAAAAGAAAAATAACAAGATTACCATTATTCAAAAATATAAATAAACACAGAACTTGTATCTATATCTTTATCAATGTAATTAAGAATTTAAGAAAATTTAAGAATTGCTTTCACATTTGTGTTCTGAAAAAAAATGCATTTAATCGGAAAACACCTTATCTGACATACAGTAACAAATATGTTACTGCTCTAGCTCCCCAGGTTACATAAGCTTACGAACATAACAAAGGAAAAAATTATTATTATGCTTTTTATGCAACTGGTTTTATAATAATTTATTTTAAACTGGAAATATACCTGGAAACATCCTACTCCAGATGTGCCATCACAAGATATTTCATCACGTAGTTGACTCTTCCTGGAACACTCCAGAAAACATGTGATTGTAGAAACTGGTAAAGTTCCTCCAATATACATATATATATATATATATATATATATATATATATATATATATAGGAGGCATATATATATAGGAGGCATATATATTATATATATATATTGGAGGCATATATATATATATATATATAGGAGGCATATATATATATATATATATATTGGAGGCATATATATATATATAGGAGGCATATATATATATAGAAGGCATATATATATATATTGGAGGCATATATATATATAGGAGGCATATATATATTATATATATATATTGGAGGCATATATATATATATATATATTATTAGGCATCAAATCCCAGGAATTCAGAAATAACCCACTTCACACATAGTTAACCTGTGCTTCTCTGCAAATGAAGATCTATCTGCCTTCGTTAGTTCTATTGCTGAAACCGTAAGTAAATAATTAACTAGTCTTCAACCCACAACTTGTCTGAACACATGGGTGTTGGTGGCCTTTCTAACATCTACAGTTCTTTTCTATCAGATTATTCAGAAGAGGAGGGCTAACTCTTGTAGCAAGATTCATACAATAGCTTTTTCTACTCACATAATATAGTTGAAGACATTCTTCGGTTTACAGAAAGAATTTTAAAAAGCAGATATGGATAAAAAAAGGATTCATTTTTGTGTTTGTTCTTGTTTTTACCCAGTGATGTGTATGAAAAATTAATTTCTCCAAGCTGGAGAATATTCTATTTCTAAACAAGGATTAGGCCCCTGGGGCCACGCAAATGCAGCAACACATGAATATTTATACCTTACTTCCTGTCAAAATTGTGAACATAGATGGTATAAATATTATGACTTAGAAGACTTACATGATGGTATGGTGGTATCTAAGCAGACATTAGCACCAGAGATTTGAATTCATAGTGTATAATCTGGCCAGCGCAGCCTCTCAGCAATCAGAGCCTGGGAATGCATAAGGTTTAAAGTCTAAGAATGCGTTCCTGTTCACCTAAGTGATGTCAAAAGAAATTTCATCTCTTTTTGACAGAAACTGAAGGTGAGCTAGAAAATGACAGCAGTGTGGTTTCACTGGCCTTCTTAAAAAGGGAATTCTTGGGATTTGACCCAGCTAAGAAAAACAGAAACAAAATAATAGTGAATTTTTTAAAAAAGATAGAATGTTATTTCTCTCCACATGAAAAAGTTTGACAGCTGGCAGTTGAAATGTTGAAAAGGAGGAAGCAGGCTGCTTCTAGCTTTCTTCTCCAGCAATCTTAGCATCCAGTTATTGGTCACAATTCCATCATGCCTACTATTGCTCTCACATGATGTCTCCTTCATAAGTAGAGCAGAAAGAAAGAGAGGAAGAAATGTGCATCTCCTCTTCTTTTTTTTAAATGCTTTTATTTATTTTTGAGAGAGAGAGACAGTGTGAACAGGGGAGGGTCAGAGAGAGAAGGAGTCACAGGAGCTGAAGCAGGCTCCAGGCTCTGAACTAGCTGTCAGCACAGAGCCTGACGGGGGGCTCGAACCCACAAACGAGAGATCATGACCTGAGCTGAAGTCGGACTCTTAATTGATTGAGCCACCCAGGCACCCCTCTCCTCTTCATTAAAGAGACTTACCAGGAGTCACATTAGCTCTTTCACTTACACCTCACTGGCCAAGGCTGAGTCAATGACTCTCACAAGCTGCAAAGGAATCTGAGAAATTTAGTATATAGCTAGGCAAATGGGCACAGCAAAAAATCTATGAGGCTCCATAGATTTAAGGAAAAAAGGCAAGAACGAATATTTGGTAAGGAGGTAGCAGTTTCTAGCACAACCAGCATGATTTCAATTAGTTTCATAATCATATACAGTTAACACTTAGGATAACCCCAGGGGAAGAGAATGGCATCTATATGTTCATAGAATCAGTTGGCTCTGTTAAGCAAGCCACTGTAAACCACAGAAATTGTATTCACAGCTTTATTAGAGTTATTATGATAGATTTTTTTTTCATTTATCATTCAAAACTTTAATTGGCAACTCATCCTTCAATGAGAAATATATGAAAACGTTTCTCCATTTATTATTCAAACTCTGATATACAACTTGTCCTTCAATAATAAATAAACTATTGAATATACTGTGAAAAAAGTGGCTGTTGATCCATTGTCAGCTTTTATTTTGTCCACAGAATGCCAAAAATATATTCAGTGATAGCAATTTGGTTGCATTCACAATTTTACCTATGTTCATCAACACTGGAACAGAAAGTATAATATTAGCTGACAATTACTCTCTGAATCGAGTGTAGTAAGTATCACATTCAGATAAAAACTGTAACTCACTTGATTTTTGTTGTGGTACATATACATAATAAAAATTATCATTTCCTCCATTTTCAAATGATCAGTTCTGTGACATGGAGTATATTCTGACTAATTGCAACCTTTATTACCATTCATTTGCAGAACTTTTCATCTCCTCCAGCTGAACCTCTGTACCCCTTAAGTAATGACTCTATTCTTTCCTCCTCTCAGCTCCTGGGAACCATATTCTACTTTCTGTCTTTATGAGTTTGACTATTTTAGGTACCTCATATGAACTGTCTCTAAAAAGGGCCAGAAAATAAGTATTCCATGCAGTGTCTCTTGCAAACACTTAGCTTTGCTTTTGAAACTAGCTTCGGTCAACATTTGAACAAAATGTGTGGCTCTATTCCAATAAAACATTAGCTATGGGTGCTAAACTTTGAATTCATATAGTTTTCATGTATCATGAAATATTCTTTTAATTTTTTTCATTATTAAAAGATAGAAGAGCTATTTTTTAACTCATTAGTCTGAAATATCAGGCAGTGGTCCAGATTTGGCCTGCAGACCATAGTTTTTGATCCCTGTTTAAAATAGAGTTGATTGGATTTAGCCTGTATATAAAAATTGAGCAGTTATCCTATAGAATTCGTCACTGACATCCTTACAGAATCTGATTAGTACATCATATTTTTCAAGAGGCCACTAAGAAACTCTGACATTTGCATTTCTACTAAAATACTATAATTCTCAGATTCCTAGGGGCCAAAAATCTTACAAGATATTCTATGTTTAAATGTGCATCCTTCTCATTAGAAGCTTAGAATGGGTTTGTCATCATTTTTGTTGTTACAGTATTTTTTTTTGCATATTTCTTATCATTTGGTGTGTTCCAAATAGTAACATATACAGGGTTCAATTTATGAGGTTTGAAGCTTTCGACGTGTTATCACTTGGTTGAATAATCACCATAGCAGTCTCCTAGCATCTTTCATCACTGGCTGCAAACATATCTGGAAAAATATATGTACTCGTTTTTTTTTTTATTATCATTCTCAATCATAGTTTAAGAAAAAGTGTCAAACTGGAGTGACTGGGAACAGCAATCAACCTGATGGCCCCGGGTCTTTCTATCCAATTGTCTCTTCTCCAAAAGGAGAAGTAGTGTATACTCTTTCTTCTATTAAAGGTTTTGAATTGTCCTCTTTGTACTTTTTAAATTAGATCGCAACAAATGTACACAGCCATGCCTACCTTTTCACTTGTTTTAAAGACACTTTAAACATGCATTATGTGAGAATAAGGCCCATAAGTCCAACCACTGGCACTGTAGAGCTTCCTTTGCCATTTTCTAAAGGCTCCAGTCAGCATGGGCTCTTACAGATTTGTAAGAATACTAGGCTCTTGAGGATCTATAGAGCCACCTGGTCATTGTATTTTTGAATTTCAACCAATGTTTGCCACTGCTTTTCTCCATTAATAAAAAAAACTTTACATGTGACCAGGTTTATTTTACATATGATACTAGATTCCCAAAGTATATCCAGTTATGTAATAGTATAGCTATTTCAAAAAGATCAACTGACTTGTATGTAGTGAACAGAGGACAGAGGAAGGGCAAAATGAAAGCATGAGGAACTGTTATAGGGATATTGAAGGGGTCCAGGTAAGGGGTGTTGGCACGGTACATTGGATGCATTCTATTAGAAAGAAACGAACCAAGTATGTTTAGGTTGCAAAGATAGAGGAGTGGAGAGTTGAGAGAGTAAGAGGAAACAAGGATGTCACTTAAATTTCGGACCTGATTAATTGCGTGAATTGTGGTATCACTTAGAGGTGAAGAGCACCAGTCTGATAGATTACAAAATGTAGCCACGCCTTCCAGTTCCTTCCCTCAAGAGGGGCAGTCTAATTTCCCATTTCTTAAGTCTGGACTGGCCATGCGGCCTGTGCGGGTCAATGGAATATTAGCAAACATAACCAGAGACACTTGAAAAGCATCTGCACATTTGAGTTTGGTCTCTTACAGATCTTAGAACCTCCTGCCATTTGGGGGAACAATTCCAGAATGTGGAGAGACGGCCAGGTTAATAGCCATCCCAGACAAAGCCTTTATGAAGCATCCTTAGAGGCTGACCTACCAGCTGACGGACACACGAGCCAATCAACATAGACCAGAAGATCTATCCAATTGCAGAGCTGTGAGCTAAATGAATAGTTGTGTTAAGCCACAATTATTTAAGGTTTGTATTAGTTACTTTTTGTTGTGTAACAAAACACAACAAGCTTAGTAACTTAACATACACTCATTATTTCATAGTTTCTTGGCTCAGGAGTCAGGGCATAATTTTTTTGGGTCCTCTGCTGGGGCTCTTTCAAGGTTGTGATTAAGTGATAATAGACCTGTGTTTTCACTATGAAGCTTGACTGGAGAAGCATGCACTTTCAAATACACTCAGGTTGTCTGGGCGACCACGTATCTTAGTCGGTTAAGCATCTGACCCGTGATTTCAGCCAGGGTCATGATGTTAAGGTTTGTTAGTTCAAGCCCCACAGTGGCTCTGTGCTGACAGTGCGGAGCCTGCTTGGGATTCTTTCTCTGCCCCTCTTTCGCTCTCTGCCCCTCCCGCACTTGTGCCTTCTCTCTCTCTCTCTCTCAAAGTAAATAAACTTAAAAAAACAAAAACAAACAAACCAAAAGACAAATACACTCAGGCCATTGGCACAACTCATTCCTCATGGTTGTAGGAGAGAGGGATCAGCTTTTTTTCTAGCTTTCTGCTGGAGGCCACCTTCAGTACCAGGGATTGCCCACTATTCCTTGCAGTATGTATGACCTTTCTTGCTGTGGCTGCTTCCTTCACTAAGCCAGAAAGGAGAGTTTCTAGAGCAAACCTGCTAGCATGAGAGAGTTTTATTTACGTAAAGTAACATAATCCAGGAAGTGACATGACATCACCCTTGTCATATTCCGTTGCTTAGAAACAAGTCACAGATCCTACCTACACTCAGGGGAGGAGATTATTCAAGGCCACAAACACCTTTGAGTCCGTCTGCCACAAGGACATTTGTAACACCAGGGAAGTTATTAATCGATATAAACCACCAAGTAAAAGGCAGTTACTTTAATGAAGACCACATGATGTTCTGGTTAAAGAGTAGATTCTGTAGCTCGACCGCCTGAATTAATATCCTAGGCCAGCCATTTAGCTGTGTGCCACTAGGCAATTCACTGAACTTTATTGTTAACTACGTAAACAATTGCTATTTTAAGTGTTTGCAGATTTTTTTTAGTCTTTGGGAATCCTTATTAATAACAACAAAACACATCACAATCATACTGATACCTTCTGCTCTTATCATAAAAGGAAAAGGAAAATTGAAGCAAGATGTTGTATGCCTCTCACAATTTTGTACCCAAACAACTTAACAGTAAGGAACCTGTTGTAAAAGGATGTGTGAGCATCAGCACCTTGGAAAACAACACAATGCAAAGTAGAGCTACTGCCTCAGGTACCTTTCAGTGACATAAATGTTGAAGCCACTGAGACATTAAACTATAATTTGGGATGCATGCTGCAGTGATTTCACTCTATTGCATAGTCTGCTAGGATTTCCCACCTGTTTTTCCATAAAACTGAAAGTAGGAAATCACTGAAATTCAAGTAGGTTTTTACTTAAATTTGTTTATTTGTAACTTCTAAAAAGGCAGGAGGTAACAGCTTAAAGAATATACATTCTGATGCTAACAAAGTAATTCTAAATTTTATTCTTCTGTTTAAATTGTGAAGTACTATCTATACATGCTCCCCCACTGTACACATTTTTTACACATCTGATTTCTAATATATATTACCAACCTGGTTTGTATGTTACATTGCAATTTAGGTTGACTGTTAAGTTGCATATATTAAAATAACATAAACATGAAGCATGATCACTTTTTTATTTCTCACTTTTATTTTCAACATTTGAGTAATTCAAGAGTATATTTTAAAAAGCTTAACAAGGCACTACTTTCAAGGAATAATTTACTCATTACGTACAAACACAAATTGTGACATCTAACTATGCTGTTTTAATTTATTAATGGCAAGTTAGTGGCAGTATAGTTTTAGAAATTCATGATGCCCTGTTAATTATTGTACACAGAATTAGTACATACTTCTTGATCTTTTCTAATGCAAAATCTATTTTTCTGTATTATCGTATAATACAGTATTACAGTGTAATCTGCTGATACACAAAAGCCACTCAGTATTCATCACCCTCCACTCTTTTATGGTTCATTGTCATGACTTCAGCATATGTATAAGTGAAAAAACGTTCCCTCATAAAAAATATCTGAAGTTTAACTGTTATTTAATTTGAGAAATAAGCTTTCTTATTACTAAGCAAATACTCCTTCTTTAAGACATTTAGGTCACTGCAAACTTGGGAGTTGGAGAAGTAACTTGTAGAATCATTAGGATGCTAAGATGTAAGAAAGAGAGAAGGAGAAGCACTAAGTATTAAGCATAATGATCTGCACCTGGTTTCAATCACGACTTTCTTCCTAAGCATCAACCATTCTAGAATACAAATTTCAGGGCTTGCACAGCTGGAATACTGTGCTAAGTGCCAGACAGTGGAAAGTCATTAAGAGTATACAAATACACCACAATATGATTTTGTAAGATTCAACTATGAAATTTACTGAGGGGTAGGACTGTTTAAAATATGTTCAGTTTGTTCAGAACTACTTTTCTTAAATAGCCTAAAAGTAAATACAAAGAAGATCATTGCCTGTCTGTGGTTGATTTACAAGGAGTCTATAAATACAAGAGTGATTACCATCCAATGTTGGGAGCTATTGCTGCTGTCCGAAAATAAGCCTCCCGGTATGGCTCCAAAGGGTAAAAAATTCTGCTACCAAGGGAACAGACTTGATTTTCCACTTATCTTTTAATGACTTCCTGCAGGCAAAGACCTGAGCCAAAATCCTACTGACATCTGTTTGTTGGTATGGGTCTTATTTAGAACCCCAGTACTAGATAATTATTCATTATTTGTTGGCAGTAGGATCGTGCAGCTCATAATGTTTTGCAACATTTAAGCTATAATAAATAAAGGAATAAACAAAACTCTTCTCCTAAATACTTATTTATATAGAGCATCAGCAAAACAAACGGGAGAGCTTATAACAATTTATTGCTAGGTAGTCACTGCTTAAAGTTCACATTTATCATTAGCAAATTCAAGGAAGGAAAACTGTTGGCTTTTTCGTCTTAAATCAAGTGTGACATTTTAATGATCAAGAGTACTTCATGTTGTAATTTATGCTATTAAATAAGTCATCCTGTGGAGTATTCTATTTTACCCTTAATATTTACTTTTAAGGCACTATGATTTTATTGAAAAATAATGGGGTTTTAGTTAGGGAAAAAATGTGGATTTGAGCCTAGACATGACCTTAGAGATACGTGGAAAATCAGTTAACCTTATTGATCCTCTTTACTCATGTATTATATGGTGATAATACCAAAAGGTCATAGTGGAGAATAAGTTAATAGACAGGGTATATAACATCACTATCTTAATAATGTTTTATTTTCTTCTTAATTTTCTATTGCTTGCTTTGAAGTGTTTAGTTTTAAGCATTTGTGCTTAAGTCAGTGCTCACCAAGTGATGCTTAGCACTGAAAGACAACCCGAGTTAATTCAGTTTAAGTATGTGGGCCAACTACAAGATAGAAATATTAGCTAGTCACTTACAATGTGAGAATGATCCAAAAGTGGGCCATGTCTATGGTACGTTAAGAAATGTCCCCCGGGATATCAGGACCTCATTCCCAGAACCTATAACTATCACCTTACATGATAAAATTATGTGATTATTTTTAAGAATTTTGAGATGAGAACATTATTCTGGATTATGCAGGTGAGTCCAGAATGCAGTCACGTGTCCTTACAAGAGAAGCAGAGATAGTGTTAACACAGAGATAAGAGAAGACACACAGATAAGATGATGTGTCCATTGTGGCTGATCTCCTAGATCCCCCAGAGAGAATATGACTCTGCTGACAATTTGAGTTTGAACTGGCCCAGACTGTGAGAGAATATATTTTTGTTTTACATCAACAAGCTTGTGGTAACTCATTACAGCACTATCTATTACTAATCCAGTGTTCTTTATAGTTTATAGCTAAGTGGGATTGACTAACAAATGATCCATGACATGGGAGGGGATAAGCACTAGAAATTTGATCCAGTTGCTAGAGGACCATGAGAGAGAAATTGTTGGGTCATAGAACATCGTAAACGTGATATGTGAGTGGGCATTGGACCTTATATAGAGTTCATAGGAACATAAAGAATGGAAAAAAGACATTCTAAATGTATCACATACATGACGGCAAAAAAAAGATGGTCAAAAAGTTAGAAAGCACTAGTTAGTGATTGCATTGGTTTTGGTTTGGTTTGGTTTGGTTTGGTTTTGCTTTTGTTTTTATTGTTGGGAAATGGATTGAGTTACTTGCATGAATAAGCATGTGAGGAAAATGGAAAATGTTCTTTAATCTCTTAACGTTGGGCACTGTGGAGATGCCTTCTCTTCAAGTAATACATCTGCCCTAAAAAAGGAAAGCAACTTGTCTGGTCTACACTGTAGGGTGCAGAATGGATTGCAGGCTGGGACAGTATACAGAGAGTACACGTATAATGGATAACGAGCACTGTAAAAGAAACCAAAGCTGATATGTTAAAGACAGAGCAAGATTCAGTCAAGATTCCCAACCACTCATTAGGGCAAAGAAATTGGAAAGCATCAAAACCACGTATTTGTAGTACATGTATATGTTAATGGTAGTTTTGTTGATGATATTGCTATGTGGTGAGTATGAATGGGTTGATCACATTACGTTAACTATTTAGTACATTACGTTTCTTTAATGGCTTTGTATATGGTTCATGTATCTGAAGAGAACATTTGTGTTGTGTTGTGTTTCCCTGAGTTAAAATAGACATTCAGTATTTTCATAAACAGTATTTCTAAGGGTATAGGACAGAAAAATAAATTGTCAGTAATTTGAATCCCTGCATAAGCAGATTAGGTAGGTACCATGTTACCATTTTAATAAAAATGTCTCAACCACTTATTTCTTTCCAATTTTGAACAAGCTTACTCACACAGAAGGAAGAATACCTGCAAAGATATTGAGCATGAAAAGGCATAGCCGTTTAGGAAACATAGAGACACCAGTGTTAGAATAAAGGGTGATTGACCAGGATAATAGAAATGACTCAGTGGTGGTTAGCAGCAATATTGAGAAGATCTTATATGGCGAGCTGAAAGGTTTAGAGGTGAAGCGCATAGGACGAAATAAAGAAGAAAAACAGAAAGCAGAGAAACCACGTAAGGCGAAGAAAACTAAGACTGGTAAATAATTTTAGACAAGAGAACATGCTGGCCTGAACTAAAATATTAGCCCTGCAATGCCACAAAAAGGATGCCTAATATTTAATAGAGAGGGCTCATTTTGAAGGTCCTGTGGTATGACAACATGAGGCAACTAATTCATATCTCTTCTCCCCTCAATATACTTTTTGATCTGGTCAATAATAGTACGTTTGACAATATCTACAGGTTTGACAATATCAAGTATTCATAAAAACACTAAATATATACCTAATATTTAACATGCAGTAATATACAAGTGGACAGAATTATGAAGGATAACCTACACAAAAAAAACAAAAACTTAAAGCTTTTAATGTTCCATCAAGGTATATGGGGGTGTCTAAAATAAAAGTACAAGTGTTTCAGATAATATTGTCCCCTACAATAGAAAGCAGAGTTGGCGAAGTTGGCACTTCATTATAAGCCGGTCCAAGTTAAAGTGGAAACCCTATCACTTAAAAAAAATCATGCTGATAAACAGAGAAGTGGGAAAAGTTAGGTAAATCTTTGGAACTAGTAACTCATCACCAGGGAAGAGAGTTTTGTACAAAGAAAAATATTAGAAATTTTACTCTTCTGGAGCAATAATAACAAACAAATATAAGAGTTGTTTTTTGCTGAAATAGCCATGTTTTATAGCATGAAATTCTTTTCTGATTTTTAAAACATTCTATTGATTTAAATATATGGTACATGCAGTAGCTAGATAAAAGCTCATTAAAATTAGATAAGACTGCTAGCAATTACAGTAATTGTCAGAAAAGCAATTGGCTTTGGGAAGTTAAAATTGTTGTCTAAAAGCTATTCTGAATAACTATTAAGATGAAATAATTTAAAATTCATTTTTCATTTACCACAAAAGACCTAGATAGAAGAGGTTGTGTTTATTGGTTTGGGCTAATAATAAATTGCTTTACCCTTATGGGAAAATATTTTAAATACTTCAGCCATTAGGAAAGTTTGGAGTTGATGTTTCAGTTTAAAATATTTGTATAACTATGTAACTATATTTTTTAGACCAGCTTCAAAAATAATATATTGAAATTAGAGTGGTTGTGTCCATAATAGTTTTTTAAATTTTTAAAAATAGGATAGTTTGAAATATTATCAAATATTAAAATATAATAGTATCCATGAAGTAGATCAAGAATAAATTAGGATTAGAAGCTATTTTTTATTTTAACTGTCCAAAGGCCATTATAAACAACTTCCTAGTGAGCAAAAATTAATTAGTGGTTTTAACCATGTGCTTTAGACATTAGAGGATAATATCAAATATCAGAGATGGAGATTTGACAATTACAATAGCATTATTGGGAGAGAAATGATTCACCTGTAAAGCCCATTTGAGAGAACTTTATAAACACAGTGTACCCTTGAAGCCAAGAATCGTCCATTTTTCTATGTACTCTCAGGATTTAGCATTTTGGTTACTATGTAATAATATTGTCCATTGTAGGGGCGCCTGGGTGGCTCAGTCGGTTGAGTGTCTGACTTTGGCTCAGGTCATGATTATACAGTTCGTAGGTTCAAGTCCCGCACTGGGCTCTGTGCTGACAGTTCAGAGCCTGGAGCCTGCTAGTGCTCTGTCTCTCTGTCTCTCTCTCTCTCAAAAATAAATAAAAATTAAAAAGAAAAAAACCCTGAAAGATATTTAAAAAGAAAGAAATAAATAAAATTGTCCATTGCACAAATGTCTTCAGTATATGTTTAGGAAAGAATAAATGAGCATCATGAATTTATTTGCCAGGTATTTTTCCCCAGCGAAGAATCTCTTTCCCACGGAGTTCCTGTCCTAGTGAAAAAGGAAGTAAGATGAGCCTTAGGAACGACACCGTCCGCCAAGCAATAGTACATTTCATAATTAGCGATGAGTCAGCTAATGATATCACAAAATGGAAAAATTCTGGTCACAACATCTCCGACATACTTTTTTTCTTCAAAGCATTGTCAGTAAATTAGGGAAAAAGGCGTGAGTATTCGGGCGTTTTAAAAAGGTTCATGTTGCTATAGAAATTAATTCTAATTTGCATATCAATCTAAGTTGATATTACTACGAGGTATAGTTGACCTTTGCTTTTTCTCTAAACACTTGCATTGCTTTCATCTGCAGATTTTTGAAAATACAATTAGAGAGGTTGCTTAAGCCTTTAACCTTATGTTAATCAAAGTAAGAATTTATGTACCAAAGATAATTAGAGGATGAGAAAATGAACTTCCAGCTAGCACACTGACACTGTCAGATAGCACACCTTTTTTTTCCTCATATTTTGACTTAAAACAATTTTTATATTTGCTCTTTGGCATCATAACAGCCGACTGTTGGGCTTATTTAGAAGAATGGTTATATTACATTATAAATGATATTGAAGTTGAAATATTACGTTATCTGAATCATTTTTTTAACAAATATGCATAATTTAGCTATACCTTGACTCTCAGAATCTGAATTCCTGGAGGTGAGACTTAGAAATTACATTTTAATTAACTAGCAGGGACTCAGAACTGCTGCTGCGTCTGGAGGCGCTCAGGCACACCTCACACCTTGTCCCCTCCCACCCCCATACCTCGGGCACCTATCTGGAGGTGTAAGGAAAGCTTAAACATGATTCAAGGACACAATTAGTACACCGTGCTAATGGGATAAGTTAGGGATTATAAACAGATTAAATTAAGACAAGCAATCTCTTGGCTTCTCCTCTGAGATGTATTCCTCTCTCAAATTTATTTCTATTTGTATTGATTCTTTTAGCTTCATTCCCCATGCAACTGATACAATAAAACAAGTCTCATGTTACCAATCATTTTGAAAGGACTCCCTTTTATTAAGATTTGTAGGGGACCCATACGACGGAAAGTCTTAAGCTAATATATATTCAATGTATTTTAATTTCTGTTTCTACCGTAATTTCTCACCACTCATTCATTCACTCAATCAGTTACCAAGCATTTGTTGAGTTGCTACTGTATGATAGGCAATACCATAAGCATTGTTGGTAAAGCCCTAATTGTGATCACAGAACCTACTCTCATGGAGATTGTCTCACTGAGGGAGTGGGCAGTAAACAAATCTTAAGGAGAGAAACAATATTTCAATAATTAAAAGTCCTATGAGGGGGAAAATGAGCAGTTTAATGGGGATTGGGAGTTTTGGTGGAGTAAGGGAGTTCAGGTAGTGTTTTAGATAAGTGGCCAAGGGAAGTCTTTAAAAATAAAAAAAAAATTAAAAATAAAGAAAGAAAGAAAAAGAAATTAAAGAGCATGCCACAAAGTTATCTGGGAGAAGTACAGGTCAGGCAGGAGCCTGAAGATGGAGTGTGTGGTCAGTTAAGAACCAGCTAGGAGGCCAGTGGGGTTTTATTAGAAAGAAAAAGGAAAGGATGATAGGAAATAATGTGAAATACACAGTGAGTAGTAGCCTTGTAGGTCTGTATACAACATAGACTTTGGCTTTTATTCTTAGTGATTTGGTAATCTTCTGGAATGACCACATCAGAATAGAGAGACCTGACTTGCCAAAATCACATTAAGAATGCTCGGTCAGCCTCTAGCATAGGTAAAAAGAGTCGTTGATTTACCTAGCCCATCTTACATTTAATTTGCAGTTTCAAATGGTTTACTCAATTAGATGAATGTCACAGTTCTAGCTCATAACAAATATCATTTCTTGTCTAAAATATCCTCTTTGATAAAGAAATGTAAGTCATCTCACACCCAACAAACCTAAAACAATACCAGTCTTAAGGCTTGGCCATTTTATTAGTGAATGTTTCACCAAGAAACAGAATCAAACTCAATTTTTCAAAGGATTTCAATTAGGACAACATTTACAAAAGTGTAGAAATATTATAATGAAACAAAACAAGATTGATGAAATCAGAGAATAGTAAAAATAGTAAGCTATTGCCTCTCCTGGGTCTGAAGGGGCCCAGTAGCCTCATAAGAGATCTGGCCATGAAAGAAAAACTGCCCATAGTTGTGTTGAAAAACAGACACTAACCAGAAGGTCTGTCTCAGACCATGAGGGAGCATAAAACCAGACCTGCTCTTCTTCCACTCTCTAATCTTGTGTCAATTCTGCTCACTATTGGATTGTTTGATGTTCTACCTAGATCACCTCTTAAAAATGAGCCACCTATCCCCCTGCTGCTAGGAATATTTAACTGTTGATGGCTCATAGTTGCAGGAAAATTCTCTGAGACATATCTTAGGCCTCAGAAAACTGACTCACTGAAGAAAACTTCTCTTTGAAGAACAATGTCCAATAATGATTGATTGAGGTGGGATTCCAAACTGGAACCCACTGGAACAATTCTGAAGGACAATCACAGCTCCTTAGTACACCCTCAAAGACCGAGGCTTCAGATGCCCTCACATTATAGGAAAGCATCTCACTTTGCCAATACCGCCTACTTGACTTCCTTGCAAGTGTATCTTTCAAAAGAATTCCCCATTGATCTTCAAATAACTCTTCATCTCATAGTCTGTTTTCAAGAAATTCAATCTCAGACACTCTCATTTGCTGAACCAAGCCCAACTCAGCCAGCAAGAGAGCTGAGGCAGTGAATCTCATAGCACCCAGTCTACCTAGGCTCAGAGAAGAGGAAAGATAGGCTGACAATGAAACAGAGCGAAAGTGGGCTCGGGATAAAGGGTTGAATGATAAAAAAAAATCATTCACAAAATCTGGAAGAGTCACTTATGTTTTACAAATTATGACTTTTTTCCTTGTTAATAAGTTTACAGAACATTTAAAAGCAGACAGCCCTCAAATTTCAGTAATACATAAGATATCATTCTGATAAACATTTAAAATACCTGCATTTTTACTGCATCTTACACCTTTCAATTTCAATGCCTAAATATGACACCAATAATTGTGTCATGACACACAAAATATTTAAGACGTTCCAAGCTTCTCTTTTAAATTTTCTGTTTCTTCCCAAGTCTTCTGATTATATAAATATAAATATGGAAGAAATTATATGTTTTGTAAAATAGCTGTGGCAATGCTAAAGGACCCTATCCAATGTTCACTGAATTATAGACATAAGACATATTAAGATGAGACATGACAGAAGTATAAAATAATGTTTTAAAAACTCGATTCCAGGGATGCCTGGGTGGCTCAGTCGGTTAAGCGGCAACTCTTGGTTTTGGCTGGGGTCATAAACTCACAACTCATGATCTCACAGTTCATGGGTTCAAACCCCACTTCAGACTCTGAACTGACAGCTCTCTCTCTCTCTGCTCCTCCCCTACTTGTACTCTTTCTGTCTCTCAAAATAGATGAATAAACTTAAAAAAAAAAGAGAGATGGTTCCATAATGCTGAAATGGTTTTATTTTTCAACAATTATAATTCTATGATTTAGACTCAGAGCAGAGATTGTTCAAAATTGAGCAGGATAAATGAGATAGATAAAGTAACAATCAGAAAAACACAGTTCCATGAGATTATGATTTATGCGACTCTTTCATTGACCTCACTAACCTCACAAATGTCAAAAATAGGAAGACTTGCACCCAAGAATGAAAACTAATGGATGCAGTGAAGAACCTTTTGAATCAGTGGATGACTTAATCTTGCTTTATCGGTCCTTCCAGACTCGATCATTCGACAAAAAGATGGTTGCTTCTGTTAAAAGGCAAATTGGACTTACAGGCACTGTATGTTTTGTTTTGTTTTTTAACATGAGATAAAGGGTTTATGTTGCTGTGTTGATACAGTAAAAAGATGATTTTTTTGTCAGATAGTGAAAAGAATTTCTCAAGACACATCTCTGTAGGCAAAAGATGCAGGAGCATGTGTATTAGATAAAAGCACAGAGATCCATCTTTGGTGAAAAGGTATAGCATTAACATAAGGCATATATATTCAAGTTTTGAATTTAAAAAGAGAAGGTAAAATGGTCTGCTATGGGTTTTTTGTTGTTTTATTTTGGTTTTGGTTAGCCTTTGCCAGATTAAAGAAGTTCTCCTCTGTACTTACTTTGCTAAAAGATCATAAAGTCGTTACTCTTTTTATGATGAATGAATTATTTCTGCTTCTACTAAGGTGAACACATTGCTTTATTTTTAATCAATTAAGACACTAACTTATATTTTTTAATTTTCAATGTTAAATGAGACTTGCATTCCCTGAGATACATCAAATTTGTTCAAGATATATTTTCCTATTCATGTATTTTCTGATTGGGGCTTGCAATTATTTTTAAGAATTTTTTACATGTATGGTTTTATATGACATTGACTAGTAATTCTCCTTTCTTATACTTTCCTTATCAGATTTCAGTATCAAGGTTTTCCAGCCTCATGAAGTGAGTTGAACTTTACTGTTCTATTCTCTAGAAGAGCTCTGTAAGATTGAAAATATTACTTTCTTGTTTGTTTGGTTTTAAAATAGTCAAGCCATCATGACCTTGAGATTTACTTGTAGAAAAATATTGAAGGCATTCAATTTTTTAAAAAATATAGAAGACTCATTTGTTTATTCCACAGTCAATTCTGGAAAGTTGTTCATTTCATATCTATTTCAAATATATCACTATTAGATTGTTCATAATATCCCTTTATATTATATATTTTACCTCTGCTCCACCTGCAGTCAGTCACCCTTTTTCATTGCTGATATTTATACCTACCTCTCTTTTTTTTCTCTTCATAAGTAGCCACTGTTTTGTCAATTGTACTATTCATTCATAAACAGTTTTTCCTTTGTTGAACTTCTTTGCTGTATGTACATTTTTATTTATTTTTCTCCATTTTTATGTTTATTTATTTTGAGAGAGAGAGAGAGAGAGAGAGAGAGAGAGAGAGAGAGAACCCGAGCTGGGGGAGGGGTAGAGAGAGAGGTGAGAGAGAATCCCAAGCAGGCCCCATGCTCTCAGTGCTAAGCCCAACAAGCGCCCAGCCCACAAGCCATGAGATCATGACTTGAGCCAAAATCAAGAGTCAGATGGTTAATCGACTGAGCCACCCTGGTGCCCCTATTTATTTTTCTCTTAAAGTTTTCTTCTGTCTACTTTTTGGACTTATTTTGTAAACTTTTGAGATGATACTTTATTTCCAAGTTATGCATTCAAGATTATAAATTTCTTCAAAATGATGCTTTCGCTATTTCAAACAAGGTTGGTATGCATTGCTTTTTTATCCATTAAAATATTTTTAGGGGCGCCTGGGTGGCTCAGTCGGTTAAGCCTCCGACTTTGGCTCAGGTCAGATCTCACATTCGTGGGTTCGAGCCCCGCGTCAGGCTCTGTGCTGACAGCTAGCTCAGAGCCTGGAGCCTGCTTCCTGTTCTGTGTCTCCTTCTCTCTCTGCCCCTCCCCCTCTCATGCTCAGTCTCTCTCTGTATCAAAAATAAATAAAAACATTAAAAATTAAAAAATATATATTTTTAATTTTTTTGAGAGAGAGAGAGAAAGAAAGAGAGAGAAGAAGGAACAGAGAGAAGGAGAGAGAGAAACTTAAGGAGTCTCCATGCCCAGTGCAGAGCCCAACACTGGCTCCATCTCAGGACTCTTAGATTGTGATGAGCAGAAATCAAAAGTTGGACACTTAACTGATTGAGCAACCCAGGTTCTTTGTAATATCCAAACATATGGGGTATATATTATTTACACTTTGCCATTGATTCATAATATAATTTGTACTGTATTCAAAAAGCATACTTTGATTTCACTGTCGAAGATTTTTGTGATTTACTTTTTTGGTCTAGTTATGCTTGCAAATGCATTACATAGGTTTGAAAAATAATGTACCATCTAGAGTTCTTAGGTATTGTAGTCTAATTTGCCCATTAGGTCAAAATAATTTATTATAATTGTTCAAGCCTTCTACATCCTAGCTTTTTTTGGTCTAGGTCCTAATATTTTAAATTTAATAGCTATTTTTATATAAGATTATTTTGTTTTTCTAATGAAATAAATTGTACCTACTTTAGAGATACTTTATTGACTTCCAAAGGAAACTGAGTAAAGCAGATCATTACAGAAAGAACACAAGTCCCCTATCTTCCCATGTACTTATTCCACCAAGCTACAAACTATTTTTATGAGCAGATTTAGATTACAGATGAGTGAATGTATTTGAATCTATTCAAATGGTTTCAACCAACTTCTATTTCTGCCCTACCAAAAAAGTTTATTTACCTCATAGCAGTGACAGAATATCTTTACAATACAGGTTACCTTGTTCATTTGAATTTCAGATAATGAATAAGGTTTTACCATAAGTACATCCCATGTAATTTGGGGGACATATTTGTTTTTAAGATGTATTCATTGTTTATCTGAATTTGAAATTTAACTGGGCAGCCTATGTCTGTTTGTTTTTTTACTTGCTAAATCTAGAAGTTCCTCTTCAGCTCAAAACTTTCCAGTGGGTTTCTGTCTCACAGGGAGTAAAAGCCAAAGTAAAAACCATTGTGGCCGTGGAAATCCATGCTCTAGACCTTGGACTAACTCTCAGGTCTGACTTTCTATAGTAACTCCATTATTCCTCCAACATATCTACAGTGACTTTCTTGATTTACTTGGACTACATCAACCACACTTCTGGCCCAGGCCATTCTCACTTTCTTCAGGTGACTGTAAAAATGGGTCACTTTTTGAGAGAGTTCCTCCCTGACCAGCTTATATAAAATTACGATCATTTCCATATTCCCTGACCTTGCACTCTTATCTTTCTTTCTGATTCTTAACACCATCTGATGTTATCTGGCTCCCTTCTAATTAAATTTAAGCTTTATGAGGTCAAAGACTTTGTTTTGTTCACTACTGTATACCCAATGACTAGAACTACACTGACGTGTAGTAGAGGCTCCAATACATTTTTGCATATGGAATAAGTGGAATAAGAAATTGTTTATCCAGAAAGTAACATAATGTTTACCATTGATAATATTGTTTCCCAGTGTACTGTCATACTAAACATTGTATATGCAAGTCAAAGGGATTTTATTAAGAGAATTAAGGTGATTTAAATGATTGTTTAACCCAAATTATATTTAATCTTCATAGAAAAAGTAAGATTTATTTAGATGGCGGAAGACATCATTTATTTTCATGTCTTCTTATGATTTACTTAAAAAGCTTTTTAAGCAAATAAGTAAAAGATATTGAAACACTAGATGTAGTGTTCAAAGCAGTTAAGATTTTTAAAATAAAATTTAAACACATTCATTTTTATCATTTTAAATTTACTCATGCAATAATTTTGTCTCATCAATATTTTTATAAAGCTATACATCAACTTATAAGTTTAAAAAATCTGATTCCAAGTTCTTTTTAAAAATCAACACATTGCAAAATATTATACTAAGGTCAGAGATGCATATAAACCTATCTTTACAAATGATGAAAACCAGCGTCACAAGTCCAATGATACTTAACAATTGTGCTTTAAGAAGCTATTCTGAGCTCATTCAGTTAACTCTCACAGGCTCATTCAGCTCATTCAGTTAACTCTCACAGGCTAAGGCACAGCTTCTAAAGAATAATATAATATCAGAGTGGTTGTGCCCAGTGCCTCATCCCTCAGCTATACACTGTGACAGCCCCACTACAAAAACAGTCATATCATTGAGTTTATAGCCACCAACAAAGGCCTCGCTTCCCTCAAAGTGAACTCTCCTCTTTCCAGAAGACATGACTTGGAAGCTTCCCATCTTATCACAGACTTTCCAAGAATATTGAGGGAAAGAGGTCCTGATCTCAATTACTTTCCTCCTAAGAGGTTCCTTGACTATATTCCAAAGGTGATCATCATTTAGTGATTAGCATATCAATCAAAGAATATATAGATTGGTGATTTTGTTAAGCTAGAAATGTGTAGAATTCTATTCTCTACAGAAATGAGTGTTTACTTGCTTTACATTTCCACAACCAGAAAAATGGCCATTCAAGGAGTTACTCTGTAAACAAAGTGTGGGCTGTGCACCAGTCTGGTCTTTATGGAGAAACAATGCCTCTTCCCGGGTGCTCTGCTACATCGTCATGAAGTATAAGGGAGAAAACATGGAAACACAGCTTCATTAAAAAATAATTGCTACCACATTTTGATTTCTTAGTTCAAATATTGTTAACATTCACTCTAACACTTGGTTTAAAATATGTATTTGGGAATGAAGATTAAAGTTTAGGTATGACCTATTTGCAGAGACTAATTTGTTGAAAATAATTCTATAGAGTTGGGGCAATCTATCATATTATGAAAATGTTTCACACACAATGAAGGAGAAAAAATATTACCTATTTAGCACTGAAAGACTCTTCTCAAATATAAGTAGTATTTATTTTGAGCAAAATTATTATAGAAAACTAAGTTGCATAAGATTTTATAATATAATATCGCTATACTAGACAATAACACACTGTGGAATGGCTATGTTGGATTTCCTCTGTGGCACTAATTTTTTTGGTGGATAAGATCTCTTAATTATTCTGATTTCAATATGTACCCTATGGCTTAAATTCTTACAATATTTCTAAAGGTACAAGTAAAATAGATTAGTTCAAGATACGAGCAACAGTCATTCCCAAGTTATCTCTCATAACGGTTTATTGCAGGGAGAATGCACCAAAAAAAAAAAAAAAGGAGGCAAAAGATTTTTCAGGAATTACAGCTGCAGGCTATCCTCATCACCTGGGTTCAGGTATCAAATTGACATTTCTACTCTAGTGACAGCTCCATCCTCTGTCTGTCTCTTTTACTTCTCTTTTGCCCAGTCCTGATCCTACTGCCTCTGTTTCTGTGCTTTCTCTCCAGGTGTTACATTTAAAATTTCCAAACAGAGAGGATGCGATGGAACTGTTTTGTTACTATCAAATAGAGATCGTCTTTAATCAGGTGTATTTGCTTCTTTGGTTTTTGCCTTTCCTTTGAAAAGGGGATGCTCTTAACTGCAGTCTAAGATTGTCTTTTGTTTAAGAGGCTGATTCCTGCTCCAGTTACTTATGGAATCAGAGTCAAATGTCAAATCAAAGGGCTGTGAGGCTGTGTTATTTAGAGTTTCCTAGTCTGTTTAGTACTCTAGATATACTGAGTCATAAACATAGAAGAAATATATTATTTTGGATATATTTTCAATTAAATATGTAGTGCTTATGAAGAATCTAACAATAGCTTACAAATTCTTACCTGACTGAAAACAGCATGTTCTTCTAATAATTGTTACTCCTGTGGCCCTCTTAGAAAACATTACCAATGCAAATACACATTATCTACATGTGTTCTCTCATTTAAAAAATATTTTTAAGTGTTTTTTTCTGAACTCTCTTTTTTATTTTGTTTTCATTTTAACAGCTTTAATAAAAATTTTTAAATGCCATCAATTAGATTTTGTGGAATGTTTGCCAGAGTCATAGCTCATTTTTAAAAATTTTTTAATGTTTATTTATTCTTGAGAAAGAGAGAGAGAGAGCATGAGCAGGGGAGGGCAGAGCGAAAAGAGACAGAATTCAAAGCAGGCTCCAGGCTCTGAGCTGTCAGCATAGAGCCTGATACAGGCGTCAAACCCACAAGCCATGAGATCATGATCTGAGCCAAAGCTGGATGCTTAACCGACTGAGCCACCCAGGTGCCTTGGGTCATAGCTCATATTTATTTACAATAATGCTATAATTGTAACAAACCAAATATCTTGTTATAGATATAGCCATATATTGATTGGCACTTACATAAAAGTAGAGGTTAATTTATTAGGATTTTTAGAAAGGGAGCTACAGAAAATGAATTTGTCAAATAAATATTCCCCCAATACCAACATTGTCATACTGATATTATAATAATTATAATTCTTGACACAATGACTGTCCTTACTCCTGAGAGAAAAGAGAAAGCTTAGCAGACAGAGCAGACGCTGACTGAGCCTGGGCAGAGCAGGCGAATAGGAGTCTCTCAGATCCACCTTTGCCTAAATGCCCAGGGTGCTAGGGTGCTATGTCCATGCTACCATGGCCATTGCACAGAGAGATCAAGACTTCTTCCACATTGACACTGGCACAAATTCGGCAAAGGCCCCATGGCTCTGGAAATCCCAAACAAAATTAAGGGGTTTTAATGACCCCCTGAGAAGAATTTTGACCCCAGAAAAGGGTAACACACAGAAATCTTTTGCAGCACCCAGCCATGACTATAAACTAGTCCCCCTAAATCTTGCCAAACGTGCCACTTGAAGTCCAGGACAGACTGTACAACCACTTGCAGGCTCACGCGATCATGAGTAGTCCTCCAGCTTCAACTTTGAGCTCCGCAAGAATTTTTTTCCTAAAAGGCAGACATATGCATAAAAAGGTAGCTCAGAAGACTAACTTTTCACTAAGGACCTGTAAAAAGTCTCATTTGAAATTCAAAAATGATCTGTGACTTTTTTTTGGTCTATGTCTTATTTGTTTCCCCTGAGGCAACAATTGCAACCGGCCTTATAAATCATGCGATGGTGAGGGTTCAAACAATTCACAAAGAAGCATCTTTGTTAAATACTTACCTGTATTGTCTGGTTCCACTCGTCTCAATATTTGTAAATACCAAAACCCGGGGATACAAGATATCCATCAATAGTTCCTTGTTTAAAGTAAAAGTAGTGACACAGTTTGGTGACAAAGTTTGGTTCAATAATTCAGTAACTGTATTATTTTATTTTGCATACATTTTGTAAGAACTGAAAGCAAAAACCCGGAATGCAACCTCCCACATTAGAATCTTAGTTCAGTCTATTTCTAGATTTGAAATTCGAGATTTTTAAGATTGGAACAACTCTAACTACTATGAGAAAAATACTGTGCTAGACACTATGCCTAAAGAGACAGCACTCTTGTAAGCTAAACAAGGAAAGCACCGGAATAAGTATAATAGCATAAAAAGTTAAAATAATTGTAAAAGTTTATAAAAAGTACCATATCATTGTAGAGAAAGGGGTGGTAGTTACCAGGGATCTCTTTCTAAACCAGACTCTAATATAGGAGATATAATTTTGATAAGCTGGCTCCTTCTTTAAATATCTTCAGAATTTCCTTGACTTCCCTGTGAAGAAGGGGACTTTACTCATTATGTAGGGTGGCCAATCTCATGCCTGCCTGCTCATGAGAGTTATTAGAATTTTTTGACATGACATCTTAAGGTAATCTTTGATATACTATAAATTAAGAACTCCTTGCACTTACCTGCCTTAAAAAATCCTGAAGGTGTCCTTGAGCATTTACTATATAACAAAATATCCTTTATCTGAGAGTACTTTGGTTTAATAAGCCAACACTGGGAAAATGACATGGTAAAGTGTGAGTCATGGAATTCTTGAGAGGATCTGCCTACTACCACAGGGAAAGTATATGACAGTGCTCACTCTTCACACTTTGCTCTATACTATACCAACGTTTACCATGCCTGATATTTTATAATGTCAGAGAATATAAGGAGATTTCACATACTATCCCAGTGAGAGGAGTTAAGTTATACTTGACACACTGTCCTAAGGGTATAGGGAGCATTTCATTTCAGGTAGCAAAATAACAGCCAGTTGTATCCATAGAGGCTGTCCATTAACCAAGCTCTTCCCCCACCTCCTTCTAAGATGGTGGGTGGCACTCTGACTTCCATAGTTCCGTGTGAACTTTTCAAATATATGCAAAGAAACAGATCTCACCAGAAGACTTTTTTATTAGAAGACTAAGAAAATCCATGCTTTAAAATGTCCTTGCGCAGGAGAGAGTGGGTGGCTCAGTCAGTTAGGCACCTGGCTCTTGATTTTGGCTCAGGTGATGATCTCATATGAGAGGGAGGACCGTTTTTTGGCTCAGCCCTGGGTATGGAGACTGCTTAAGATTCTCTCTCCATCTCCTTCTGTGCAAACCCCGCTGGTGCTAGTGCTCTCTCTCTCTCTCTCTCTCTCTCTCTCTCTCTCAAAAGAATAAAAAGTCTCTGCACAACAGAATACTTTTTTTTAATGTTTTTATTTATTTTTGAGAGAGAGAGAGCATGAGCGGGGGAGGGTCAGAGAGAGACAGGAGCACAGAATTTGAAGACACCCTCCAGGCTCTGAGCTAGCTGTCAGCACAGAGTCGGATGCGGGGCTCAAACCCATGAACCATGAGATCATGACCTGAACTAAAGTTGGATGCTTAACTGACTGAGCCACCCAGGCGCCCCTAGAATACTTTATTTAAATGTTTACTTATTTTTGAGAAAAAGAGAGAGCACATGCACAAGTGGGGGAAAAGCAGAGAGAGAGAGCATGGGATAAAGGGGCTGAAGCAGGCTCTGTGCTGACAGCAGAGAATCCCACTTGGGGCTCCAACTCAGGAACTATGAGATCATGACCCAAGCGGAAGTCAGACGCTTAATGAACTGAGCCACCCAGACACCCCCACAATAAAATAATTTTTTAACGAATAAACATATCAAGTACACTGGGCCAGTACTAGCACAGTACATCTATTGTTAAAGTTACATCATTGAATCTTAATTTATTCTCCATCCTAGTGAACTATGGGCTCCTCGAGGAAAAATCAGTCCTTTATCTAACCTCTTTGTCTAACAGCCCGTAACATCATCTTCATCATGTAGGTTTTCCATATGCTAGGAAACCTCAGGAACCTATAAAAGAATCCATTTAACCTATAATTGTAAATGTTGGCATCCTCAGCTTAAAACTACCAAAAATTAATGTAGCAAAAACAGAAGTTAAAACAAGACACAAGAGAAAAATAGAGACAATAAAAATATATCTCTATTAATGTGTTAGTGCTTGATATCTACCTACTTATTAGAACATAATACAGACATTATTTACATTATAATTTGAATTGATATTTTCATCATATATAAGACTATTACTGATTAATGATAAGGACTATATTTAGCCTTATTATAAAGTTAAAATTTTCCTGTTTTCGGCTGTGGGTGTACATTGGCAATCCTAAACTATTTTGACTACGATTAAGATAACATTGTGCTTTATTTTAAAGATAGAGAGAAAAATGTAATGGTTAAAGAGATCCACAAGTATAAAGCGTGGTATACACGTTACTGTTCTAAATCACTTTAAAGGAAATGAAGCAACTTAGATGAACAAGGAATTATTTTAGACGGCACATTTCCTCCACTTAGATGTCTTTTAGTTCTTGCTTGTAACAGAAACAATCAGAGATGCTAACTAGACTAAGACAAGCACCATGGCGGGACAGCCAAGATTAGAAGTGGTGTAGTAACATTCCTGATAATGAGGCACCTAGAGGAAGTGATTTTTTTCATATATCACCTGCAAAACAGTGATGTATCTGACCCCAAATAGCGTTCATCATTTCAAAAATAACAAAATATCTTTTTTGTTTTATTTATTTTTGATAGAGAGAGTGTGAGCAGGGGAGGAGTAGGGAGAGAGGGGAACAGAGGATCCAAAGTGGGCTCTGCACTGACAGCAATGAGCCTGACATGGGCCTTGAACCCACGAACCCTACCTTAGCCAAATCAGATTCTCAATTGACTCAGCCACTTAGGTACCCCCCACAAAGTATATTTTCAATATTTGAATAATTTCTATGTATTCTATGTTTTATCTAATGTCTTTCATTTAAATTTCAATTTTATTCTGTAAGTTAAAATCACTGACTCAGTAATAAGCTCCATGAAGGCAGGGACATTTGCCTTGTACAGCAGTGTATCCAATACGTACACAATTTACAACACGTAATAATCCACAGTTCGCCAATTATTTTTAATATTAAAAATATTAGGGCATGGGCAATTGAAGATTCCTAAAGGCTTGAAAAAATATTAGGGCAGCATTCTTGTAAAAATATGGTTGGTCTGCTTTAAATAAATATCATGCCATAAAAATATGATGAAATACTGTATCCTATATGTGAAATCAATATGACTTATCCTTCATGGTGTATATCCTATAACTAACAATGCATATCTTAATGATTACATATTCCTGCCAGCAATTTGTTCTAAACTGTACCCTGAATAAAAACCTACCTTCAAAGAATAGTGGTTAAAGTAACTTCTACAAGTCCTAAAGAGCTCAACTTGTATTTTGCCTTAAGTAAATAAATATAGATAGTCATTCAAAACAAACATCGAAAGAGTAATTTTTCTGACGTATATGAAATCAGCGAATACGTCTGAAGCAGTTCGTTTCATTCTGCTACAAATTGAAGAAAACCAAACTGGCATAAACAGTAATTAAATTTCAGGCCATGTTCTGCAATGCATGTTCAGCTTCTGAAGAATACACAGCTGCTTGTAAAATATGGCAATCTCTTCCTCTTAAAAGAGGATCAGAAAACCCCTTGAAAAGCAGAGAATCACATGAATGGAAGACTTTGCAATAAATCTATGGGTGAATAATACACTTTTATTTGAACAGTTAGAAAAATATGATATAGCCCTCTGCATGAATATTACAGAATGTTAGCATTTCCATTAATTTCTTCTTATACATTGTCAGGTTGAACACAAATCATTCAACTACTTTAGAAACTGTAAACTCTATATTTTATGCTATCCGGCACAAAATGTAATCTCAGAGGACACAATATTTAACACCAAATCGAAAGCCATCCCTAACACAGCTCAATAGGTAATGCTCACATGTATTTAAACCTATTTGCAGATTAAATCTGCTGCAACGGTTTTTCAAATAAAGTACCATATCTGAAATCTTCGCACATCTTTTCTTTGAACCCAAACTACTTCAAACTCAGTCACTTTTCTCTGACTAAAGCCTTGGCAACCACCACTGAGAGCTTACTTTTAACATGTCAATTCACAGACACCAAGAATTCTACTTTTATAAAGTTTGCTCAAAGTTTGAGAAATAATTTGCAGATGTCAATTCAGAAGAGAGGTGGAACCAAGAAGACCTATTTGAGGCTGGTCACCGTTTATCATATTCTCCATTTCTGCTGGAAAAGTTGCAGATAAACAGTAGTGACAAAAGAGAGTTTATCAAACCGGATTCGCCTTCTGTTGGCAAGAGGAGGTCCAGATGCCACCACCGAGCATCGCTTTGCTCCAGAGCAGCATATGCTTCTCAAGTAGTTTCTAGTGTTTTTCCTTTTGTAGAAACTACACTAACTTCCACCACCATTTTAAAATGCAGGTAACAGAATAGAGTGAGGAAATAAGAGCTTGAAAATTGCTTAAAATTCAGCATGCAAACCTGGACACCTGATTCAGGAGGATTCCTTATGATGGTTATTCAAAATTTATTTACTTGTTATTTATACACCATGAATAACTGATTTCTTATAAAGCAGAAAGCACACAAAAATTTAAATAGGGTGTTTTATGGAATCAGAAATGCCAATCACAAGGATGGAAATGGATAAATACAGTTTTTCCATGGTAACACCTTTAGATCCGAATGATAGCCTATTATCAAAAAAAAGTGTCAGTTGTGTTTAGCATATTTTATTTAAGAAAACAAGGAAGTATGCATTAAATGACTTAGAAATACTTCCAAATGTGTTTAATTTTTAGATTATTATCAATAAGAAATAGATGTATTTAAAAAAAAACTAGACAAAAATGCTACTTAATCCTTAATATTGCTTTTTAAACGAGGAATGATTCCCTGTGGGACATTTCTGGTTGGAAAAGATTGGTTTATTCAGTAGCTTGCCAGACACTTAGGGCATGAAGAAAATTGCTTCCGTGCATTTGAACCAGACTTAGAAGAAAAACTAATATCAATAATATGTTCCCCCCTTAGGTAAGTTATTTAATCATTAGTCAATGATAAATCAGGCAGACTTCTACCCACTTTGTGGAAGCACTTAAACCAAGAAATAAATACTTTCCTATAAAAAACATGTATCTTTTAGGTAATTGGGACTTTATATAAAGAAATGAGATGCAAACAAGTATAACTCAAATTGTGATTAAGTTATCTAATACATTTTCTGATTTAAATAGATTTAGTCATAATATACAAAGAAAAAAAATCCCTTCTTCCCATTTCCTATCTCCACCTGTCATTCCAACCTCTACTCTGCAGTCTGGTTCTGGAATAAGCTAACAGATCACAGTGGCACGCTAAACAAGGCAAATTGATGAATATAGAAATTCAAAACCTAAGTGTTCCTTTATACGATGATGCTAAGGCTTTAAATTTTAAGCATTCTATGGGTAAATTTATGAACAACTGAATTTCAACACTTACTTAGAACCCAGGAAGGGAGAAGCAATGACTCAACACTTCAGTTCATTATATTTGCTCTATTGCAAAATATTTTTTGCTCTTAAAAACGTCTGGTACAGGAAATAAAGTACTGCCTATCCCTCTCCAAAAGCATTACACAAACTTTAGCCAAGATATTTTGTTGAGTAAGTTATATCCAGAATAAATAAAAGTGAGAACTAGTTATTGGAAAGTATAACAATACTTTTTTTGTTTCTTTCATTTTTTTTTAAAGTTTTTATTTAAATTCTAGTTAATTAAGATATAGTGCAATATTGGCTTCAAGAGTAGAATTTAATGATTTGTCACTATGTAAGTAACACCCAATGCTCATTTTCATTTCTTATAGAAATGTGACAGGGGAAAGGACAGTGAAAAGAACAAAGATCTAATCAATAATATCAGTAAATTTCTTTGTCACATATTGTATACGTTTTGGTGGAAAAACTCACCACTTACATACAGCTCACACTTTAAAATACAAGGCTATCAGAACTAATTGTCTCACAATCTCCCAATATCTCAAAAAAGAGAACAAATAATTGCAGGATTAGTCACTGTTGTGGGGTATATTTTCTATTGATCAAAAGAATATTTGTAGCTATATGTTGTTCTTGAATTTTCTTTGGGAAGCAACTGTTCCAAGTGAGATAATTATGCTTTGTACATATGGAAAAAAAGAAGATTCTGCATTGCTTTAAAAAGCCAATGAAACCTAAGTAACAATAAGTTAAGAAAAACACATTCTAAAGTGAAAATAGCTTTTGACCTTATACAACACTGTCAAGTTTTCGGTATCAGGAAGAGATCATTATTCTCAGCATGGTGCCATGTATATTGCAAAAGTGCAGTGTCTAAAGAATTTTTTGTAGAAAGCAATTTTGTCGTATTATGTGCTTACAAAATTATCCCTTTGGTATGAAAAACCTTTAGCTTGTGAGTTAACTCTTGGTTCACTCTCTTGGATTCTAAATCAAAACTGAACGTGAAAAACAGTGAAAAATAATATAACTTCATAAAACGTTGTGAAGCTCAAATGAGTTTTCTGTGTGTGGAAAGTGTCTTTATAAAGCATTAGAGGGGAGCCTGGGTAGCTCAGTAGGTTGAGGGTCCGGCTTCAGCTCAGGTCATGATATCACAGCTCGTGGGTTCGAGCCCCACATCAGGCTCCGTGCTGGCAGCTCAGAGCCTGGAGCCTGCTTCTGATTCTGTGTCTCCCTCTCTCTCTGCCCCTCCCCTGCTCATGATCTGTCTTTGTCTCTCAAAATAAATAAATGTTAAAAAAAAATTTTAAAGCATTATAAAAAAGCTTCAATTTATGATGAGAATCACTCATAATGATAAATTAAGAAGTTTGCTTGAAGATTTTACTATTGCAAGACAACACGATTTTTCAGAAATTTAGGAGTCACAAGATTATCTGAAAATATCTAGATGTTTAACACGAACGAGTCACTTCACTATAGCCATCAAGCAAAGATCAGAATCACAAAACTGGCAATATTAATTAAATAAAATTTAATGCAAAATAAATATGACAAGATATATATCAACTACGATAATGTAACCTTCAAGGTTTTTTTCATATTACAGAAGTAAATAACAATTTGGACTATATATACACAAATCATATCTAAAATAAGAAAAGGATTCACTGCAATGTTGTATTTAAACTCTGACAGTATTAATAACATAATATTCTAATTTTCCTAGATTAAAGAGGCCCTTAAGAGTAAACATTTGCCCTTATACATTAGGTCCCAGAATTCATGATCTCTTTGATGTTGCAAACATTTTTCCATATTAAGTGTATATTGATTTAGGCAGTAATCACTTTTTTTTAAATGTGTTTGATAGCAGACATATTTGTGTGGTAGGAAACCCCTAAGATGTCCTCCAATGATCCCAGTCTGCTAATATTTTTTAACTTTCTTAATGTTTTATTTTATTTTTGAAAGAGAGGGAAGGAGAGAGAGAGAGAATGATGGGGGGAGGGGATCAGAGAGAGGGAGACACAGAATCTGAGCAATCAGCACAGAGCCTGACATGGGGTCCCAACAGGCAGGAACCCACGAACTGGGAGATCATGACCTGAGCCGAAGTCAGATGCTTAACTGACTGAGCCAACCAGGTGCCCCCTAGTCTGCTGATATTTATTTGAGCCTTTTTGTAATTCCCTCCCTTTAGTATAGGATATATTGACTTGTTTCTAAAGAACAGAACATGACAACCGAAAATAACAAGATGCCTCTTCCGAAATCTATACAAAAAGACTACGGCGTCTATCTTAGGTGCTCTCTTTCATTCTCATGCTTGCTTGATCTGATGGAGGGCAGCTGCCAGACTGTGGGCTTCTCGGTGGAGTGGGCTGCTGTGGGGAGTTGGAATTTTAATCACTAATCAAGATCGAGCTGAAAACACAGGACTGCAAGATGGCAGTGTTACTAACAAGTCTTTAGGGCCAGTGCCTAGACTGAGTTGCAGGGTAAGATGAACTTCCGGAGACAGAAGTGGGGCCTGGGGGCCTGCCCAGAAAGAGGACAAGAGTACTTCAGGAAGAAGTTCAGAAAATCAGAAAGGGTCCTTGGGTTTCTAGATGAGGCCACTGAGCAGCAAAGTAGGGAGACTGGATCAGAAAGCTCCAAAAGCGAGCAGTGGTTTAGAGATTTTACAGCCACAGGGTTTGTCTTAAATATGGCTAGCAGATATTGGGTGCAATTTCATGAGGTAAGCAAAGGAGGAAATCTCTAAATTGCTAACAGGCAGGTTTATTTGAGTTCTATTTAAGAAAATTGGATGTGTAAGAATTTTAGTCTTGTGCCAGTGGATTTTGAGCTAATCGTCATAGCCTTCCGTGAAAAAGTAAACATCGGGCCAACATGTAAGGCAATTTTTTGGCACATTTACTATGTAGCACGCACTTGATATGGAACAACCAGAGGGTGAGGGGACTGACAACAACCACCTGCGTGAACTTGAGGGCAAGCCCTGAGAGAACTTTAGTCCCGGCGAGCAGTGTGATTATGGTGTGAGACCTTGAGCCAAAGACGCCAGGGGAGCCGTGCCTAGGTGCCAGCTCCACGAAAACTGTACGATCTCAAACGACGGTTCTTTGAGACCACTGAATTTTAGAGTAATTGGTTTCCCAGGTTACATGGTTATTATAAAAAGGACATCTTATGCTGTCTTCGCTTAGAGCACTTTGAGATGTATATTGCTAATTCATATTTAAAACAAAAAAATAATACAAAAACAGTCAAATCCCATTTTTCCAAGTTAGAGTGGATCTTCACTCAACAAATTTACTAAAATAAATGCTCGTTATGTGTACACAATTTTACAATTTCAGTAAAATGAACTGAAAACAAAATGCATCTTTATTAAATATTTATTAGAATAATAATAAATCTTAGAGAAGCTGCAAAATACATAATAGATCCATGAAGGTAGAAACTTATTTCTTGTCCAAGAGATTCTAAAATCACTATCTTGAAAGGTGGGTAGGGTTTCCTCTAATCAGAGAAGTGGGGACTACTTTTATCTCTGCCACTTTCACTAAATTTTCCAAAGTTACCAACCCTATTTACACCCAGTTTGCATAAGGCAGGGAAAATGGAGGAAAAAAATGTGGGGAACTATCTGTTTCTTAATCACACTGGCCTAAAATATTTTATATCACTTCACCTCTTATTCAGTTGGTAAAATCTGCCACACTATCAGATCTAAATGGAAAGCAGGCTTGGAAAATTCAGTCCTTAGCAGGCATCCATTTCCCAGACAATATACTATTGTCAGGGAAGCACATATCTTTGGCCTGCCCTTTTGGATACATATATTTCCACATAAGGAATGGAACATACTTGCCCCCCACCAAGAGTAACGAGTAAATAATTTAAACTGAGTGCAGGGGCGCCTGGGTGGCTTGGTTAAGCAACTGACTTTGACTTTGGCTCAGGTCATGATCTCACAGTTCATGGGTTTGAGCCCCAAATCAGGCTCTGTGCTGACAGTGCAGAGCCTGGAGCCTGCTTTGGATACTGTGTCTCCCTCTTTCTCTCACACTCTTCTGCTCAAGCAGTCTCTCTGTCTCTCAAAAATAAATAAAAACATAAAAAACATAAAAAAACTGAGTGCAAAAAATGTTAGACTTCGTGCTGGTGTGTTTGACGATGACAGGATGATTATTTCACTAATGAAAATATGAAGCAAGATGTTTGGGCCAATCTTCATTTTTAATTCAACTTTTAATATTCAGCTATTCTAATATTTCTTTTTAAGAATTTGTATTATCCTCAATTTTTTGTGTGTTGTAAGTCAATTTTAAATCAAGACAGAAAATTGACAATGAAATCAGATGCATAATGTTAAAATGGGCCAGAACAGGGGCACCTGAGTGGCTCAGTAAGTTAAGCATTTCCGACTCAGGTCATGATCTCATGGTTGGTGAGTTTGAGCCCCACTTTGGGCTCTGCCAGTGCAGAGCCTCCTTAGGATTCTCTCTCTCTCCCTCTCTCTCTGCCCCTCCCTCTGCCCCTCCACTGCTCATTCATGCATGCTCTTTCTCTCTCTCAAAATAAATAAATAAACTTTAAAATAAAAAAGAAATGGGCCAAAACTGAAAGCAGTAAATACCTAGTTAATTAAGATGATTAAATAGATTTTTTTAGCATTTAATGCACATATAGTTGGGTCATCAAAATAACAGATTTTAAATTTCAGTTACACTACGTATTAGATGTGGAATCCTAGTGTCTCATTACAAGCTTAGCGTTCCAAGAAAATGTATTTGAAAATTAATCTTACAGTTAACACTCTCTCTCATCACTCTAGGGCCAGATAAACTCATTGAGGAATATTCTGTAACATGTAAGGAAGAAATAACATCAATTATATAGGAAATAGACAAGGAGGGCTGACTTAACAACCCATTTTATTAGGGTTTATTAAGGTTTATTAGCATTGCTCTTATAACAAATTCAGTTAAAAATACTATAAGAAAATAACATAGATACAAAAATGCTTAACCAAATATTAGCATATCAAATCCAGAAATACATAAAAAGGATAATCATGGGAAATGAGTAGGATTAATTCCAGGTATTTAAGTATAGTTAAACATTTGAAAATCAATTATTAAAATCAACCTTATTAGTTAAACCTATTAACAGAACACATTAAAAAAAAGACCATAAGATCATAATAATAGAAATGTAAAAGTATTAAAGTATTTAATCAATTCAACATTAATTTATGATTTAAACTCTCTGAAAACTAGAAATAAAAGAGGACTCCTTTAACCTGATAGAGTGCCTTCAACCCCTATGGGTAAAATACTTAAAATAAAAGACTGAATATTTTTTCCCTAGGATCTCTCAGCTACTCAACATTGTACTGGAAGTCTAGTTAGTGCAATAAGGTAAAAACAAACAAAACTATCCAGATTGGAAAGGAAAGATGAAAACATATTCACAGTAGACATAATTTTTTTGAGAAAATTCCAAAAACTCTAAGAGGACAAAAAAGTGAGTTCAGATTCGTAGTACAGCAAGATGCATATAAATATACATAAGTCAAAGGTATTACTGTATCAAAAATAATTACTGGATCAGGATGTAAAAAACTAAAAAAAAAAACTATGAAATAATTTACAGAAAATCTAAATAAATGGAAAGATAGATTGTGTTCATGGATTAAAATACTTAAAATTATAATGAACATAATTCCCCCAGCTTCAGTATTTAAATTCAGGATAACCCCTAACAAAACCACAACATAAATCTTTGTAGTTATCAATTGTTGATTTTAAAATTTATGTAGAATAGCAAAGGATCTAGATTAACCTTCTAAAAATTCTGAATAAAAAGAATGAATTTGAAGAATTAACATTACATGATCTTAGGAGTTATTATAAAACTAATTAATGAAGAGGGTGTGGTATTTGCTGAAAGGCACATTTTCAAAGCAATTGAAAGAGAGCCTAGAAATGGACCCACAAAATATAGTCAATTCATTTTCAACATCAATAGAAAGAAAAATTAGTGAAAAGTCACTTCGAGGAAGGCTAGAACTATTGGATGTATATATAGGGGAAAAATTAAACAGCATATCTCACAACTCAAACAAAAATAATGCAAAGAGGACCATATACCTAAATGTAAAATGTAAAGCTATAAAGATTACGGAAGAAAGCCGGAGAAAATATGCATGACCTTGGACTTGGTGATGAGCTTTTAGATACAATAAGAAATATAATGCATGAAAGAAATTAATTATTAATGGGACAATGAAACTTTAAAACTTCTGCTTTACAAAAGACACTGTCAAAAGAAAAGGTGTACAGTGAGAAAAATATTTGCAAATCCCATATCTGATAAAGAACATATCCATAATAGAGTAAGAACTTTAAAACTCAACTATAAGAAAACTACCCATTAAAAAAAAAAAGCAAAACGTATTAGACAACTCACCTAAAAAGATGTATGGATGACAAATAACAGTTTTTTTTTTCATTGGGTACATCGTTTTCTTCAGAGAACATGAAATTAAAATCATAATGAAATACTACTCCACACTTATTAGAATTGCTAACAACATCAAAGTTGTTAAAGAGATGTAGGGCACCAGAAACTCTCATTAATTGCTGGCGGATATGCAAAATGGTACAATCACTTGGAAAGATAGTTTGTCAGTTTCTTATACAGTTAAACATACACTTATCACTTGGCTTGGAAATTTCACTCCCAGTTTTTAATCCCAGTGAATCAAAAATTTATTTCATGCAAAACTCTCTACATGAATGCTTATGGCAGTGCTATTTATTATCACCAAAAAAGAAAGCAACTTAGAGGGAAACATCCTTCACCATAACAACAGAAAACCTCCTAAAACAAATAATTGTTACAGCAAGTTTACAGGATACAAGGTTAATATACAAAGGTTAATTGTTTTCTTATAAACCAGCAATGAATACTTGGTTTTTGACATTAAAAATACAATATCATTTATATTAGCAGCCTCTAAAAATGAAATACTTAGGTATACATTTAATATGATATACAAAAGACCATATGAGAAAAACTACAGAACTCTAATGAAAGAAAGCAAAGTACATCTAAAAATGGAGAAATATCCATTTACATGTATAAGAAGACTCAGTATTGCTAAAATGTCAGTTCTCTTGATCTGCAGATTCAATGCGATCCTAATCAAATGCTAATCAACATGCCAGACAACTTGTGGATATTGTGATTCTAAAGTTTATATGGAAATTAAAAAAAAAGACAATCATAAGCATCGAATAGTTAAAAAAAAAAAAAAACACCTGAAAAACCATCCCAGACCTGAGGAGACTAAAGAGACATCAAGACTAAATATAATGTGGTTTCCTAGGTCTGATACTAGAACAATAAGGGCAGTATTGGAAAAACTGGTGAAATCCAAAGGAAATGTGGAGTGTGGTTTGTAGTAATATGCCAATGTCCATTTTTTGTTTTGACAAATGTACCATAGTTATAAGAAAAATTAGCATTCAGGAAAAATGGACAAATTGTGAATAGGAACACCATACAATCTTTGCTACTTCCCTATAAACCTAAAATTATTCCAAAATAAAAATTGCATTTATAAAAAAAAAGGCAGCCAGGGGGAAAAAAACGTGCATTAACTTCAAAAACTAAGTCAATTTTTTTGTAGTTTTCAATAGAAACAATTAAACTTTTTGTACAGCTTTCATCAGACACAATGGAAGACAAAGACAATGTAATTACATTTTTAAAGTTCTGTGTGAAAGAAAAAAATCTACTGATCTAGAAATCCATAACCAATTTTAAAAATACTTTAAAACTGAAAGTGAAATAATGACATTTTGAGGACAAAAAAAACACTATAAAAATTATTAAAGACAGTTCTTCAGTCTGAAAAAAAATAACAGAAATACAAGACTGCTAGAAGTCAAGACACAGAAAAAAAGATTAAAATGAAAATAAATATGAGAACATTAACGATTTCATGCAATAATAATACAAATATTCAAACGTAAAATATGGCAACAATAGCACAAAGTGTGGGATGAGGGGAGTAAACCAAATTAAACTATTATTTAATCTTGTGGCGGCTTTTAAAGTTGTTTTTAATCTTGTTAATTAGGGAAGTCATAAATGTACCGTTGCAATGTACACTATAATAAATCAATGATGCCTCCTTCACTTGACAGTAATTTCTAAGTGAATGTTAAGTAAATATATAATAACATATGAAATCATGAAATTTGTAGTTCTTTTAAAAATAGTCTTGAGGGATGCCTGGGTGACTCAGTCGTTTAGGCATTTGACTCTTGATTTCCATTCAGGCCATGATCTCACTCTGTGGAATTGAGCCCTGCATCAGGCACTGCACTGACAGCACAGAGCCTGCTTGGGATTCTCTGTCTCCCTCTCTCTCTCTCTCTGCTCCACCGCAACTCATGTGCTCCCTCTCTCTGTATCCCTCCCTCCCTCTCTCGCGCGCGTGTGCTCTCTCTATCAAATTAAACATTAAAAAAATAAAACACTTGGAGAACTTCCACTTATGACCAATGCAGAATAAATATGTTTTGTTTTCCCATCATAAACACAAAAAGAACAGAACAAAATATATAAAACTGACCG
This sequence comes from Suricata suricatta, assembly GCF_006229205.1. Classification (NCBI taxonomy): domain Eukaryota; kingdom Metazoa; phylum Chordata; class Mammalia; order Carnivora; family Herpestidae; genus Suricata; species Suricata suricatta. Next base: position 152,725,453 of record NC_043702.1, on the reverse strand, counting down.
TTTCAGACACTGGCCAAAAGACCCAGTGCATGACCATTAATTCTGGAGGAAAAGACACATGAAGCAAGATTGATAATCTCCCCCGGACCTCTACTAATGACATATTCTAGACTGCATCACAAGCAGGGTGGACCCAGGCAGAGATGGCAGCCATCCTGAGTTACAAAGACAGAGATGGAAGTCTTGGGAGACTGAAGCAGCTGAAATATGTAGAGCGAAAAGAATAAAAAGGGTAGAATTATGCAGAGAAATTTTTCCAAAAAAATCTGCATAGGCTATTCCATAAGAAATATGCTGATTACTGAACCATAAATCGTAGGATAAAACTCCATGAGACTAGGGAAAGAACAGCTGTCAGCTACATAGTTTCCAGAACTTAGGAGTTGTCTGAGTACTGACCATACAGCAGAGGGTTGTCTCCTTGAGCATTAGACCCATCAGTGGTAATAGGAGAATAAAGACTAAAATATTTGTAGATTAAAAGCTATTCTAGACCTGCCCTTAGAAAGCTTAAAATCAGGTGGTAAGTGACCTCACTGATTTAAAAGTAACTTAATTGCCTGCAATTAAAAAAACAAAAGCAAAATTCTAGGAGCACCTGGGTGGCTCAGAATCAGTTAAGCATCTGACTTCTGCTCAGGTCATGATCTCACAGCTTGAGGTCGAGCCCAATATCAGACTGTGCTGGCAGCTCAGAGCCGGGAGTTTGCTTAAGATTCTATGCCTCCCTCTCTCTCTCTACCCGTTTTCCACTCATGCTGTGTGTGTGTATCTCTCTCTCTCTGTCTCAAAAATCAGTAAACATTAAGAAAATTTAAAAATCAATATTCTATCTAGAAATCCATAATGTAACGTTAATGGTAGGCAATATTCTTTCAAAAGTTACTAGATGCAAAGTAACAGAAAAGTGTGACCCATAAGCAAGAAAAAAAAAAAATGAGCCATTAGAATGATACCTAAAAAGAAATGGAAGACATTTAGAAGACCATAGAAAGGGAAAACAAAGATGTTAAAACATCTTAAGTAGAAGTATTTAAATAAAATATAAACTTAATGAGGAGAAAAAGAACTTCTAAAGCTGTAAAACTCAATATCTGAAATAAAATTTACCAGACAGGCTCAACAGTAGATTAGAGTATGAATAAGAAAAATTTGAATAAATTTGAATAAAAAAATTGAAAAAGTAGCATGCTTAACTCCAGACTGTTAAAGCAAGGAAGGAAAAAAAAAACAGAAGGAAAGAAAGGAAGGATGAAAAGGAAGAGAGAAAGGGAAACAAAGGAAGGAAGGGAGGGAGGGAGGGAGGGAGGGAGGAGGGGGAAAGGAGGCTGGGAAGGAAGGAAGGACAGGGACAGGCATTCTTTGGGGGCAATACCAGTTTACTACATATGTATTGGAGTCCAGGAAAAAATAGGAGGAGATAAAAATATTTAAATAAGATGTGAAGGAATAGTGGCTAATTAATCAAAATGATGAGCATTATAAACTCACAGATTCAAGAAATTGGTGGGAAAATAAACTAAAACTTTTAGAAATACAGTCTTCTTGTGTCCTGGGAAGAGAATATTTATTGTCTGACTTGGGAAAAGAAGAAAGAATGAATGATGTGTTCAGTCTTAATGTCTACCACACTGCACAAAAAAAATCTTTACATTCCTTTAATAAAACATCCTACTAAGGGTTCCTGGATAGCTCAGTCTGTTAAGCATTTAACTCTTGGTTTTGGCTTAGGTTACCATCTCATGGTTTGTGGGATCGAACCCCACATTAGACTCCGGGCTAACAGCAGGTACCCTGCTTGTGCTTTTCTCTCCCTCTTCTCTCTCTCTCTCTCTCTCTCTCTCTCTCTCTCTCTCTCTCTCTCTCTCTCTCTCAAAAGCAAATAAACATTAAAAAGAATATCCTACTAACTCACATGTATACATCAGTGGGAAATAGAGAATCAAAAAGTAAAAAAGAGCAGAATGAATCCATAAGAACAAAAATAAACAAAAATTCTTTTAAAAAGCAAAGAAAAGGGGCACCTGGGTGGCTCAGTCGGTTAAGCCTCCGTCTTCGGCTCAGGTCAGATCTCACATTCATGGGTTGGAGCCCCACGTCAGGCTCTGTGCTGACAGCTAGCTCAGAGCCTGGAGCCAGCTTCCAGTTCTGTGTCTCCTTCTCTCTCTGCCCCTGCCCCTCTCATGCTCTGTCTCTCTCTGTATCAAAAATAAATAAAACATTAAAAAAAGTTTAAAAAAAAATAAAAAGCAAAGAAAAATATTCGATCCCTTGGGGCACCTGGGTAGCTCAGTTGATTAAGTGTCCAACTCTTGGTTTTGGCTCAAGTCATGATCTCATGGTTGAGATCTAACTCCATATTGGACTCCAAACTGAGTATGGAGCCTGCCTGGGATACTCTCTCTCTCACTCTTTCTCACTCTCTCCCTCTCCCTCCCCAACTAGCTCTATAAATAAATAAACAAACAACAAACTTTTTTTTATATTCAACCCCTTGAAAATTTAAATAAGAAACAACTTTTGATCACAAAATGGACATAGTTTGATTTTGTTGTTTTGGTAGTTATATGGGTGCTGCTATCTAATCTTACCTAACTTTTTAAGATAAATGTACAGTTACATAGGATCTGTGAATATAAATTTATAGTCATCATAGGATGCTATGAAAATCTAAGGATAAACTGATAGAAATAAGTAACAGTTAATAAAAAATAATTAGCCCAATAGGTATGTTTCAGAGATGGGAAAATTAGCCATTTTCTCTCCTTGCTGGCCACATCATGTACATTAGACTTTTGTTATCCTCTTCTGATCCAATATATACAACTTGTATCTAGATTTTTCTTCTAAACCTTGATATTTGGGTTTAAAAAAGCACTTATTTCTAAATGACTATATTGAGATTTAGAATTTATAAAAGTTTATAAATACCTTTTGTGTGGACAATGGGACATCCATGAATGATTATCTCATTTCGACTTATGTATTTTTTCAAATGCTTTGCTCTCCTGAACCAGGTCCCAGAAGTGTCAGTATCAGACTTCTTCCTCCTGAATATATACACTATATAATATATATAACATATTGCATATCACATGAAGTTAGAAATAGAGAACATTTGGACAATTAATGTTCATTAAATGTCAGCTACTTACCACTTTTAAGAGAATATAACTGTCCGTGATTTATCTTGTGTTTCTTAGAGATTATTTTATGAAATACTTTTCCATGGGGATTGCTACATTTCAACTAGAACTATGTTAGCTGATCTTAGTTCTTGGGATAAATCTGCTTCAATTTCACATATTTTTAAATTGCTTTCACAGGCTAAAGCTCAAGTCATCTTAAAAGTATCATGTTAAAAAAAAGTACCTTGTTATATTAGCAGCAAATGTTTGAATAACCCCATTTAAAATACACTGAAACTTAGGTCAATACATTTATAAGAAATAATGACTGGGATGCTCATCCTAATTCAGTACTTTAGGCGATGACTTATGAATTGTCTTCTTTAAAGCCTAAGTTTAGACATGGAGTACAAAAACACTAACAGGCATTTTTGTGTCTCTGATTACCACTGATTATAATGTAGATGTGTTTTGAAACTTTGATTTTAAATGGTTGCTGCATTTCAGGATGACTAGGAGTGAAAGAGTGTCTTTAATGTTTTACTGAAATTTAAAATAAATACAGGTTTAATAAGCTCCTGTTAGCTACAGGATTGGAACCACAAGTATATTTATTCATGTTTCATCTCATTCTTTACACTTCACTACCTTTAAACATGTAGGGAATCACAGAATTGAACTGCCCTGATAAGCTTATACTGATTTCCCAGTAGCATATTCGTTTTGTATATGAATGCAAATAGAACGGTGCTTGGCAGTTTAACCATAATTAACACTGGGCTATTGTACTATATGGTAGATAAATTAAGAAAATATGCTAAATATTATAGTGCTAATATATTAAACTCATATGATAAAAATATATCCCCATATGTATAGATCCATATGTATTATATATTATTTAATTTATAAATACTGATAAATATTAATTGATTGATGTATACAGCTCATTATTGATTTGTGTAACAAAATATAAATTCTTATAAGGTATGTATTGTTATATTCACTACTTTTAAATTAATTTCACACATCTCTCACAAGGCACCTGGATGGCTTAGTGGGTTAAGCCTCCAACTTTTGATTGCAGCGCAGGTCATGATCTCATGGTTTATGAGTTCAAGCCCCACATCTGCACAGTTAATGCAGAGACGGCTTGGGATTCTCTTTCTCTTTCTCTCTCTGCCCCTCCTCTGCTTGCTCTCTCTCTTGTTCTCAAAAATAAATAAACATTAAAAAATCTTTTAAAAAATTTTACACATTTTTCTTTCATACTCAGAAGGAAAAATATAAACATCTAAAGATCTTCAATTCGTTTTGCATTTTCATTTCATTTACTTTGTTTTCATGCAATATTACTCAAGAAAAATATCACAGATAAAACATAAACAATAAGCTCACGTTCTTAAGTGTTCTAATGAAAAAGAAAGGTAAGTAAGGCTCATTGATAGTGAATGGTGAATAGATTCAAAAGAATAAAAATATCAAATAGGTCAGGAGGAATGAAATAAAATTCAATCTACACATAATACCCACTCCTAACTACTGCATCCATGAAAAAAAGTGTATATATGCCATGTTCAGATTTAGATAGACATCCTTTCATCCCTAATAACTCAAGGATTATGTAGAATTGTGTTTGGAGTTCCCTGGTACAGAATGCCTTTGACGTGCATTGTGATTGAAGTGGTTTTGAAAATGGTAGATGAGACAAAAAATAACAAAGGTGCTACAGAATATTTTTTTTAATATCTGAGGCATATAAGTTCATTTCAGATTTTATAGTTAGAGTATATAATTTGAATAAAACTGAAATCTCCTACATCTGGAAGCGATACCAAAAAAGTCAAGAGAGAATGTTTTGACCAATAAGCCAACAGTGTTTATTGTAAACTAGAGAATAACTTCGATACTCAATAGGTAATTTGCAAAAATAAGCAAGTTTTTTGTTGTTTTTAAAGTTCAGATGCAAAGTACTGAGCCATCCCTAACTATAGAGATTGTAGGAATGCGTTATATACTTCCTGTACAAATATAGTTCAGAAGCTTGAACTAGAGAGATTCAGAGAGAAAAAAAATAATTGCCTTTCTTTGTGGTACCACCGGTGAAGATATAAAGCTTTATATTCTCACTCAGAGTATGCCAAAGCCCAAACCATTATAATTACTAAAGCAATTGCAAGAAAAATAAGGTACTCTAAATCTTCTAAATCAGGAAATAGAAGTTCTGTGAACCAGAGTGAAAGACAGTATGGTGGAATAAAGCAGAGAGAACGTGTGTGTGTGTGTGTGTGTGTGTGTGTGTGTGTGTGTGTGTAAATTTGAGCCTGAAGCAGAGTTTGATTTCAGCTTAAATACTTATTTATGTTACCTACTTTCTTTGGAGCACAGTTTTCTACTCTCTAAAATAAGACTGATAATACATACCTTGAAACACTGTTGTGGGTATTCATGCTAACAGACGTAAAGTCCTTTGCTCAATATTGGCACACACATAGACTCAACAAATGCTGCCAATTATTTTTAACACAGTACATTACTTATAAAAACTAATAAACTTACTCAATTCTTGAAAACTCAGAATTATGCAATCATTTACATTGCATCCCGTTTATTATTGATTGACCTCATTAATGTTATAAGGAGAAACTTAGAAAGTTGTAAGTATTAGTCTTTTATCGAATATTTTCTGGAGGCGCCTGGGTTGCTCAGTTAAGTGTCAGTTTCTTGGTTTCACCTCAGGTCATGATCTCACGGTTTGTGAAGGTGAGCCCCTCATCGTGCTCTGCCCTGCAGCATGGAGCTTGCTTGGGATTCTCTCTCTTCCTCTGCCCCTTCCCTGTTAGCATGCTCTCTCTCAAAATAAATAAATAAGCATTTAAAAATATATTTTCTGAACATTTTATATCCATCAGGAAATATAAATACTTGGGGTGTCTGGGTGGCTCAGTTGGTTAAGTGTCTGACTTTAGCTCAGGTCATGATCTCGCAGTTCATGGGTTCGAGCCCCACGTCAGGGTTTGTGCTGACAGCTCAGAGCCTGGAGCCTGCTTACGATTCTATGTCTCTCTCTCTCTCTGACCCTCTCCTGCTCACACTCTGGTTCTCTCTCTCTTTCAAAAATTAAACATTAAAAATTCTTTTTAAAAAGAAAATATAAACACTAAAGCAAGATAATGTACAGGAAATATTACAGGGAAAACTTCATGTAGTTAATATCTATTCTTAGATACTCAAATTCCTCAGTAATTTAGAATTTTTAAAGAATGCTTCACAGCATGAGTTGTTTGATTCCAAATATGCTTCTCGTCTTCTGTCCTCTCACCCACATATACTCTATTCCAGCTGTTACAAATTATTTCCATGTCTCTTAATAATTTTTTTTCACAACTTGTATCTTTAATTATGCTGTTCCCTGGGCTGGAAATTCCTTTTTTTTCTATAGACTGTAAGACTGTAAGTCACAAAGAGGCAGAAATCATTCTTTGTTTTTTAAGGGCTCTATGCTCACTATATGTCAAGTATATAATAATGTCTGTAGAAAGAATAAATGTCCATCAGAATTCCTCTTTATTCCCAAGATTTGTCTCCAGGCAAGCTCAAAATTTTTCCTTGGTGAATAATGTTGGACATTTTACAGCCATATGCAGAATTATATACCTCATCCTTTGGGCTTCCAAAACATCTTATGTTTGCAGCTAGTTAAAGATTAACACAGTCTCTTCAGAAGTGAGTACTGAAAAGGGAAAAATGGTATTAAACTCTTTGAGCTCTATCTAAAATCATAATACACATAGTAATTCCCAGATTCACCATTCAGTAGCCCTGAAGATGTTAGTACAATATTGGTGATGTGGTTTTTAATAAGTCATACTTTTCTTCAAATTAAAATGTATTTAAGGTAAATTATGAAAATATACCATGATGTTTCTGCATAGATTTTTATGAAACGACAGTTTTATCATAGACTGTAAATATTCAAATAGACCAGTAACTGCAGAGTCCAAACAACAAAAACCAAGTAATACCACAGGTCTCCAGGTATCAGACATTTTTGTAAGCTTTTTCTTTTTAATATAACACAATTTATTTTTTTAACATGTGCAATTATTTTCCATCATTTACAATACAGTAGTTACAATGACACTCCAAACAGAAAAGCAAAGTAAAAAATCAAAATCCAACTTCTGTTTCATGTAATTAGACTTATACAGAAATTAGAAGGGTAAGTAACAACTAGTTAATCACCTAATTTCACAGCTATCTGAAGTGGCAATCCTTATATAGCAGCTTATCTATGATACATTCAAGATAAATTATACAATTTATTACTTGCCCATAAGCTAAACCACAGCCTGCTTAATACCTTTCCTTAAATTCCACCTCTGTACTGCAGTATACTTGAGGTCTATGCAAAAAAGGAGCTACTTTTTATATAGGAAATGGATGATTAGGCCTTTGGTGTAAGCTTTAAAAAATGAAAAGAAAAACCAAAGAACCAATTAATGATAGCAAGTTGCGTTACTAAAAGGAGAAAAAAAAACACCAGAGATCATAGAAATTCAGCTAGTGGAAGGAAAATAAAATAAAATAAATGATATGATTTTATAATAGTAAAACTGCTTAAGGTTTATTTTAAGAAGAATTTGAGATAGAACACAGCAAATCTTGATGTTTTCTTTTTTTTCTAGGAGTGTCATCATAAACAAATCAAATGATGCTTTTTTAGGTGTAGAAAATGTGCCAAATCAGTTATTTTTAAATTTACAGGCATTGCACATTTTGCAAAGAAACTTACTACTACCAACTTCAGATTAGAAATGGAAAGTAAAAAAATCCCTGGCCCTTAACATTTTCCATTATGCTCTTTGTTTTGCTCTTGACTGCATTAGCAACATGTCCCAATTTATTATCATCAGCTTCTATTTTTTAAAAAAATTTTGTCCAGAGTCTGTCATCATTGGTCTTAGGGTTTTCCAAACTGATTTACATCATGTTGGCTTCCTTTCTATGAGCTTTATGGTTGTCTTATTCTTTTACTGTGACTTTTTTTTTCACTATGTACTGGAGAGGAAGCAGCCTCAAAATAGTGTTAGAAGTTGTATGTGCAAAAAATTGATGGATCATTATAGCCAATGTTTTCTTTCTGTAGCCTGCAATTATATTTTTAACTGTAAATTTTGTTGACATGGTGATTGTGAAGAAGTGAGAGAAGAGCCAATTATTTATCAAACATTTTCTATGGTAGATACACTTTTCTCTTGGAGCCTCTCCTAATTTTCCATGTGAAAATAGCTTTTCTGTAATGGGAATGAATAATACAGTGTGAAAATCATAGCAAATTCCAGATCTGTTTAATTCAATGAAGTTCTAAGCCTGGTCCTTCCTAAATAACTTGCTGTTTAGTCCACTAGTCCATAAACCCTATGACTAACACTATACCTTAACTTTTAGCTAGAGTCTCTACCTTGTAGATGTTTCTAAGTGATTCTTTCTGCTGTATTAAAATATAATCATCTAAATAATAATGTTAAATTAATTTACCATTTTTTTGCCTCAGCTTGTATTTTTATTTTTTTATCTTTTTCTCTCAAATATTGTTTGTTTTTGTTTTGTTTTGTTTGTCCCCCAAATCATACATATATTCATTCATTCATTCACCCATTCATTGAATAAACATGTTTTGAATAATTTTACCAGTCACTGTGCTTTGAAAAATGGACTAAAGAGATTTTTATTTCACCTACTATATTCTTGCCCTAAATGTAATATGTTAGTATGTTCAAATTTTAGAATAGTAATTTCCTATTTTTAAATGAAATGCTCAAATGTTTAGAGTTGCATTAAGGGATTATTGTAATAAATGATATGCACTCCCAGTTGACATCATTTTCATATTGCCATAATAGTAATCCAATGATCTCGGAGCTTTTAAGATCATTAAACTTGAATTAAGTCACCAAAAACAAATTAGCTCTTTCTTCCTTGCACTCATAGCTCATATTAACCAGTCTTAGCCACTTTATATTCATTAGTCTAATTTCTCTTTAATTATATTTTTATTCTTCATTTTTTTCTAAAATTTGCTTACAATTATAGATGTTTTAACAAGACAAGAAACCGAAAGAAAATTTAAACATCTGCAATCCCATTTACTAGATACAAAACACATGGTTATTATTATGTTTGCTCATAAAAAAATATTCTGCCAGGCAAAACAGTGAGCATTTAGATGCTTCTCTTTATGAGAATTTTGCTATCCACAAATAAACGGCATTTTTTAATTCCCATCCTCTACATGTAAATACTCTGTTGTCTACACCATTTCTTAGAGAGCGAGGGAAAACATGCAATGAACAAGGGAGGGGCAGAGGGAGAGAGAAAGAGAGAGAGAGAGCGAGAGAATCCCAAAGAGGCTCCACACCTGGGCAAGGAGGTGAGATCATGACCTGAGCCAAAATCAAGAGCTGGTCACTCAACCAAATAAGTCACCCAGGTGCCCTTGTTGTCCACATCTTAATATTAACGTTATAATTGTGAGTACTTTCCAATCCTACTAAGTATTTTTGAACCCATTTCAATGTCCCCATATAGTGTGCTGTATTCAGTGGTTTAAAATACCTAAGTATACCTTTCCAAATTTTAGTATATTTGTTGTATTAAAATTTTTTTGTACTTGTTTTTCCCAGTTCTAATTATTTCCTTATTTCGTGTAAGAAAATATATTGAGTTGAGTGTGTTAAAGGCTTTGCAAAGTATTGTAAAAATAATTGAATCTATGCCTATTGTTTGCACCTCATCAAATACTACTTCCATCCTCACATTTTAGCATGGCAACAGTGAAATGTTTCTGTTTCCCCCATATATCTTGCTATAATTTGTCACCGGATGTTTGCCTGTCTAAGTTTTATTCAGTAATTAAAATTTAGTTCAAAAATTACTTCAGAAAACGTTACCTAATCTCCGAAGGCTGGAGGAGATGATCCTTGTGATACCCACATAACAGACGATGCACTTCCTGAAATAAGACATGTACATCTGTGCACATTTCCGTGTCTCACTCAGGAATGATTGTCATAGCTCTTTGTAGCTCCCATGACCAGCACAAAGCCTAGCATGTGGTAGACATCAATTTCTTTTAACATTAATTATTTAGCTGATATATTATTTAATCATAAATTTTATCCTCACAATAAATATTCTGTGTGGGCAAATGTTATTTTCCACATCATATTGAGTAAAATAAGCATAAAATGGATTACTTGCCTGTAGTTATATAGCTGGAAAATGTATCCAGGGTTTTTCGGGAATCAGATATAGGTTTTTCAGGAATTCAGATATGAATCCTATTATATTAATCTTTCAAGTCATCAAATTTGGCATAGAACATCTGAAATAGATTTGGAGCTTAGGAAGTATTTGGTTACAATAAATATCACTATCTTTGGTTATATGATATTAATAGTGGATTTCTATGATCTTTTCCATTATGTTTTAGTTCTACATTTTCAAATACTTCATAATTATAAAATAATATTGAATAATACATAATGATAAATCTTTCTTAATAATTATTTATATATGAATCTATAGAGGGAGGATATGAGAAATGCAATATTATTAATAAATATAATATTTGAATAAGACTTTTCAAGAAGCATATGGTTGGCATGTTATATAATATTGTTCCTTTTTTTTTTTAAATCTTGGCCTTAGCTAGTGGACTATTTCTAGGAAGTTTATTTGTACCTACTGCATTAAATTACATTGTTTTGAAATGGAATTCTTCACCAGTATATTGACAAAGAGGAAATAATATGAGCTTTGGAATCAAATAAAGATATCATTGATTCTGATGAATGTTAAAAATTGAAAGACATTTTGTAGAGTAAGTCTCTAGTGTTGGTTTTCTATTTGTCTGTGACACAATGACACAGATTTAACAGCTTAAAACCCCAGCTCATTATCTCATAGTTCTGTAGGCCAGAAGTAAGCTCAACAGTTGGAATGGGCAGTTAGTTAGTTTCCAACAGGACGCCTGGAGGCCAGCAAAGAGGAAGTCATGGCCAACTATGAGAAAGTCAGAGGCCTGTCTTGGCAGCATTCCAAAAGGAAACCACAACAAACTTGATCAAATCTGATAGGCCCCAGGAATGGGTGACAAAGTAGGCCTGAAGCCCCTGACCAAAAAAGGAAGGAAAGGCAGGTAACCCACATTCCTGGAAGAGACCACCTTCTTTCAAGAAATGTTTGTTTCAAGTAGTGAATATTCCACTGCCTTTTGTTAACAGCTGTCAATAGCAGATCAGAGCCCCAGACCCCAGTGCACAGCCCTCCCACGAGCTGTCTGTTCTCACAGCTCAAGAGTGCATTTTCCCTTTAATAAATGTCCCTCTGTTCTGCTCATCGGCTGTGCTGGGTTTGTCTTGAATTCCTTCTGATGAGATCAAGAGCCTTCAGAGACATGTTTTGGGTGGGCTGGGTTGAAGCTTCAGAGCCTCAGACCTCTCCAGTCAACCTGACATTACGAGTATGTTCTCTTAAGGTTTCAAAGACCAAAATCAAAGTGTTGACTGCACTAGCTTTTTCACTGGAGGATCTAGGGAAGAATTTGAATTCAACTTCATTCAGGTTTTTAACAAAATCCATTTCCTTGACATTCATTTCCAATAGAGTGAGATCCTCATTTTCTTGTGGGCTCTTGGACGAGGGCGCCCTCAGCTCCTAGAAACGGCTCTGGGGTCCCTTCTGCCTCAGCCCCACCTTCTCAAAAGCCACAGTGATATAGCTTCTCCTGCCATATCTTTCTCACACTTTGAATCTCTTTCATTTTTCCTTATGTTACCAGCCAAAGAAAACTCTCTAGTTTTATTTTTTTTTTAAGTTTATGTATTTATTTTGAGAGAGACAGAGACAGCACCAGTGGGGGAGGGGCAGAGATAGAGGAAGAGAGAGAATCCCAAGCAGGCTCCACACTGCCAGCGGAGAGCCCAATGGAGGCTCGAATTCACAAAACTGTGGGATCATGAGCTGAGTGGAAAACAAGAGTCAGACGCTTAACCCTCTAAGCAACCCAGGCACCCCTAAAACTTTCTATATTTAAAGGGCTCAGGGGATTAGATTATATTAACAGATAATTTTTATTTCTGCTTTTTAAATAATTTTCTGCATTTCTCTAGTTTTCTATAATCTACATATTTTTCTTATATTTAAAGAAATGCTTGCTTTGGAATAGAACTTGGCCTTACTTTGTATAATTTTTAATTAGTCATTTAAATGAACAAAGCCATATTATTCTTGTGTAGCAGGAGAAATTTGGAAATCCTGTGGATGCCCAGTATGTGAGCTACTGTTTCGATGCATGAAAATTTCCTACTATATAAGTTTTGTTGAGAGACAAACATTCCAGACCCTTAATTGCTTAGCACCTGCTAAGTGCTAACTTGGGCTCAGTTTACCAGATGCCCTACCCTGGATGTTGTATCCAAATATCTCATATATTTTAAACTAATGATGCAGAGAAACAGAGCAGACGTTTCACTTTAGCAATACACTGTTAGCAGCAACATTTAGTCTCTAGACAAGCAGACATAGCAGTGACTCCCCAGTTTCTTTCCTAAATTATGACAGTTTTAGAAAACCAGTGTCAAAGAATTTCCCTGAAACCAGTTCAATGAATAGGGATTTTACTAGCATTCCACTGCTATTACGACTACATGCATATCAGTTTCCAAAATGGAACAATTAAAAACTCTTGACAAGATTTTTTTAAAAATTGCCTGAAGACAGTGGAGAGCTGGCAGATACTTGCAGGGAGTAAAAACACGGAAGAGGGATGATTCTGAGTAAGTTTCCCATGTTCATTTCTTCCAGCATGAGGACAGATAGTCTGCACCATGTGAGGTGGCCAAACTCAAAATAGAAAATCCACATTCTTATACTCTGGAAAGCAGAGAGGACAGGATGGTAAAACCTAAAAGATGTCAAACTCAAGAAGAAATCGATTTCCTGATGTCAAAAGAAAATTGAGAGACATTTACCTGAAAAGAAGATTTTATTGAGCAGGAAACAGACTTTCTAAGAATAGGGAGACTTCAAAGCTTTGAGCCCAGTGGTGAGAAGCTGGGCTTTCAGTAGTTTGCAGCTCAGTTTATAAAGAGGGAATGAGGAAGTGTGTCATTTTCAGTTGTGATTAGTTACTAAACATTTACGTTCCTTTTAAGGTAGTAGCTCTGATTGAGCTTACTGATTGGTGAGGAAGCAAACGATTACACAGACAGGAGGAAAACTTCGATTTTGTTTAAGTTCAGAGTTAGCAATTAGGGGAAATCAGGATAGTTTAATTTTTGATTATGTGGCTATCGGTGGTTTGCTTGAGATTTTACCCAAACTATGGTCTCTGTTTTGGTTTAATACCAATAATAGTAGTTTTCAACCATAGTGAGAATTTCAATTTTGTATTATTTTATACTTTACCAAACATTATTACATATTTCATTAACCCTCATTAGAAATGATAGGAATAGAGGGGCTGATTCTGAATTTTTTTAATGTTTGTTTATTATTGAGAGACAGAGACAGAGCATGAGCTTGGGAGGGGCAGAGAGAGGGGGAGACACAGAATCTGAAGCAGGCTCCAGACTCCGAGCTGCCAGCACAGAGCCCGACATGAGGCTGGAACCCACAAACCACAGAATCATGAACTGAGCCACCCAGGCGCCCCTAATTCTAAATTTTTAATTAACTTTCCTAAAATCTGAGAAAGGGATATGAATGAGTACCAAAAATCTGATACCTATGCTTTAACTTTTTGTGTTCTTTCTCCTTGATCCAGAGAGTCTTATTATGTAGATCTGAGGTACAGCCCAGACATTTATATTTTAAACATATGTCCAGATGATTTTGATGCATGGGGGTCTTAGATAAGGAATCTCCTGGGAGAAAATAGGCAAGAGTCACTGAGAAGGAGAGTAGCAGTTGAAGGGGCTACCCCTGTCCTGGCAGACTGCCAACTTTAATGTCCCCATTTTCTTGGCAAATCCAAAGCACATTTGGCATTTTAAGCTTTTAGAATGCATCAGACCTCCTATCAAGATGTTTATACCCTTCATCTATTTTTAGTACTCAGAACGACCTGTCAGGGTGTGTATCCCAAACTCCATATTGTAAATTAGTAATCTCTAGTACAGAGGGATCGATAACTTGATCAAGGAACACAGACAGAAAGTGTATTAAATTCAAGGGGCACCTGGGTGGCTCAGTTGGTCAAGCGTCTGACTTAGGCCCAGGTCATGATCTCAAGGTTCGTGGGTTCAGCCCCTCATAGGGTTCTGTGCTGACAGCTCAGAGCCTGGAGTCTGCTTTCAATTCTGTGTCACCCTCTCTCTCTGCCCCTCCCCTCTTACTCTGTCTTTCTCTGTCTCAAAAATGAATAAACATTAAAAATGTTAAAGAAATTTCAAGTCTATTTTTTTAATATTTTTAATGTTTTTTTATTTATTCTTGATACAGAGAGAGACAGAGCACGAGAGGGGAAGGGGCAGACAGTGAAGGAGACACAGAACCGGAAGCAGGCTCCAGGCTCTGAGCTAGCTGTCAGCACAGAGTCTGACGTGGGGCTCGAACCCACGAACGTGAGATCTGACCTGAAGTCAGAGGCTTAACCGACTGAGCCACCCAGGCGCCCTCAAGTTTATTCGATTGTTTCTAGTATGTCATGTGTTATTCCTAAGCCATTCCTAACAATTGAGCTTTTCCTATGCAGGAAAATACAAAATACAAAAAAGAAGTATGCAAAGAAAGATTTTCTTTCCTGGAACTTCTTTCAAAATACTCAGTGTAAATAAATAGGAAAGAATCTTTTTTTCTAAATCTAGACTTTTGTTCAGGACAAAATTTTCTCAACATTTGTTTATACTAAACATCCTAACAATATTAGATCAGTTCCTGTAATTTCAGATGCTTATTAAATAAAAGAATTCATTGAATATCATAAATTTTACATAAGAATAGGTTATCAAAGATGAGAATTATTCAAATGAGGTTGTAATTACTGAACTCAAAGTCTTTAATTTAAAAATAAGAGGCACAAATGATTGGAATATTTCCATAGCTAATTTTCGTATTTTTAACTTTCTTTTGTTTCCCATTAATGGCAACGCTTACATTTTCTTTTTCACCGAACTCTCTGCCTCACCTGTCAGAGCTCCTTATGCTGCTCTCCCTCTTCTTCTGCAATTAAAATTTGGCCTAAAAATGTCTTGGATCTTTGTGGGTATAAAATCCACTCTATTGTAATTTCCTCTTTAATATGAAGTAAATACAGTTGTAGAAAATATTCTGAGCTTTTCTTTGTCTTCATACTGAGTGGTGGGACACTGTTAGGATGCCTTTCCACTCAAACTTCATTCCACTGTAAAATGGGAATTAAAATACCATTCCAGAAGCTTACTGTCAGAAATATTAAATATATATGTCAAATGTTTTTGTACAATAAAACAACCTTAGCCTACAAAAAGCTTCTATTTGCCATTGTGATACTTAATTTTAAATGATTTTTGCCTATTTAAAAAGATAGGAGTTATTTATTTTAACACTTGGGTAAAAATCACTAAGGCTGAGGCACATGGGTGGGCTCAGTAAGTTGAGCATCCTACTCTTGGTTTCGGCTCAGGTCATGATCTCATGGTTCATGAGTTCAAGTCCCTGATCAGCTTCAGTACTGACAGTGCACAGCCTGCTTGGGATTCTTTCTCTCCCCTCTCTCTGCCTCTTCCCTGCTTGTTCACTCTCTCTTAAAAATACATAAACTTTAAAAATAATGTCTTAATTTTTTATTTGGAGTATATTTTTTTATTTCTATATTTCTTATTTAGAGTACAGAGTATAACATAACTTTAGTTATACTTTCTTGTTTAGAAATGAGTGTTGGACAAACACACTGATTTATCAGGATTAAACTCACAGGGTCCATGTGCCCTAGATTTGTAAAGTCACAGTCTTTTGGCCATACTGAACCCCAAATATGAAAAGTTTTTATTTAAGTTACTTACATCTTTAAAGAGACGTTATGTCAATTCTTGGTGCTATTAAATATTTGTAAAAGAAAAGAACAGACTCTGAAATGAATTATTCATCTCTGGCAATGTCTTTATGAATAGGTTACATCTTCATTTTTAACCTTTTAAAAAGATATCTCTGCCTCTCTTTGTTTAATATTAAATGACAGTAAAAGATGGAAAATGTTTCACTCCTTGAATTTTAGTTTTAAAATGAAAATAATAATTCTTTGATCTCCAAATACAATTAAACTGTGAAAAAATTTGCTTAACATCATTGTGGTTATATACAAAAAGTTAGCTTTAGATATATTTTTGCTTCATTCATCATAATTATTTTAATGATTATTTTTGGACAAATATATAGTTCCTATATGAATACTTCAAGCCACAGTATCAACTGGCCTAACAACATTCTGAATTTGTCAGTGAGTTATAACATCTTACTCTAGACCAACGGAAATCACATTTCTAAGTTCTATTCACTGTTCCTAAACTAAGAGATCATTATTACAATTCTGTTTACTAGTGAACAGGATTTGGTTCATACTGTTTTGAGTAGAGTCCTGTAATTAGCAACTCTACATAGGCATTAATCATATCCTCTATCAAGTAGCCTAATGATGCTGAGGTGGAATCATTATGGTTCTAAATTATATTTTGCCTGACAGAGGATAAAATTCTCTCTCTCTTTTTAAGTTTATTTATTTATTTTGAGAGAGAGAGAGAGAGAGAGAGAGAGAGAGCACAAGCAGGGGGGAGACAGAAAGAGAGAGGGAGAGAGACAGAATCCCAAGCAGGCTCAGCACTGTGAGCACAGAGCCCAACACAGTGCTTGGAACCATGAACCATGAGATCATGACGTGAGCTGAAATCAAGAATCAGAGGCTTAACTGACTGAGAATCCCAGGTGCCCTTGAAATTATATTTTAATAACTATTAAAAAGGGAATAAAAACAAGGGAATAACATATTGAAAAACATTAATTTAATTTTAATTTAGAGAAAAATTTAAAAAGCAAGCTTTCCTTTACATGTCTTTTCCCTTATTTCTTGTCAAGATATAACATAGTCTGTGTTACCAGGTTCACAATTTGTTTTGGAAATGAGAAATGTGCTTTCAAGGTATATTAGTGTATTATACTTTTCTTATACTAAGCATCACTTGTGAAACTCAACTGGGTCATGTCCTAAAAACAGAGGAAGAAGTCACTGTTTTTCTATATGTGAAAATGATTTCAGAACTACAAATCTCTGTATAAATAGGCTGGCAGTCATTGTCCCTTTTAAAGTTTACCTCACAACTTATTAAGAGCCATTAAAAAATTCACCAAGAAAAATAAACATTAAAATGAAGAGACTTCAGAAGAATGCTATTCAGAGGATGAATATTGCAGATTAACATTTCTGGGGAATAATTATAATTGGAAATTAACAGTGGTTTGTTTGCCATTGCTTTAAAATGAAAGAATAGAAAGGCTTCCATCTTAAAATCAAATTAACTATGGAAGGATAGAAGTTATTCTTGACGCCTTCCTTTTGTTATCTTCTACATCGAATATGCAGTCCTCACCCACTCTTGTTACCCTTGCCTCCTTTACATCTTTCAAACTCTTAGATAGTTCTCTTGATCAAAACAGGAACAATCCCACTATCATCTCTGATCTGTATTGATGCATCATCTTCCTAGGGAGATACCTCCTATCTTCATGCATGCTTTTTCTTCCCTATGTTCATCCCCAAAGTTAACTTCTGGAACATAAAACTCATCTTGTCTCTCTCCTGATTAAAAATTCAGTGTCTCCTGTAATGGTTAATTTATGGGTCAACTTGGCTCAGCTACAGTGCTCAGTTGTTTGATAAACTAGTTCTCTAGATGTTGCTGTAAAACTATTTTTTAAGTTGTAATTAACATTCAAATCAGTAGATTTGAGTCAAGAGCTTGGCCTTTAGCGGTATGTATGGGCTTCATCCAGTCAGTTGAAGGCCATAAAAAAACGATTTTTTGAAGCAAAAGCAATCCTCTTCAAGATTTAAACATAGAAACTTGCCTGCCTGAGTTTGCAGCTTTCTCTTTCTCTCTATTTTGATACATTAGATAGATAGATAGATGATAGATGATAGATAGATAGATAGATAGATAGATAGATAGATAGATAGATAGATGATAGATAGATGGGACAGACAGAGATGATAAATAGGTAGGTAGAGAGACATAGATATAGGTATGCATATCTAGATTTTCTGTTTCTCTGGAGAATCTTGACAATACATCAATCTCCCCAAAACGGTGCTCTGTGGTTGCCTTACATGTTCAGCTTCATCTCTCTCCAATCACTCAGCACTCCTGTCATATTGAATTTGCCATACCTTTTTCTTATCTTCTGGTCTGCATACATCGCCTTGGCACATTTTGCCCTAATTAATACCTGGCTACAGTACTTCAGAGCTCAACTCATGCATCATCTTCTTTTCTTCCTCCAGCTTCCATGCCTGCAAAACTGGATTGGGAAGTTTCTGCTCCTAGGACATCATTGAGGTACCATTACAATACCACTTGTCACATGGTAATCATGAACTTCAACTGTCGTTCACCACTGTAATTTTCTAAAGGGCAAAGCCAACATATATGTCTATAAACCCCCATAGTCTGTTGTTATTCTAAGCACATATTAATTTTTTAATGAATCAATCTGTAACAAATTCATTGGATCATGCAATTCTACCACACAAAAGATACCAGATATGCTACTTATTCTCTTTCTTGTTTATTTTATTCATTCAAAAATAAATATACACACATGTATAATGTATATGTTAATTTTTGAAGAGGGTATAAATTACTATGGAACTAAGAATAGGAGAAAAAAGAGGAGTGATATCAAAGTGTTTTATTCTATATAACAAACGGAAACTCGGTCAAATGCTCAAACTAGAGAAGAAAATATACTTTAATGATAAGAGTGTTTACTGTATGTCAAGCAATGGTCTAAATACTTTATGAGCTTTATGAGAACCCTATGAAGAATATAATGTTTTTATCTACAGATAAAATACAGATGGACTCTATCGAAGAAAACAAAAACATAGAGAGTTTGAGCAATTTGCCAAAAGTCACATAGATAAAAAAAGACAGATGTGAAAAGATGACCCATGAAGTTTAAATCTAGCATCTGTTTACTTAACCACTCCATAATATCTCAACGTGTGAGGTACTAGATACATATTTGGGGAACAGTAAATATGAGTAAGTAGCTACCTTTCTATTCCTTCTAGGTAGGCCATTTGGTAATAGCCATTGCTAAATCTGGCCAATTTGAGCAGTTAAACAAATATTAGTAATTTGTAATTAATGACCATAAACCTCTGGTTATTCTCTTTTTTATGTTTATTTTCAATATGTACTTGGTCCAGACTTCCGAAGTCATGTCAAATATATTCTAGCCAGAGACAGGTTTTTAAAAAGCAAACAAAACTAAGCAAAGAAAAATAAAAACAGATAAAAATAAACTTTTATCATGACAGCATCTTTGTATATGTAATAACATAGTCTAATTTGGTTGTTAATTGTCAGAAAAGAAGAGGTAATATATGTTAAAAAAGGTTCATACACATTTTGGAATTTTCATTTAATAATAGGGATACAAAGTGTTATCTAGTTTCACTTTAGAAATAGAAAGGACATGTTTCTTAGACATTTTTAGCACTGAAAACAAGAAGATGAAAATTTCTATTAATGTCAGTAATAATCTGTGTACAGTAACTTAAGCATTAGCTTCTATAAGAATCCATTTCCAATTACCACATAACAGATATGAGTAATTTGTTTGCAGATTCCTTAAAATGAACAATGTTAGGGTTATAGCAGATGTGACTAGGAGCTGTCTCTATCATAGGCAGAAATACACCAATAATGATCATTGAGTAAGGGAAGGGCCTTAATTCTTTATGGCCATATTTTTTTTAATTTATAATTTATTGTCAAGTTGGTTTCCACATAACATCCAGTGCTCTTTCTCACAAGTGCCCTCCTCCATGACCGTCACCCCCCTTCCCCTTCCCCCCTTCCTCTACAGCCCTTACCTTGTTTTTAGTATTCAAGAGTCTCTCATGATTTGTCTCCATCCCTCTCCCTAACTTTTTTTCCCCCTTCTCCTCCTAATGGTCCTCTGTTAGATTTCTCCTGTTAGACCTATGAATGCAAACATATGGTATCTGTCCTTTTCCGTCTGACTTATTTCAGTTAGCATGACACCCTCGAGGTCCATCCACTTTGCTACGAATGGCCAGATTTCATTCTTTCTCATTGCCATGTAGTGTTTTTAAAGGGTTAATCTGAGGCATCTTTTATTTATTAAATAGCCAATTGAATTGTTTCACTTATACTGTACTACTAAGTTGGATTCTTAAAATAAAATGTATATATTTGAATATTATAAAAATAATATAGGATCCTGAGTAGGTCCCTTTGATGGCTACTGACTAGTTAGTGTATCTACCCATCTGAGATGAAAACTAAGCAAGATACAGAGAAAAACACTAAAGTTTTGCTTGCTGTTTCTACTTTTGGTTGCATAACCATTTCTAGGCTGTTACTTTTTTATATTGATTGGCAAAGAGAAAACACTTTATTCTCAAACTATGTAATTAGCAGTAGAAATAATGAAGTCAACAGATTTAGCTTCAGAAAAATTCTACTTTATCCCTACAGTTCTTCATTAAGAAATTGTTTATTGATCTTCATGGTAGATGTATTGTATTTCAGACCATTTCTCATTCCATTAATGAAGAGGGAGCTTCACCTATGTTCTAAGTGATTAGTCTTTCATTTCCAGGTGACTGAAGAATTGGAACCCCATTAGTGTAAGGAAAATTTATGCCCTGAAAATCTGTTTATTAAATTTCCTATTTAAATGTTTCAGAATCTTGTCATGGATCAAAAATCAAAGGTGATCATACAGAAGGAATCATAGTGATGACCTTAAAGTAAAAGAGCCAGTTATTTTACCAGCAAAACGGGTTTATTTTGGAATAGCAGAGGAATTACAATTTGGGGCATGCAAACTGTGGCAAACCACAGGCAAGTCCGAAGATACAGAGGAAACATTAGCTTTTCTTAGGCTTCAGGAGGAAACTGGGGAGGGATTTTGGAGCAAAAATTCATCAGAGAATAAGAGTTAGAGGTGGTGGGGGCTTCTCTTTGGCTGCAAGTGGAGGTTAGTGCGCTGTTGTTGGGGCAAGGAGGGATCTTCCTTCTTCTTCCTAAAAGCAGGAGATAAAATTCCTGTGCAAAAAATGATCTTCCTTGTTAAAACATTTCTCATCTTCCTTCTTCCTCCTGCTTATTCAGGTTACAAGCAATGGGATGTGCATGAGAGTGCCCCCTTCAGGGTTTCCAAATTCTGTTTTAATGAGGTTTC
>NC_043702.1:152682023-152703751 GCF_006229205.1 Suricata suricatta | reverse complement strand
TATAGGACAAAACATGCATTTCTACCCCAGTTCTAACAATAGATACTCCTAAAAGTTCTGTTTTTTATTTATCAGATATATTATACCCAAATCTAAGCCATAAATTGTAATGATATCACAGGACCATAGGACCTAAGGAGCAGACATTCACAATGGCAATATTAATCATCCAAGATTGTGACTATGTATATCATGTGGTGCTTCTGTACATGGGAAACTAAACCAGCAAGCGATCCAGAGGAATATTTGAAATCTTTCCTGTGCATTAAATGACAAGTTCCTGAAAAAACTTTGTCATTCTCTTCTGAAATGGAGTAATAGAATTTTTAAAAAATTGAACTCAAGAAAATGCTGTGGACAGTTAATACACTATCGATTTAGCCAGGTGATTTTTGAAGCTTTATCTAAAGGAGACGATTCAGACTATCAGAGAAATCAAAAGTGAGACTTGGAATATAGTACACATTAGATACTCAGTAAATGAATTTTGATGTAATGAATAAATGAATCTGAGCCAGAATAATGAGTAAAGCTTTTCCCTAACATGCCATCAAAATCAAAACTTTTATTTTTAAGGTATAAAGAACAAACAAATATTTATTAGCTTAACCAAAATAATAAAGGATCAGTGATGGAAGCAAGATAGAAAATGCATTAGTTAGGTTTCAGTTTCATTATTTATATCAAAAAAATATTGTTTTGAATAAGTATATTAATTTCTGAGGGCCATGCTCCTTCTGAAGGTTCTAGGGAAAAATTCTCCTATGACTCTTCCTAGCTTCTGGAAGTTGCTGGTAATTCTTGGCGCCCCTCACTGTGTCACTTCAACCACTGCCTCTGTTGTCACTTTGCCTATTTCCCTCTGTGTCTGTGTTTTCTGTCCAAATTTCCCTCTTATAAAGTCACTTAACTAACTACATCCAGATAAGGTCACATTCACAGGTGGTGAATGGGCATGAATATGGTATGCAGACACACCAATCAACCCAGTATTACATGTGTTTCCTGTAAGAATACAATGGTTCCCAAATAGACACTGTTACCAAAGATCCTTTCAGGACTATTTTGTTGGTGGTGGTGTTTCTTTACAATATCAACTAGATATGTTCTCAAATTGCCGAAAATGTTTCTCTGTCTTTTGTTTAAATGTTCTGTTCTCTTAATTCAAGTAAAGTTTTTTCATCAAAAGTAAATTGAAGACATAGGACTTGTTAATTTTCAAGTTATTAGTTATAAAAGGATTTTGTCTAGTTTTTCTGGTCTCTTTATGGTGAGGCTTAGACAATAACTAATTTCTTCCCTCTTTTGTAAATGTATAATTTTGTTCAAACTGCAACCTCATTTTCCCCCAATGCTTTTTAATACTACAGCATTTTCAAATGATCTATTTCTTTTCTTTTGCATTGATCCATCTCTAAAATTATGGTGTTCTCAAAGCACTACACACCATGTCTCCTACTTCAGTCCTGCATTTTCTTTGGCTGTTAATGGTGTGCAATTGGAAATGACTTTTTATTTTTTAACATTTGAAGCTATCATCTCTTTTATTATTGCTTTTTTCTCATTCTATTTCTACAGAGAGGGAGTTGAAACGTAGTAACCTTCCAAGCACAAAATTATTTTTACTGATTTTAGTGAAATGATAGAAGTCATACTTAGAAAAAATCATATTCCGTCTGTGGCATTTTTAATGAAATGTTCAGTAGGAATATATTAAATTCTTTGGGAAAATGTAAGGGCTTTGAAACTATAAATGATCTTAAACTAAAATTCTAATTCATTAGTATCTTATAAAATTAAAGACATATTTTAGGTATATTTCTATATACCTAGAAGCTATTTTAGTTTTTAAAAATTGTCTTATAATAGTTTACATATGAAACCAAATAGGAAGGGTGTTTATTTATAAGTGTTTTAGTACACATGTATATAATAGGATGAATGTATAATCAAATTATATAGTGCAACCATATAAAGTAAAAAAAAAAACTGAAATGACTGAAATCAAGGGATTTTTTTCTATTTCATCATGCTAAATTATTTTTAAAGTGGAATTTGTGGTTCACTAAGTTTAAGATACCTTGATGTTCAAAGTCATCCCAGTCACAGGAAGGGGTTGCTGAGATATCTAAATAGAGCCCTTTGGTTTTCACCATCTCCATGGTTATGTCCCACGGCCTCCTGGTCCCTGAGCACTCTGCTGATATCTGATAATAGAATTTGCAATTAATGAGCACAGATCTGCCCTTTAAGCTCTGGCAGTACTCATCTGGCACTGTGGTTTGAAGTTTGGCTCTAACCCTCATTAGGGCTCTGACTCAATGTTATCGGTCTGTCTGTCCTCTTTCTGTAGTGACCCACTGAGGCACATTTACCAGCCAGAACCTACGGCTCACTACTATATCGCTCTTCAAACAATACACGAATTTCTGTCTGGAGTCCAGAGCACAAAGACCTCTTGGTAGCTAAGTTCTAGATCTCTGTCTGCTAGCCAGTGTTGTGTCAAAGAGTCATAGAGCCAGATCAATTCATGAGGTCTTCTCATTAAAAGGTGTAAGTGGGAAACATCCATCTCAGGTCTCCTTTATATTTGCCTGTTTATCAAGCCACAGCCCAGGCTGTCGTGAGAGGGAACTGGAAAATGCTGGAGACCTAACACTTGTTGACAAACCTCTATTAGAAATGTATGCAGCTGAATGTGTTCCAGAATTCAGAATTTGGGGGTTTTAGAAAGGTAATCGTGTGCATATTCTATATATTTCATTATACTTTCAATGGGATCTGGGCAGTATTCCCAATGACACACATTATTTCTGTGTGCGTGTGCATGTGTGTCTGTATACACATATATACATTCAAAATAAGTGTGAAAAACAAAGATACAGCCTCCCATCAGTTGAAGTCACTTTTTGTCCAGCATTCCTTCAGTAAAAATGAATATGGATGACCCATACCACCAGAGTAGGCCATAGTAGGTTAAGAATACCAAAGGGTTTGCTTGTTTTCCTGAGAGGCAAGATACATTTAGAAAGCTCCTCTGTCTTCACAATTTCCGACTTCCATGTTTCCACCCAAAAAAATGCCAAAACCTACTCCTTATTGCCTTGAGTCACAAAGTATCCTGGTTCGAACTTTGATGAGGCAGGCTGCAAAAAAACACAATGTAACAAGGTAATTAAATATCAGTATTTTAGGGGTGCCTGGGTGACTCAGTCACTATTCTGGGAGTTCAAGCCTTGTGTTGGGCTCTGTGCTAACAACTCAGAGCTTAGAGCCTGCTTTGGATGCTGCTCTCTCTCTGTCCCTCTCCCACTTCAGCATGTGTGCTCTCTCTCTCTCTCTCAAAAATAAACAAACAAAACCCCCCAGTATTTTAATATTCACAATTTATTGTCTATATTACAGTAAATCAGGATGAAGCTATGACCCACATCCCAGTTTCTCTAGCTGCAGAGCCCTGACTCTTGACCAATAAACTGTCTCTCATTCACCTTTGATGTTTACGATATGCATGACACCCTCTAAAAATCCTTACAATTATTAAATAATTTAATCTCACAATAACTTTGGAAAGTATTACTCATGGGCCACAAAATAGGACATTAACTTGACCGTGTTCATGTGGGCAGTAAATGAAAGAATCAGAATTTGAAATTCAGGTGTCTGACAAGCTCTTTCTACAATCTCACAGAATAATCAAGATTCTAGATGCAATTCATTTAGAAAGGATTCTACCCAAAAAATGACTCATCGATTGAAAACTTTACATTGGCTCTATGCTAAGAAGAAACCACTCATTTGTTATTGTCATTTGTGCTATTTTGTTTTCTCTATACTTTAAGGAAAATGTATTCTTCAGTAATATCACACAGAGAAGCTCCAGTCATATGTCACCATGCCATATGATGAGTTTTTTACTGTAACAAGCTCTGAGTAAAAAGGAAGTTAATGAAGAACTAACAAATTAAGCAAAATGCACCAAGGGCTCAGTGCTGAAGGAAATGAAATAAGATGCTTTGATCTCTTAGTGTCACATGGTCACTGTTGGTGTTTAAGAAACTCTGAAATCTTGCTTGGCCTATATATTGTTAGACACTGTCCAAACATGATCCTGTATCTCAAAAACAATACAAGAAAAGCTAGAGCTAGTTTCTGGCATCAGTTTTATTGCTTATTAACTGTGTGCATTTATACAATATGTTCTTTAAATCTCTGAGATTACTATAAACATATACATTTATGAGATGTTTATTAAAATTAAGAGTGTCAATGATAAATTACATTGCAAAGTATAACACATATATATTTTATATATTATATAATTATATAAACATATGTAATATATTTATATATAAAGATATAGGAAACAAGATATTCACTGCACTGATTACTTAATAATTGCAAAAGGAAAAAAGAACCTTTACGATGTAGAAATCCAGAGCATGCCACCCTTAAAAATGTTATCAAATCTTCGCATTATCAATTATAAAACAAATTGACTTTGTAAGAACAAGGACATGATATCATCTATACAATATCCTTGGGGAAAACTGTTCTAATTAGGAGGAAACAATCAGACAAATTCAAATAAAGATAATTCTACAAACCAAACTATCCAGGCCTCTTAATATAAAGAAAAAATTTAAAAAGCTATAAAGTGAATCAATGAGGCTGAAGAGACTTGATAAACATATGTGTGATTTTTGACTGGCTCCTGGATTTTAAAAAGTGAAGACCTCATTGGGCCAATTGGAGAAATAGAAATATAGACTGTATGTTAGATTATATTATCATAGCAAATTTAGATTTCTTTAGCTAGTTAAGAAAGCTACTTAAAGGTAAGCTAGTCATGCAGGTGAATATCCTTGTTCTTAGGAGATGCATGATGCAACAGCTAGGTTGAAATGGTTAGGAAAAAGAAATTGGGTGTGTGTACAAAAGAGAGAGAGAGAAAAGGGGAAAGGGGAAGAGAGTAAGAGAAAGATAAGATAAAAGAAAAAGAAAAAGGCAAATATGGCAAATGTTAACAATTGGGGATTCTAGTTGAAGGAGGAATATATGGGTGTTTATTAACCTTTTTTTAAGACTTTATTTTTTAGAGCGATTATAAGTTCACAGCAAAATTAAATAGAAAGAGTGGAGATTTTCCATGTGCCCATGATTTTCCCCGATGGCCTGCATAACCTCCTCCATTTTCAACAACCACCACCAAAGTGGTTCATTTGTTACAATTAGTGAAACTACACAATGACGCATCACGCCACTTCAAGTCCGTAGTATACGTTACCACTTACTCCTGGTGGTGCACATTCTATGAGTTTGGACAATTGTATATAACATGGATCTATCATTAAAGTATCATACAGAGTATTTTCAATGCCCTAAAAATCCTTTGTGCTCTGCCTATTCATTCTTCCCCCTCCCTAACTTCCAGCAGCCACTAATCTTTTTACTATCTCCATAGATTTCCTTTTCAGAATGTCATATAGCTGGACAGCTTCTTTCAGTCAGTAATAATGCATTAGGTTCCTTCATGTCTTTTTATGGCTCTATAGTCTGTTTGTTTTTAGCATTGAATAGTATTCCTTTGTCTGGATGTACCTCAGTTTATGTATCCATTCACCTAGTGAGGGTCATCTTGGTTGCTTGCAAGCATTAGCAATTATGAATATACCTACTATAAACATCTGTGTGTAGGTTTTTATGTACATTTATGTTTTCAACTTCTTTGGGTAAATACCAAAGATCAAAATTTCTGGATCATAAGAGTATGTTTAGTTTTATAAGATACACAATTTTGTTTAATACATTTTATAAGACACTAAAACTTTCCAGAAATTTTAATTTTAATGAAGTCCAGCCTATCAGTGACTTTTTTTTTCATGGACTGTGCCTTTTGTGTTGTATCTAAAAAGCCATTGTATACCCAAGGCAATCCAAGTAATCTCCTATGGTATATTCTAGAAGTTTTGTAGTTTTGCATTTTGTATTTAGGTCTATCACACACCGTGGGTTAGTTTTGTAAAGATTGTAAGTTCTGTGAGTGCATTCATGTTTTTTGTTTATTTGCTTGGTTTTTGCATGTGGACACTCAGTTTTTTCAGCACCATTTGTTAAAAAATATGCCTTTCTTTTAGGTAGATAAAATGTGTTTCAGATATAAATATAATAGTAAACATTCAATGTCTATTTGTGGTCTACTTGTGATTTGGTGGAAAGCTTTCTGTCAAACACGAAACATAGATTCTACTCTGCTACTAATGATGTAACTTTGCTGTTTAATGTCCTTTTCAGTTTCTGTATTGGCAATGTATTAGATAATCTACAGAGTATTTTTATCTCTAAAACTCTGTGAACATGAAATGCTAGATTTTAATTGATTCATACAAGTCCTAGGGGAAGCGTCAACTAACGGAAACTTATAATGTTTAGCATGGTATCTTTGAATCAAAACACATTTTAGGCCAGAGTAAAGAAGCCCTCAATATAAAGATGAGTCACTTTCCCTCTATTCCTGCCTTTATCCAGAATTTTCTTATTGTATTTCAGTTTATTCCCTTTTTTCAATATTCTAATTTTAAAATTATATGAACAATGGCAACTTTCATGAAACTTTTCTGTTTTTCAATACAGAGCTGTTTACTTAGCACAAAGATGAAATACAAATCACCAGTGTTTTTACTGCTTCTAAAAGAGAAGCTAGACAACAATTTGATACACTTATGTAAAGCATTCAGGTAATTAACATAGAATTTTGAGGTTCACAAAAAATCACCCAACAGACCTTCATGACACCACATAATAGATTGATTTTTAATGTAGTGTAGTGATTAGTCTCAGTGAGTAAAGATTATTGGCTATAATTAGTTTTGGTGACTTAGAAAAAATATTATATATAGTAATTGATAATACACTAGTTGTGTATGTGAGAGTCAATAATTAAATTATATTACATTCAAAACATAGAAAAATTTTATGCTATTTTTTTCTGCATCATATATTTATTGTTCTTATCTCAGAATTCTTCAGTGTTTGACCACTAATTTTATATCCATTGATTTATATAAAATTTTTATGGACTATTAATTACTGGAAGATTCCAAATCTCATATGTAGTGCTGCATTCCATATACATTTCTGATAGAATATTTCCACACAATTATTCTCATTAAAGGATATTTTACAAAATATTTTTACTTCAAACAATCTTTTTTTTCTGAGACTGTGATTATGTCAGTGCTAATTGAATAAACTAATGACTTGATGGGTCTAATTAATTGCCTTGATTCATGTAATAGAAACCTCTGACTAATATAGAAGAGCATAAAATTTATTATCCTAATCAACTCTACATTCCAGATGCTGAAATAATAAGCCTAATGTGTGATATTTCCAAATTTATATGTAAATAGTGTATAATCTCCCTTCATTAAAGAATTATACTTAGGATACGATTACTGAATCTTAATATTCTAAAATATAGCCATGATCCTATTTTCAGATTTCTTTTTCTATGTCTTCCTTTCAATTCTAAGAAGAACAGTATTACATAAATTTCACATGAAATGATAGCCCTCACTGACCTCACCCCACAGATGTTTTTGTCTATTCCTACAATACATGTGAAGCTCCTTTCACTCTGGACCATCATTAATCTCCAATCATCTGTGCACTTTCATGTTCTCATGCCTTTGCTTGTGCTTAGTTTGGTGGTCATAAGGATCAAGTTATAAGTGTTCTACTCCAACTTCTTTTCCAAGAAAATGGTGCTGTACTTTTCTTCTTTCTTTGAAGAAAGATGTGGATATATGACTTATCTTCACCAGTTGAACATGAGCAGAAGTTGTTCATTCAAGGATGGAGCTGTAAAGAGCTAGAGAATTAGTAACCACACCCTCTTTTTCTTCTATGAGGCTCACAGAAGAATGTGTTGAAACAAATCTCCATCAGCTTAGGCTCTATAGTGTCTACAAAGGGCAGAACTTCTGTATCAGTCAGGCTCCCAGCAGAAAATAGGACTCAACTCACTTGGTTCAAATGGAGATAATTTAACAAAAGTACAACTTGGAGAAGTGGAGCCAAAGCTAAGGGATAAATGTTGAGGCCCCCCCCTAGAAGTGAAGGTGGGGAAGAGACCATTCCAGGTAAAGGAAGTAGCATGTGCAAATGCAGGAGTGGGGCTAAGCATGAATTTTTCAGCAGCTAAAACAAACAATACATGGCTAAACTACAGATACGAGAGAGATACCATCATGAAATAATAATAAAAAAGTAGTACTAATACCATGGTAATTCGATGTCTAATTGAGTGAAAGACACTGCTCAAAATACTTTATATGTGTTAGCTTATTCCATTTTTAAAATAATTATATCACGTAGGTACTACTAATGATTCATCTGAGAACTGAGGCACTCAGAAAAGAGACATCTCTCCTAGTTCATAGAGCTGAAGTGTGAAAGAGGTCAGATTTGAACCCAGTCAGTGTGTTTATAACTATGCTAGCCATACTTACACAGATTTTCTCTTTCTCCTAAGAGAAATAAGAATCCATTGAAAGATTTTAAAGGGCAACTGGTACAGATGTGATTTCTAAAATAACTATCTTCTTTGTAGTGTGGGAAAATGATTGGAGAACAGAAAGTACATATTAGTGAGTCTAAGTAGAAGGGATCTGTAGTCAAAGAGATAAGATGGTATTGTTTAGCTTAGAGTCATAGTGTTATTGATGCAGAAAAATATTAATGATTTTGAGAGATATTTAGGAAGTGAACTCATAAAATCTCAGTTACGAATTGTATAATAAGGGAGGGAGAGGGTGGAAGCACTTAGGACATCTGTCTTACACAGCCAGATTTCACGATGGGGTCATTCATTAAAACGGGAATAGTGAAGGAGAAAAAGTGAAAGAGAGATGATGAGTTTGGTTTAGGACTTTGAGCTGACTTTCATTTATCCATACATAGATACTGATTAAGCAATTAGTGATGATATCTGAGTCTCACTAGAGGTATGTATTCAGAAACAATTTTCTAGAGATGGCATTTAAAGCAATAGGCATCGATCAGATCACCAGGAGAGAGAATGTAGAATGAATGAAATGTGGTCCAGGACTAGGTCTTAATTGCTCTGACATCTCACAGCTGGGGAGAAGAGGTAACTATTTAGCAAAGAAGAAGTAAATCCCTGGAAAGGAAAAATATGAAAAAAAACTATAAATAGTACAAAGATGAGCAATAAGATAAATGTAAGCAGATACTTAGAATGGAAAGTAGAATAGAGAGCTGTCAGTGAAACAGAGAAAACATTTAAAAGAGATGCAAGGAGTTGAAAGTTGCTTATAGTTCAAACCGTTAGAAAAATAAATTAACTGTTCATGATGTCAATAGTACCCCAGAAAGAAACTATTCCAAATTTATTAGTAGTAGTATGTGAAATGGAGGTCCAAAGAAGTTGAGGGATATGAAATGTGTATCTTTTATACTATAGTATGCTTAGTATACCATCATTATTTTCTCATTTACTTATCTAAAATAGTTGAAGTGTTTTGTATATTCAAATGAAAAATATGTTCTCATTTATTAGGGAAATTTTTCCAACATCTTTAGAGAAGGCAAAAAAGATGTGGTATGTCCGTTCAGTGTTATACAGGGAAATTGTTTAAAACAATGATAGGTAAATTATTTAATTCTCTAAAAGAACATACCTGAGTTAGACTTTGCTCTTTATTATTTGATTAGCACCTATACACTGTAAAGTCACATCTTAGCTTATAGATTCTCATCAGTAAAAAAAGGTAACCCCAAATGCCATGGTTTGATTGACCCATAGTGTATTAACCAGTGTCATATTCAGCCTGGTATTTTTTAAATTTCTTGTTTTACCATTTTTAAATGCCTATAACAGTTCTTCAAATGTCCTTTGAACTAGCTTTTGTATCTCTCTAGTCCTCTCAATAATGAAATAATTTTTAGATACACTCATTTTATGTTTATATGAGTAATACATTTTTTCCCAATTATAGTTTGGCATAATCAATTGGTTTACTAGATCAAATCACCGTTTTAGTGTAGTAAATGGTCCAGTGGTAGTCTGAAAACTATAAGATTATGTGATACAATATCAAACTAATAGCTTACTTGAATATATTATTCTTTAGCAGTTATATTTTATTAAGTATCATATGGTATCAAAACTGAACTATCTCAGTTCTCACTTTCCATCTCAGTTTAAGCTGAGGCTCAAACACAATGGATGCAAACTGTTCTCATATTCCAAACTGAATTATGAATCTGCTAACTAAAATGGAATAGAGGGACAGCTGGGTGGCCCAGTGAATTAAGCATCCAACTCTTGATTTCAGCTCAGGTTTATAAGACTGAGCCCTTCATGGACAGCATTCAGCTTACTTGGGCATCTCTCTCTCCCTCTCTTTCTTCCCCTGCCCTGCTTGTGTGTGTGCGCTCTCTCACTCTCAAAATAAGTAAATAAACCTTATAAATAAATAAATAAATAAATAAATAAATAAAATGGAATAGAAAGCAAGGTCTTTGTTGTTGTTTAATCTTAAGCTTCTTGACTACATGATTATGTAAAGACAATAAAAGTGTCAGGATTTAGAGATTAAAAAATGGCTTAGAGAGAGTTCTTTATGTCCTGCGATTCCCAACCACGATTCCAAAGGGAAGAGTGGGAGGTACCTCCCTTTTCATATAATGTGAAAAGATAGAGGATTTACAAAGGCCACTCAGATAACCTAATATGGCCACCTTGAGCTTGAGGAGCACAATATATTGTTTTCTGACCCATCTCCTCCCAAAGAACAAAAGCTAGGCCCACTAGTTGTTAACAGGGCAAATCAAGGATAGAGAGGTCTTAGTTGAAACTGGCCACCTGTTGAGAAGTTATAATACTCAGCTTCCTCACACTGTCACTTGTAGGACCAGAGGCTTCAAACAGACATACATGAACGCTTGCCACACTCACAGAAAAAGTCATTTACACACACACCCCAGGAAGTCAGGTCACCTATTATTGTACATCTAGTAGATTATCATTTTGTAATACAACAGATTCCCTCATAACCTGGCGGTACACTAAACTGAATGCAGTCCTAGGTCAAAACCTCCACTGGGAAGATGTTGGGTAGGTAGGTAGGTAGTTAGAACTCCCTAAAGCTCAAAAGTTTACTAGTAAATAAACATATCTTGATCACTACCCATTCAACAAATATACATACATTTCTAAATGCCTTTATGCTGACTTACAAATCCTCTACTACAGACTGAGATGGTGATAGTTTAACAGTTAACTGAAATCTACTGCTGACTTAAAATTCTATGGATTCCTTATTTCTCTCAGTAGAAATAGCAAAAGTTCTTAATTTTCAAATGCTAACACATTACCCCTAGCATATTCCTGATTAAAGTATTTCAAGTGTTTATCAAGTACTTACAAGGTATAATGCAAATACAAATTACATAAATATCACACCTGTGATACTGAATTATTTTTAAATAAATAACTCACAATATACAACTAAAGTTCTATAGGTATTCCTGTCAACAAAATGGGCAGGCCATTTGCATAAGACAAGACAAGACGTAAGCAAAGACCCACAGTAACCAGCCAGAATAGGGTTGCCCTTGGTGCCCCTTAGGGGAACCCCAGGTGAGAAAGTCCCCGTGGGCTCTGATGAACTCGCACACCATGCGTGACAGTGTTAGCTTTAAATATGTACAAGGCCCGCCCAATTAGGTACCAACTTTTACGCCATGCTGCGACACCCAGAGTGGATCCCAAACTTCTCTCGTGATGGGGAGGGTGGTATTTCAACTTTAAATGACTTTCCTAATGTTTAAATTAGTACAGTGGACTGAACAAAATAATTACTGAACTGAGAAAGTGTGTGAAAATTGGAAATTACTGAGGATTTTTGTTATCTAAAAGTGAGCATGGCAGGCATGGGGCATGCCCTACTTTTGTGAAGGGAAGCAAAGGCAAAATGAATCTCATGGCAAGGGTGGGGGGTGGGGCATGGACAGGAGGACAAAAATAAGATTCCTTTATATTTGCACTCAATTAGTCCCATTCGTTCCGTATGATTCCTGTTCCAAACTTCTCACAGACCAAGAGCACAGTTGAATGCTCAAGCTCCACAGGAGCTACCACAGAAAATCCCTTGTACCTTCCCTTTCAGCATCCTCGAGCCCCTTAATTGGACTGTGCTAAACTTCATATGGGCCGCAATTAAGAGAAGAGAAGTGTCAGATACCTTGTGATCCTGTCCTACCACAGGAAGGACTCAGGAGGAAGGATTGCCTAAAATACCAGTTATCCCCGGGAGGAGCTCTGGCGACAGCAGCGCTGTGCCCTGCACCCAGGGCAAAGGGCGGTGGCAGTGGTGACCTGCGTCTAGTGGAAACAAGCTGTGACGAGAAAGCACTGTCTAAACTAAGAGTGGTCTCAGGGGTCATGTCTAGAAAACAGTCGTTGGCTTTGCATCCGAGTTGTTACCGGAAGTTTTGGAGGGAGTTTCCTCCCAGGTACGGTTCCTCGTGAGGAAAGGTACTGACAGTCCTAGGGTCTCCTTTAGTTGAAAGGATACCACATCATTACGGACCTTAGTCCTGTAAGTAACATACTTGACTTGCCCTTTAGTCCACAAAGAGTCAGCTGCACATGGATCTCTGGGGCTCGAGTTTTTTTCTTTAGCTCTCTTTACATTCCTTTCTCCTGCCCTGCCACCAGCAGCGTGATTTGGATTTAGCAGTATGCCCCCCGGGGGGGAGCCGTGGAGAACTTAATCTCCTGCTTGATTCTGGGCAGAAGAGAATAGAAAGTACTTTTAAAAACCTCCAGAGCGCCTGGGTGGCTCAGCTGGTTAAGTTTCTGACTTCAACTCAGATCATGATCTCACAGTTTGTGGGTTTGAGCCTCGCATTGGGCTCTGTGCTGACAGCTCAGAGCCTGGAGCCTGCTTCGGATTCTTTATCTCCCTCTCTCTCTGACCCTCCCCTGCTTGAGCTGCCTCTCTCTGTCTCTCAAAAATAAATAAAAAACATTAAAATTTTTTTTAAAAATTCAGAGTGTAAATACTGTACCAACTGATTGACTAAATAATGTCAGACAATATGCCTTCCTTTAATAACAATCTCTAAGTGCTTTTGGCTTAAAGGAACATATTTCATAAAAAATATAATTGAAGAAAAGATTTTAGATTAGGCAGAAGTTTGTTATAATTTATATATATATTATTAATTACCTTTTCTGCTTACAGCAGCTCTAAACTTTCACTACTCGGCATTACTGTGCCCATTTCTCAGGTATATTTCTCCAAGAAATTATTAAATGTGTGAATTAATTTATAGACATTCTTGTCAACTAATTTTATAATAAAATAAATTATTCATAAAATGGTACACTAGATGAATGATCTTTGATAAATTAAAATTTGTTTTTACTGTCCTCAGTGATACTTTTGTTCACCGGCATAAAACTACCCAGGGTGACCTAATTCTGCCACGGAACTAAGAACCACCACTGCATTTTAGAGGAGGGATGAGTGGTTGTGAGGAATCACAGCTGACCAGCTGCGCTGCTCAGGTGGTCACACTGCTTCCCAAGAGCTGAAGAACTGTGCGCCAAAGGTAAGTGCCGGAGCTGTCAATTGCCAAGCTGACATTGTAATAACCCAATGTCGTCACTGACATCATTTCAGAACAAAACCCTTACTCCTCTCTATAACTTAAGCAAGTCCCACTGTACTTTCTGACTTTGATATTGGTTCTCACTCTGTGATGAATCCAAAAGTCAACAATGAGTACAAAAGCATATTTGGGGTTAGGTGAAACAAGTTATACTTAGAGCTAAATGGACTGCATGCTGTTAAACTTTGGATAACTGTCAGTAATAAATGAACTATAAACACACAGACATTTCCTTTGAGATCAATGCAGGGAAGAAATGGAAAAAAATGTAAATAATTAGACAAAAGTCAATATAGTGTCCAAACATTGCATCCCCAATTAAAATTAATACAGTGCATAGCTTCCCTTAAGAATAGAGGGTTAGTGGGGCGCCTGGGTGGCTCAGTAGGTTAAGCGTCTGACTTCGGCTCAGGTCAGATCTCACGTTGGTAGGTTCGAGCCCTACATCTGAAGCCTGTTCCGGTTCTGTGTCTCCTCTCTCTGCCCATCCCCCTCTCATGCTCTGTCTCTCTCTGTATCAAAAATAAGTAAAACGTTAAAAAAAATTTAAAAAAAAGAATAGAGGGTTAGTTATGTTTCTTTAAAAGAGACTGCTTTAAACAAAAGCAAAAATAAACAAGAATTGAAAACAGAACGGGAATGAGATGTTCCGTGAATCTGTAAGATATAAAGTCAATATGTGTGTGGGAATGCATGTATAGTTAAGGTATGTGGAAGCAAAAGAGAAAGATCTGTGCCTTCCCTGTTTTTCTTTCTAAAAGAATTATGGTTATAATGTTCTGAAGGTTCTGCACTTAAGAAATATAGAGATAGAATGAAGTAATAAAACTCCCAGCTATGGGAAATGTCATTTTTAGAAATTGCTCAACAGGAAAATAACAAGCAGGTAAATACCAGCAAAACATACAGAGTCAATCTTGAGGGTTAGCAATCACGAGACTTTTCCATGAAGACTTTGAGCTGCTGATATGAGGTTTGTATTTGCCATAAAGTAAAACAAGTAAGTACTTGTATTAAAACTTGAGAGAAAAATCACTTTTTCTTACAGCCTAGTAAATTGCAATCAATACTCTGCTTGCCTAGTAGTAGAGATATTTTTATCAATTCATCTGCAATTACCAAAGAAATACCATGCAGAGGTAATTATGTGCTGTTCCCACTTTTTGAAAAGTAGTGTTTTATCAAGTAGTGCTTAGATATATCTATTGCCCTGTACAAATTCACAGGGAATCCGGAGAAACTGCAGAGGGAAATTTGCCCCACTTCACAATTTCATTTTGAAGTTCTGTACAGTTAAGCACCAAACTGCTAGATATAAAACAGTTATATACATCTATTGGTCTGACTTTTATTATTTTATCAATATCTCTGTGTAGCGGCCTATATTTAAAAAATACACTATTTCACTTTTATTGACTAAAATCTTTCTCTTTTTTTTCTTTTGTTAATTATAAATCTTGTCCTTTAGATCCATATGGGGTTGTTTGTTTGTTTTGTATTTTATTAGCAGGCCAGAAGACAATATTATAATGGGTAACATTTACTGAACATTTACAATATGCCAGGCAGTATTTGAAGGACTTTACATGAATTTTCTTCTTTAGGCTGCACAACAAATATTGGAATAGATATTTTGTTATCATCTCAATTTTACCAATGGGAAGAAATAAGGCACAGAGATGTGGAGGCATGTCCTTGATCGGAGGACAGGCAAGGAGCAGAGTGTTAACTATGTCAAAATATGTAGTTATCTCTGAAGCCCAATGCCTGACCACAATGCCATATTCTCACTGTTATAAAACACTCAGCTAAATAAAAGAACAAAAAGGTTTCCTATGAACAGCCAGACGTTCAGGCAAAATCACCAGCAGCTTACAAAGGTGAAATTATTTAATGTAAATAAGTAAAATTTACAATGTTTTATGTAGCTTAGGAAGAAATATAAAAAAACAATTATACATGGGATTTGTACGTTTAGAATAGACTAAGATAATTCCAAAACCTCAGTTATGGTGAGCACATGAAGTATTATGTTAAAACATAATGCACCAAGGATGGGGGAAGATGACTTTATCACAGGCAAACTATTGGTTTTTGAAAGACGACAGAATTATTATTTTTCATGCTATGCTTATAACAATTTTTAAATAAAAATGTCCTATATTTAACACTATGTTTGAAAAATTTTTTGTACAACCTTTTAGAACTAGAGTGGTTTGCAAATATTAGCGAACCAAGTGTGAGAGCACCTCTCTGTGGTGGGAAATTATAGTTTTAAAGAGAAAAACTGATTTTTTTCGGGAGCTAACAATTGTTTTGTGCATTTTCTGAGCTGTTTGTTTTTCTCCTGACTCTTAAATTTTCTCTTTTTTCTCCCATTAATTGTTGCTAGTGGAGAAAGATAAGAAATATTTAAAATATCCAACTCCTCATTTTCAGAGAAAAAAGCATGAGGTAATTACGGATCTTGAGGAAAATCAAGGATAAATTAGTGACACCATATTTGTTTCTTCTATATTTCTAATAGAGAATGTATTCATTTCCAGGAAATATTTCAGTGTAAGTTCAACCAAAGAGTCAGAACCCCTAAGAGATTATACACCATCTTCCCTCCCTGACTGCCTGTCTGTGGACTCTAAATTCCAATATTAGACATAAAGCAATAGTCTTAACCAGACAATCCCGTAAAGTCAAATCCCTATGACATGTGTCTGAAGCTGGAGCTTGAAGGTTCCAAAGTAGGCAGAGATGGAGAGATATATATGAAGTACAGAAAGAACAATCGGGGACCCATAAACAAAAGCTGGAGTCCACAAGAAGAGTCTAAACCAATGTCAATCCCTGGTGCCTCTGACCTTGGTTGTGTGGTTGTCCTGCGGAAGCAAAGGCCTTTCATCATGGATCTCATACGTACATTGGTCTGGGAGTAGAAGCAGAAGGAAGACCCAGCGGAAGCTGGAGGAACTGGAGAGCTGGCCACTTCCTCTCGCTGAAGGCAAGAGCCAGCAGAGGAATGAAGACATGCGTGAGCTACAGAATGGCTGCTGCTTCCTTTCCCACCTTCAGTCTCCCATAAAACGTCCTGATGTGCTTCGCCTTAACCAGAACTATACAGGAAATTCTGGAAAATGTAGTTGGGCCCAGCCAAGTGGACACATCACAAAACCACCACAGTTTACCCCTTGTCAACTCAGCACCCACACATATTTCTTAAACTATACTAATCCCCAAATATGGAAACGGCAAAATCATGCTTCCACTTAACATGGTACAACTTCGTCTGATACATTTCATCAGATTAGCCCTTTCCACAAAAAGAATACAGAGGCCCTTTTTTTGTCTCAGGGCGGTATCATTTTTCTACTTTCTGACTCATACTCTCCCACAGGTATCCCACAGCTTAAATATGGAGATGTAAAGTTAACTACTATTTTAACATTGATCTTATTTTATATGATTAGAGGATGAGAAAGGAGAGAAAAAAAACACAAAAACATATTCACATCAAAATAAGGAAGAAATGCTCATAACTAGTATAGTATAGTCCGTATGTCTTCAACGGGTCAATGATCATAAGTGGTATGTATAAGAAGCTTTTTCCACTAGCGTTCCATACAGAAGCAGGCACTTGTGTTGGTCATAGTTTCTTCCTGGTGAAGTTACCCAAACCTTCATTCCTGAAGGACTGGGGCCATTAGAGGTCCAGCATGAAAGGAGTTCTCCACTGACGTGAATGGCAAGGACTAATAGCACCCTGGAGGCCCTCTTGCATTCTATGTATACCCTCCTTAATCCACATTGTTGAGTCAACTCCATTTTACCTCAATCAAAAAAATCACTCCAACAAGTGCAGAAACCCTATTCTTTTTCTGTTAATTCAAGCAGCCTAATCAAGACCATCAAAGTCTCCACTTTCAGTTCAAAGATATCATTGTCATGTTCCTTGTCAGAAGCATTACTCTCTTTGGAACTAAGATCTCAAGACTCACCAGACTTAAAGTTGGCAAGATGAGAAGTATCTCATCTTTTTGCTAGTGGTTTACTTGCAGTAACAATTGAGAAGCCTTCTCCGTTTCCCCACCTTGATTTCCTTACCCATGAACTTTGACTGTAGGACAAGTCACCCTACACATGTAGTGTGCCGAACATATACAGCATCTGAGAGATATTACTGTGACCTTGGAAGGTATTGCCATTTAGACTAAACAAGGCTTCATAAGTCTATTCCACCATTCTTTCAGCTCTTCTTTGAGGAAAATCATGTCTAAACTCGTTAACTCCTTGAGACTGGACCCACTGCCTCATTTCCTTTGCTGTGAAATAAATTTCTTGGTCAATAAGGATGCTGTGGAGAACCTCATGATGATAGATAAGGCATTCTGTACTACACAGAAGGTAATCTTGTGGGCGGATTGGATATTCAGTTACCAAGGCAACTGGAAGTTCAGCTGAGCCCATGTAAACCTACGTCTCCATCATCATGACCACTTTTTCCCTGACAGAAGTGGCTAGGGAAATGGTTGACTAGTGTCCACAGCACACATCATCCTATCCAGGTGAGTATTAAAATCCTCTTTTATTGCAGTCACCTTTGGTGAGCCTTTGGCTGGGACACTAGTATGTTCAGACTGTGTCTGTTTGGAGAGGTAACTCCACAAGAGACTTGTCACCAGTTTTTCCGTCTCATTCCTCCTAAGACCTTGATCATCCAACCAAATAACTGGTCATAGCCCATATTCAATACAGACATGAATTTCTGGATATTTTTCTTTCCAAACAGAATGAACACCAGGTGCACTTTTGAAGTTCTGCCCACTGGAAATATTTCCCTTCCCTATCCTGCAGTGCTATCCCAAAGTGGGATATAGTCTTGTACTGTGCTCTGTGCTCTTTTGAGAAGTGCCCGAATATATGGATTAACCAAAGCTGAGTTTTTGCTTTTTGTTTTCTCATTCAGTTGACTGAAGGGAACTTCCTAGGAGATGCTAGGTGTGCACTGGAAAGAGAAATTAATACAGCAGGAAGAGGAACCAACCATGGGCACTTGGGTCATTTCCTTATGCATCTTCCTTGTGCCTTCAGGACCTGTTAAGCCCCATGTCAAACAGACCACTTCTTTTTGACCATGGAGTGCTGCTGTGTGTGTCCAATTTCATGGCTTGGTGGGTCAAACAATACCCAATCCATGATGGGCAGTTCGTATTGCATGGTAATTCCGTGGTTATGGTCCACTTTTAAGCCTTGACTAAAGCCCAGTAGCAGGCCAAGAGCTGCTTCTTAAAGGACTACTTATCCACACAACTTGATCCAAAATTCTAATGCCCTATATAATGATTGACTTGCATTGGTCTGAGCAAGGCTCCAGTCAGCATAACTATCTGCCACCAACACTTCAAGCACCATTAGATGTGCTGGGCCACGTGGTCTGTGGTCAAAGCATGTTAATACACCGCAGACTGGACCTCTTGCAGAGCCTTCTTTTATTTGGGGCCTGACTCAAAACTGGTTCACTTCATAAGTGCATTGGAGTGGAACCCAAAAATCCCATTAATTCCTACAGTCTTTGGGAGTAGTTGAAATGATTTCCAGGAGACAAACTACTATTGTATAAGTATTCTCTGATTCCTAAATAATAAGCAGAAGTTCAAATCAGATTTGGAGACATATATAAAGATACATTATCAAGGAGTTTCAAAATGTCCATTTGCCAGTCTTTAAAGATTCAATTGTTTCTTAGTCAAAGACAAAATGTATTTCAACCAATGCTTCCATTTGGGGTTCATGTGGTAATCTATGCCTGTGATTCTATTTATGTGATAATTCTTTGGTTAAAAACTATGGAAATTATTGATATTACTATTCCATTAGTTTTCATAAAATTAATTCATGCTGCTTTCTAGAGGTGAAATATTAAGATGGAACTCAAAAAGCTGAAAATGAAAACCTATAAAATGTGGTACTGGTTTGGGAAATCTAGATGATGGAGAAGATTGAAAGGAATGTTGATGATTTAGCCCATAAGGAAGAAAACTAAAAAAAATTTTTTTTTAATTAAAAAAGGACTAAGCTTTGAAAAGGATGTCAAAACTCCTTTTCCAGTGAATTTAAAAGAAAGGGGAAAAAAAGAAAAGAAGGCAGGAAAGCAGGAAGGCAGAGAGGAAGGAAGAAATAATCAGTAAGGAAAGGAAGAAAGGAAGAAGGAAATGTCTAGATTCTCAGCACTGCAAGTATAATATATAGAACAAAAGTGACAAAAGAGAAAGATGTTTTGAGAATTATTTTAGTTTTATTTTTAGAATTCATGTGTATAATTCAGAAATCATAAATGTTTATATTTATCACTAATATTTAATAGTAAGTTAAAGGCTGAATTTTGAGTAAAGATGATTTCTACTATATAGAATAAAATATATATGTTCTGCTCCACTTCTTATTTGCCTACATCTGTTTCCAACTTGGATAATTTGGCTTCCTTCTCTGCCTCATGCACACAAATTAAACAGAAGGTTTACCCAACATGCTGTTTATTCAAGCTAACACCTTGTTAAGATACAGTAAATTTGCTAATTTATTTGCTATATTTAAGACTAATACCTTATTGTACAGCAGGTTTTATTCCATGTTTTTGAAAGAAGTGCTGATGCAAACCTCTGAGCTACCAATGTAACTGTTAAAAACTCCTCCTCCTTTTGTTAAAGTGCCAATTCCCTTTTCTCCCCGCTGTGACTTTTACGGTTTTTTACGCGGAGACTGCGCAGTGTCTTATACTTCAGGAAACCCTCCTTAGGAATTCACACTAGTGAGCGGGCTCCTTGTAGGAGGACAGATGATTAACTGCACGCCCTCCTGCCCTTCTCAGTCAGCACCCCGCTCTATAACTGGCTCAAACAGATGTTTCCCTTTTAGATCTTTAAAAACTATAATTGGGTGGAAAAATAGCATGTTTCACTTAATTCAATTTACTACTTGCATTCATTTGTTAGAGACTTCATTTAAAATCCACATAAATATGCTGTTTTGAATACATGAAGGGACTATGAGTTATATGATTCTGTTCATATGCGAATGAATTATATTGCATGGCAGTTGACACTAATACAGGGCGCTTAACTCAAATTCAGAGAATACAACCTGAACTTATGCCCAGCTCACTTGGCGACGAAAGTCTTGATGGAGTCTAAAGTCCTCTGAGGTCAGGTAACTCATCTATCTGTATTACTGCTATATATCTATTTTCTGGCTTATAATATTAAATATACAATAAATTGTAAGTAAATATCACATTTAAATATGTATGTTAAATATTCATAAACTGAAGCATATATTATATTTATTTAGCTGTATGATGTGCTATACAAAAGAGTAATGAAAAGTATTAAAATATAACTGCAGGGGAGCCTGGGTGGTTCAGTCGGTTAAGCGTCCGGCTTTGGCTCAGGTCATGTTCTCACGGTTCTGAGTTCGAGCCCCGCGTCAGGCTCTGTGCTGACAGCTCAGAGCCTGGAGCCTGCTTCGGATTCTGTATCTCCCTCTCTCTCTGACCCTTCCCTCCTCATGCTGTCTCTCTCTGTCTCTCAAAACTAAATTAAAAAAATTTTTTTAAAGAAATGAAAACAAAATATAAAAAATAAAATATAATTACATGATTGTTTCTTATGTATACAGTACATAAGTACAGTGTTGCTTGCTACATAATATATTAACATTTGTCTGGGTTTGAGACAATATGGTACATTAATTTATCAAAATACTGTGTAATAAATACTATTTAATATTATTATAAGTACAGAATAAATAACCGGAATAATAGATATTTCTTTTGTTAGACACATATTATTCAGGATCACTTATTATATTTGTATACTTTTGATATGAACTAGAAGACTCTATTATAACTCTGAGTTCATCTTAAAAGATGACAGAAAATTCTATGGACCCATAATTTTAGAGTTGGGCCTCAGGCTAACATCCAATGCTTAAATAGTTTAATAATTATTATTGGGGTTTTACTGTATGTAGTC
>NC_043702.1:152574247-152681923 GCF_006229205.1 Suricata suricatta | reverse complement strand
ATGTCATTTGCAACTATCTTTTCCCATTCTGTCGGTTGCCTATTAGTTTTCTTGATTGTTTCCTTTGCCTTGCAGAAGCTTTTTATCTTGATGAAGTCCCAAGGGTTCAGTTTTGCTTTCATTTCCCTTGCCTTTGAGGATGTGTCAAGTAGGAGATTGCTGCGGTGGAGGTCTAGGAGGTTTTTCCCTACTTTCTCCTGGAGGGTTTTGATGGTTTCCTGTCTCACATTCAAGTCCTTCAGCCATTTTGATCTTATTTTTGTGTACGAAGAGAGGACATTCCTAATCAGAGATGTGGCACACAAATTTTTTTCATAGCAAAACATTATTAAATCCACCAACAAAATACTAAAAGATAACACTGATTTTAAAAAATTAATCTATAAGAACCATAATCTGATATTTCTGATCCTCTACAAATTATAGTCATCGTTTTGTCACTCTATTTCAGGTATAATTAATTCCTCAATCTGGTTCCATAAACTTCAAAAAACATCCTTGTTCCTGCTACTGACAAGTTTTCTATTCATACCTTCCTTATTATCTTTCCATTTATCCTCCGTTTCATAAATTTATTATAGCATCTTGGATCATCTACTATAGTTTTTTATATAGTCTCAACATTATACAAGAATTCTGACAGTTTTTGGCAGTCAAATGATTCTGTTAATTTTCTCTCTCATTGATAAGGAGTGTCACTTGGAGGCAAATTTATTTTCTTTTCCCCTTTATTAGTCCAACACTTTACTCCATATGTATTCATGTTAAAGAATAAAAGAAAATCTTTAAGGAAAAGTAAATCCACAATATAACAACATAAAAGCCAATAAATTTGTATGGAAGAAATTTAGGCAACAGAAACCTAGATTCTTAGGATGGGAAAAAAGTTTTTTGCCTTAATGCAGAAAGCCCCTGCGTAATATCCCAGAGACATGGTTAATGGTCTTTGCTTAGATAATTCTAGCAGTGGGGAATGCACTGCTTTATTAAGGAGTTCATTTTATTGATGGACAGCTTTAAAATTTGAAAGTTCTTCCTGATATTTGCTCAATTTTTC
Source organism: Suricata suricatta (assembly GCF_006229205.1). Classification (NCBI taxonomy): domain Eukaryota; kingdom Metazoa; phylum Chordata; class Mammalia; order Carnivora; family Herpestidae; genus Suricata; species Suricata suricatta. The sequence continues at coordinate 152,680,866 of NC_043702.1, read as the reverse complement.
ATATAGAGCACGAGCAAAGTGCAAATCTAATGTAGCTGACCTCATCTAAACTCGGAACAGGGGCATCTTCCCTGCACTTGTGTGCTTTTTATTCCACATCATTTGACAACACATAGCCATGTAAGAATATCTACATAGATTCCTTTCTTTAAAATTTTGTAAAGATAATAAAACACTTTCTTGGTAACTGAACTTATACTCTGAAATGAGAACCCGAACACATAGTGAAATAGAAATGTCCTTTTTGTTCTCACTAAGGATAAGATGAAACTCTTCACCCATGTGCCTGAGATAATTCCAGTCTATTCTGGATCCTGCATGACATGCCCTCTTATAGGTTTTGCCCTATTCAACTTGACCTATAATTATATTTGCTTCTTTTTAACCAAGTATGCTAGCGTATTGCTTTTGCCCTTGTTTAAAGTGTAATCTTTTACAATAAGCATTGTGTCTTTAAGAAATAAGCTTGCAGAGAGATCGAGGAAAGAGAAAGAGAAAGAATCCCAAGTGGGTTCCATGCTTATAACACAGAGGCTCAAACTCTTGACCCATGAGATTATGACCTGAGCCAAAATCAAGAGTCAGGTGCTTAACCAACTGAGCCCCTTAGGAGCCCCGGTACAGTTTTAATTTGAAACATTTTCATATATATACCATCCTGTACCTTCCAACCAAGACATCAACTACCATCCTGAAGTATATGAATTTAAACTAAACTAAGTGTATAAAACTAAAAAAAATAAAATAAAATAAAATAATAAAATAAAAATAAATTACCTCTAAATGAGAGAGGCTGAGATATTTATCTAATATATCATCCTGAAATCAGTACAGGCTTTCTGTTCATGTTTGTGTTGTCTAAGAACTTACTATTTTTAACTGTACATAATACAAATTACTACTTTGTCTGTAGTGGTTCCTAGTGGGTCCATCAGTTGAGCGCCCAACTCTTGATTTTGGGTCAGATCATGATCTTACTGTTCATAGGTTGAAGTGCAGAGCTTGCTTGGGATTCTCATTCTCCCTCTCTCTCTGCCCCTCCCCTGCTTTGTCTCTCTTTCTCTCTCTCCCTTTTAAAATAAATAAACATTTAAAAAAAGAAAACATTAAAAAAGAGCACTACTATAAAGGTACAATATTCCTAAGGAAATGTTTTATATAATTTTACTCAAAAAGACTACAATCCAATAAAAAGCAAATAAATGAATTAATACTTGACACAAATCTATGTCAAATTGATATTCAATGCTATGTTGTACTAGTATTGACATAAAACTATGTTTGACACAAACTAAAATAAATGTAGATTCCGGGATTTGTTTAGACCTTCCTACAATGGTTTCAAATGCACAAGAATAACTGCATGATTTACTTCTTCCCAGGTTAAGGGTGTTGATCTCACATTTATTTATTATTTGAGAAATCTTTCTAAACTGTTCTGCAAATGAGTGTGAAACATAGGGACAGGAGTTTCTGAAATGATAAAAGGAGATTCATGATGGTAGCTATGTGTTTGGAAAGAAGACTCATATTAAAGATTAAGAAGTAGAAAAATTAGCATTCAAGTATTGTATTAAATTCAGAGAGTAGTTTCACTAAGTGAATAATAAACATATGGAACATGTCACCAAGGAGACCAATTAAAAATGTGATAAATCAAAAGTACTGTCATCCTTTCTAGTGGAACAGAAGTAAAGGGAATAAGACAGAAGAATACAACTAAATGTTTTCTTTATTGGAAAAGTTCAGCCATTATTATTTTCTTAATATGGAATACACTGATTTGTCTCTCTTGGTGGAAATTTCTAGCAGAAATCTCACCTTTCCATATGCAACTTTTTAAATTAACATTTTTCCATAAGAATTCTATTCTAAAATACACGGTACTAAAATTGCCATCATTTTTTAATAATGAAAATGAAGTTCGAAGAAGTTAGGTAACATTTCCATTATTATGTGGATAGTAAATAGCAGAACCTGCTTGGAGATGTCTTCCTTATTTTTACTTAGGTTGAGAGACAGTACAAATTTGGTGGGACCAAATTTAACCCACGGCCTTTGCCGCAGGTGTCACCTCCATAACTAGCCATCGGGGAAGTAAACAGAAGAGTTTGAAGAAAACGACGTGGTCAATAGTTTTGTTTCTTAATTTCCCAGCCTCTTTCCTTACCTCTACTAATGACTCTCCTCTACCACACTCTGTTTTCCAATTATATTTAAATTGCTTTAGCTGTCTTTTATTACCTGGTGCACTCCTGGACCTCCAAGCTTTCAGAGATGTCTTTCCCTCTGCCTTTCTCTTCACAGCATCCTACCATTCCTCATACCTGACTTCTGCTTCTTACGATATGGCTTCAATTTATACACCGCTTCCTCTTGGAAGCTATTTATGACTCCTCAGATGTAGCCTAGTATCTTCTCAGTGTTCCCCTTACAAAAGTGTATCTCTCATTTTATAACTTATTGTATATTTCAATTCCTTATTCAATTAACTTTATTTTCGCCTTAAGCTTAAGATCTTTGAGGACAGACACTGGCATTCTTGTTCTATATGTTATTTCTGGTACCTAACTGAGTATCTGCTGGAATTTATATACGTTTGATACTCAATAAGCACGTGTTATAACTCTCAGTTTCTCCTTCATAGCCTAGAAAAACTGACTTCCTCAGGGATTTTTCTAAATTTTGTGACAATTGTTTCAGTCTTTCATTTGTCCAGTACTTAATGGCAAGTGAAACCCAGAACCTCGTCCTTAGTCATTTTTCTTACTCTAACCCCTTTCTCTGGAGAATTTATTCCACATACAACAGAAAGAAATATGCTAATTTATTTCAAATCAATCAATATCCTATGCTTAGGCCTTTATTTTTTTTATTAGTCTCATATATTCAACTTCTATTTATACTTGAGTGTCCCACATGCATCATGGATAAAAATAACTTACTTTCCCCATAATAAACTTGTCCTCTGTCCTTAAAAGGCACCAATAATTACCGAGTTTCTTAAGCTAGAAGTCTGGGAGGTATACCAAATAACTCTTCTTTCTTGCTTATGTATAATTTATCTCTAAGATATAATTTATTCTCCTTTCCTTGCCATCTCTGCTGCTACTGCATTAGGTTAGTACTTTATCATTTATACATAAATGATATGAGTATATATAAATATGTATGAGTGTATATGTGCTTGATGTGTATATGTACACATACATACAAAGGTTATATAAACTGTGTGTAGATATACATGTATAATACATATTTATTACATATACCTTTATTTAGAAGTACTAATAGTTAACTTCTCTGTCTCTGTATCTCCTTCTACATAATAAATCATACATCTTATTTCTTTTAGAGAAAAGACAATAATAATTTGATGATACTAGCATCAGAAGTAATATTTATTATTTTGACTACTTTGGAAGTCATACTTAGCTATATTATTTTCAATACTCTATACATAAACTATTACTCAGTTTGTAGTATATCCAGATTGATATTCTAAGTAATGTTATAACAATACTATATGTAAATCATAAGATGTTTTTAAATCATACATTTTTATGATTATATATATATGAAAATGCTTTTTGTTCATTCCCTTCTGATAGGGAAAGGGATTCTGAAATCACACTTTATAGTTCTAGATTTATGCCCTCATGTTTTCTTTACCATAGTTTCAATAATGACTTCTTGAATGATTCCTTACCTAGAAGTATTAACTATCAGAGAAATTTCACTCTAAATATGGTTTCAGTTCCTAAGGAAGTCATGAGAGAAAAAAACTCAGGGAAGAGAAAAATTGTTAATGGATTAACTTCTCTACCAGGTAAACTGTGATATACTCTACTATCCTATGTTGGGAAGGAGGCGCCTGGGTGCTCAGTTGGGTAAGCGTCCCACTTTGGCTCAGGTCGCGATTTCACAGTTCCTGAGTTTGAGCCCTGCATCCTTGGCTCAGATCATGATCTTACAGCTTCTGAATTTGAGCCCTGTATCTGGTTCTGTGCTGATAGATCAGAACTCGGAGCTTGGAACTTGGATCCTGGAGCTTGTACCCTGCTTTGGATTCTGGGTCTCCTTCTCTCTCTGCCCCTCCCCCACTTTCAATCTCATCTGTCTGTCTCTCTCTCTCTCAAAAAAAAATATTTAAAAAATTATAATTACATATGTATGGGGAATCCACATAAACATGAAGTATACCAAAGACAGGCACCATGAGGTATGTGTATCAATCTGGATAAGAAGTGGGTAGGGGCATTGAGCTTCAAAGCGAAGGAAGGCTCTTCACAGGGAGAATGGAGACTAGATGTTTGTAAACAAATGTTTGCTGGGCCATACAGGAACAATGGACACAGAGAAGAATTTCAACAGATTTTGCTGATTTCCTTCCAGTCTACCACACCTGGTTTATTTTATACTGCAGTTTTCTATGGGGAAATCTCCCTTTCCGAAACAGGTCTTCTATCTAAATTTTTTAAAACACTTATCAGGGAAGAAAAAAAGAAAAACTTCTTGAGGCTTCTATTTCTTAAAAATAATCAGCCTAAAATAATTCACATGCCAAAGAAACACAATTTGGGGTGGTGAATTTTGCTCCTCTACAACTATAGTTATTTAAAAAGCATTATGTAGATAATGCCATTGTTATTAATCAAACAATAGCCATGGATAATTATCCTTTAGTTGACACTATACCGTATCCTTCCATTACTCCTGCCCTCAGTCATTCTGCATCTCAACCTTAGTGGTGAAGCTTTTATTGTTGGGTTAAAAAGTCAGAAGCATCAATATTATCTGTGAATAAATAAATCAGTCTTTGTATCTACATCTATAATAATATCTAAATGCTTATCCATGTCCAAACCTAGATGTTCCAAATATGTAATAAGTATCATATTTATAAAAGAAATGAAATTGGTATATATATTCTGATGGATTTTATATCAACATGATGTTCTCACTAGCAAATATCAATTTCCTGTAAGTTCCAAACATTATATTCACATTAATGTGATTGTATATCTTTTAGTATCTTTCAAAAGGGCCTTGGGGTGCCTGGGTGGCTCAGTCAGTTGAGCATCTGACTTCGGCTCAGGTCATGATCTCACGGATTATGGGTTCGAGCCCCGTGTGAGGCTCTGTGCTGACAGCTAGCTCAGAGTCTGGGGCCTGTCTTCGGATTCCGTGTCTCCCCCTCTCTCTCTGACTCTCCTCTGTTCAATTTCAAAAATATTATGAATGTCATTTAGAAGTAGGCTCCGTTCTGGGTCTCTCTCTCTCTCTCTCTCTCAAAAATAAAAAGCAAAACACTAAAAAAAATGTTAAGGGCCTTTCATAGACAGGATTTGGAGGATAGAAACAACTGTAATAATACATATCCTTATGTCAAAATGCATCATTAATCTTATATCATATTTCCTTTAAAAATTAAGGTTTCTTCCATATTATCATATTATCTTTTGCACAAATAATGACATACAAGGTTTCAACTTTATTCATAGCCAAATAAACAATAAAAATCTTTGTTAACCAAACTGAATAGTTGCTTTTTTGTGCACTGTGTGCTATTATAGCAACAGCATAAATATGGGTCATTTATTTTTCTCTCAATTCGTACATTTATTCAGTTCAGACATTTTATTTAGCTGAGAATTTTCTCAGTGTTTTTCTATTCCATTAGTCAAAACTGCATAGCAAAGATTGCAAATGAACAGTTCAATTTCAAAAATATTATGAATGTCATTTAGAAGTAGGCTCCGTTCTGGGTACTCTGTTAGAATCCCTTTCCCTGAAGACATGATTTCTATTATATTTTCTTTATATCACATAACAAATTGCTAGTGTCCTGCAGTCATAAAGTCAAAAGGCAGTTTTAAAGCTGATGTTAAATTGATTTAACATCTTTAGCAGAAACACATAGAAATAAGGAAATTAAAAATCTTATTATCTTGGGACACCTGGGTGGCTCACTCAGTTATGCATTAGACTCTTGATTTCAGCTCAGGTCAGAGTCTCATGTTTGTGAGATCGAGTCCCATGTGTTTTGTGTAACAGAGGGAGCCTTCTTGGGATTCTCTCTCTTACTCTCTGTCTGCCCCTCTCTTGTTCTCTCTGTCTCTCAAAATAAATAAACATTTAAAAAAAGCTTATTATCTCTTACTATGATGTTTTCTATTCTCTCAAAAAAAAGGTGATAGAATTGGATAATCTCTTAAGTAATTTATTTAAAGATAAATAGTATAGGACTGTTTAATCCTCCAATGTTGAATTTATTCTGGTTGCTTCATTTTAACTCTTTTTAATTTATTACTTGAATTTGGTACAAATATGAAACAAGCATAGACTCTATCCTTGAGCATTTACAAAAAATTTAGAATGCCAACTTTTATTGAGCACCTAATGTGTGCCAGACAGCTCCTGATACATAGTACAGACTCTGCTGCTCATGTTCAAATAACTAGCCTGAGGAGAAGGTGTCTTTATTATTTATTAATATGAATAAATTAGACTTAGAAACATTAAATACATGTGTCTTAAATAGTCCAAAATTTGAGGATATCAGCAATAATACTAAACACACTACGCCTATTACACACATTACCTGGCACTATGAGGCTGTGACAGAGGGGAGAAGAGGAAAAGAAAACTCCCATGGAGGGGACTAGAGAGGGGGCATCCGTGTCCAAGTGCTGTCACAGACCAACATAGCAGAGAGCCCCTGAGGGAATACTAAATGCCATCAGTGTGTTTTCATAGGCCATGGATATGGGGAAAACTCAGTTTCTCTAGGTAGTTTGAACACTGTTTCAGACAAATGAACATTGCTTGAGTTTTTTACCCTGTAGCAGTAGATATGCCAGAAAGACATAATGGACTTCTAACAGAAGCTGTTGAGAGAACTTAGAGAACAACAGTGTTCCAAGTGGTTAAAAATGCCACTCAGAGTCCTGATTACAGTACATCTGCATTCCGATGAGATGTGCCCAACGCTTAAATTTACCACAGATGAAGAGACCACTAGAGATACTGGGACCTACACACACACACACACACACACACACACACACACACACAACCATGATTACCCGTTTACACAGGCAAATGCAAACCAGTTTTCCCAGCAGCCCGGACACTGCTGACTTCAACAAAAGTAGATCCGCCTAGTATTTTCACTTCTTCCTTGGCCCCTAGGAAAATTCAGAGCCTTGCTCTTTTCTCACGTGACCCTGCCAAGGCCCTTACTCTGGACACTAAGTCTGGGACCGTCCTCAGCCTGTGTCCTCTCACGACCCAGCATGAGCCAAGTAAACCACCCACCACGATCTGAAGAAAGGAACAACCCCCACCAGTCCCCCCACTTCCTGTGTCCAGGCTCCGCACTGTGGGACACGTGTGGCCCTGCTCCCGACACCAAGAGGTAGAACTAATTGGGGTCAGACAGGGGAACACGATCTGGAATACACTCAGGGTAAGATCAGACCCCCGACTGCTGGCTGCAGATGACCTCCCCCTTTAACGTCTCCTGTGCTGGGGCATCTCTTCCTTACCTGAGAAGTTCCTGCCTTTGCCAGGGCCAACGGCACCCCCACTGGTAATGTCCTCTTTGCTGATAAGATACTTCTAGAAACAACAACCATTTGCACACGACAGGGAATACGGATCCAGCAGGGAACAATGGGAACCATGCTGTTGGTGATTCAAGTCAGCCAAACACACTAACACCACCTCAGATTAACACTTAGGTTAGTACTCCTTCTTCGATCCTACTTCGTCGAGCAACGCCGACTCCTTCTTCGATCCTACTTCGTCGAGCAACGCCGATTCCCGCTAAGCCAGACTTTTAAGTATCTCTTGTGACTTAAAGATGCCTTCTAAGATGCCTCTATGGACCAAGGTTAATTTGAAATCAACAAGTGAAAACACAGTATTATGAACTGGTGCCATAAAATAAACAGGCCACTCCCTCTCAAGTCTCATAAGAAAACACTCAGAGATCGCTTTCAGCTGATAACGTGATTGGTGCAATCAAAGCAAAGAAGCTATAATTCAGAACCAAATACCAGCAGAGTCTACAGCATTACAGAGATAAAACTATAGCTCTTACCAACCCCTGGGATGATGATAAATGTAACTCCTACCAATAATGGACCCCCTCAAAACTATCGGCCTTTTTTTCTGTTAATTATAATAATCTCTCTCTCTCCAGTGGAAGCCCCATTTATTGAAGTGAAAAGAAATTGCACTAGCCAAGTGTCCAAGGGCACTTTACCAGTTATCTCCTCCCTGGCTGCCAATTACTCTATACAAGGACAGCAATGTATACGACACAATACGTATACAAAAAAAAAAAAAGGCAAGTTTAACATAACAGTCAATGGCAGCAGACTCTATAGTAATTTCTACGCTGACTACCCAAAATAAACAGTCACAGCTCCTCAAAGTTAACCTCAGAATGCACTCGCCAAGTCTCCAATGCCTAACCATTTATTCATGTTACTTTGAAGGTCATCCACTGAATTGAAAGTCATTCCCTGGTAGAGGGAACAGCCTTATTTAATTCTTTATGATCTGTTATCAGCCTCCACTCATTAGTAGCTGCCATTAAGCACAGGCCGTACCAGAGAATTGAAAGATGAACTAGTAGGAATCAGTACCCCTTCTTTTTTCTAAAAGGGGTGGTAAGATCAAGGGACTGGGGAGGAGGCCTCTTTATTATTTTTTTAATGTTTATTTATTTTTGAGAGAGTGGGACAGAGCACGAGTGAGGGAGGGGTGGAGAAAGAGAGGGAGACACAGAGTCTGAAGCAGGTTGCAGGCTCTGAGCTGTCAGCACAAAGTAGGATGCAGGGCTCGAACTCGGGAATAGCAAGATCATGACCTGAGCTGAAGTGGAATGCTTAACTGACGGAGCCACCGAGTTGCCCCTCAGTGCCCCCTCTATGACTAAGACAAGACATCCACTTACCTTATCACTGACACCAGCAAGGGAAAGTACAGATTCCCACCAAGCAGTGCTCACCGGCAGCATAAAAGCTATAGGCTTATTTTATGAGTTTACCTGCTGCCTGAGGGGGTCCATTCCAATAATGAGAAAACGGACAGTCTCGGGCAGAAGGAGGCAGTGGGGAACAACAAGGACAGACGCAGCCTTTTAGCAAATTTGGTCCAATTTTTATAATCAATTGAGTAATTACCCTTTTAGTCCTCTCAGGAAGCCAGCACCTCCTCGGGGCCTGGGTGGTTCAGTCGGTGGAGTGTCTGGCTTTGGCTCAGGTCATGATCTCGCGGTTCGTGGGTTTGAGCCCCGCGTCAGGCTCTGTGCTGACAGCTAGCTCAGAGCCTGGAGTCTGTCTTCAGATTCTGTCTTCCTCTCTCTCTGACCCTCCCCTACTCACTCTGCCTCTCAATCTCTCTCAAAAATAAAATAAAACATAAAAAAAAAAAAAAAGCCAGTGCCTCCTGGATCTGGGGTGGGGCAGGGAAGAGCTGGACCCCATTAAAGCAGGAAGGCTTTCTGGGATTGGCAATATCTGGGCACCAGTGTCCAAGAGAACCAGCCAGTGTTACTTATTTTGGGCGGTGCAAACTACAGTTAATGTGGTCAAAGAGAGATGTCTGCCGGGAAGCTCCAGCAGGGTCCCTCTTTGGAGTTGGCTCCTGCCACTGGCCGAGGAGGGTGGCAAGAACACGGAAGGAGAGTTGTCTTCCAAGCAGATATCTGACCCCGACTATAATCTAATCACACTAAGAACCGTAATTGCTCCACTGAGTTCCCAGAGGTCATCCCATCTGGGACCCCCCGGCCCCTGAGGATCTAGTACAACCGCGCTTGTTATTTTAGAGTTCATGCATACGGTTTGAGGTGGTTTGTCTGGCCCGTGGGGCGAGCATGTTCTCCCTGTTGATAGTAACGTTGATTCAGGCCAGATGAGGTCTTTCTGGTCAACAGACAGCACTTCCTCGGGAGTTTGTCTTTCATGAGTTTCCATTAAATCCAGGGCAGCTATGGCCGTTGAATTGCTTTAGCATTAGCCATCACTGCCAGGAAAAGAGGACTTACATTTGTCAAGAGCCCCCCGGAGAAACAACTGGATGGACTCGGGGCTCAGCCCAGCTTCCTCTAGTCGTCACGCCAAAACTCACTGTCTCTCGCCTGGTAAGCTTCAGGCCAGTAGCTGACGGAGGGGATCTCTGGCCTGGTCTAGTGCTCTCTACTAGCAGTTGGCCTGGACCCGTAGGAGGCCTAATGTAGGGTAGGGAGCCCTCCAAGGCACAGAAAGTCCATATACATACGTATATGTGGGCCACATGAATGAGATATATGTATGTGGACTGAGGTCCAAAGCCTGCTTTGATGTTTTGTGTTCATTCCCGTCTTTTAGATGAATTATGGACATCTTTCAGTAGGTTCACATTTTTTTCATCTTTACTAAGACGGCCAGTAGTTTAATTTCAACCCCTGGTATGTAAAGCTTGCTTCCTGTCAGATACACTCTGCAAAGTCAGGCAGATCCTTTTGTATTTGTTTCCTGGGGTCAGTCTTTAAAAAAGAAGCTATCCCAGAATGAGAGAGGGCATACTTTTTTTGCTCCAAATAAAAACAGTGTTCTTCCTTTCTGACCCTTCCCTTTTGTCTTTTCTTTTTAATTTTTAACATTTATTCATTTTTGAGAGACAGAGAGTGAGCGTGAGTGGAGGAGGAGCAGAGAGAGAGGGAGACACAGAATCCAAAGCAGGCTCCAGGCTCTAAGCTGTCAGCACAGAGCCTGACGCGGGGCTTGAACTCACTGACTGAAAGATCATGACCTGAGCTTGAAAGTTGGACGCCCAACCGACTGAGCCACCCAGGCAATTTAACTTTTTCCATTTCTGCTTTTATTTGCGGTGGTTACCAGCAAAGCAGAAAATTATCCTCACGATTATCATGGAGGTATTGTGGGATCTTGTCCACTAGAGGGCACCAGTTCTCTTCCCCAGGGCTCTCCCCTGTGGTCTTCCCCTTAGTCCTCCCTGTTTAAGCACCTGGGTCTGCTCCAGAGCTCGCCCTGGGGAAAAGCAGCTGCAAGCAGGACCCATTGTACATCTGACACCTGTTCAGTAGGATATCCACCACCTTCCAAATCCTGAGACGTGCAGGAATATAAACCTCCTTGCCTTTAGTCGCTTTAATTAATGCCTTAACTAGTACAGCCCAAGGATTGGGTTCTGGCTATCCCTCCAGGAATGGGATAGAATGGCACCATCCATAACAACCAATCCCAGTGTGAGCGCTGCAAAGGCAAAGCAGCTGTTTACCAAGGTGCTCCTCCCAGCTGGGCTTAGAAGACCAGCCTTGGCCTGGCACCTCTGCCTTATCGACTCATTCACCTCCGATAAAGGGTCCCCAGAGAGGAAGATGTCCTCTTGGCTCAGAGTATAACAAATCATCAGCTGGCGTGGGGCTCTTACCTGCTAGAGCCATTCTGGGGGATGGGCAGCCCACCCGCAGTTTAGAAGCCTACTCTCTTCTTCCTTTTCTATTCAGGCCACAAACCTTACAATGTCTAGTGGGGACCCAAGCATGCATGCCCACCACCTTCCCTGGGCAGCTGGCATTTCTGGTCCCAAAGATGAGTTCTGAGGGCATAGGTTCACTCAAACGCCGGTGCGTGCTGCCTCGACGTGGCTAATGAGGCACACCAGGAGAGCACAAAAACTGGACCGCCGAACGTCACAGGGAGACACCACACCAAAACAACACGGGGGAGCTCCAAATCCTGAGCCCCAACAACGCAAGGCCATTCAGGGTTTGTTCTGCCAATTGCATGGGGGCTGTTCAAGGGAAAACATGCCCATCAGCAACAATAGCGCACCGTGAACTTTGTTTGGGTGACACTTTGACTGATTCGGGGCTGGGTGGGAGGAGTCCTCCACGAGACCTCACAGAGGCTACAGTTCTGGAAACCCCCACCGAGATGGGGAGGAGGGCAAGGGATAGAAGGATGGGAGAGGGGGCTTTTGTGTCCAGCTGACGCCACTCAGTAGCTTGGTCGGGAGCCTTTGGGTCAGAGAACTCCAAACGGCAGCGGCAGCTTGTCTTACAACTACAAGTCTCTACCTTATCAATGACCAGCAGACTCCGGCCGAGGTTTCTCAGGGTATGCCAAGCTGGCAGTCTCCGAAAGCCAAAAATCCGCTTGTCTGGGCTATTTTTAAAATAGTTGGATATGTAAAAATTTGAGTTTGGCACCAGCAGGCTTTTGAAGGAGCAGGTCCCAGCCTGCTAGGAAGAATAAACAGAGGGCCAATATACAGAAGCCATCTTTGGCTCATTCCGATAACAACTAGAATGCCGAATGTCACATATTAGTCCTTGTAGCCAGAGGACTGACTAAATTACCTGCCACAGAAAATATTCCGTGTTTATGAAACGAAGGAGGCAGGAAGGCAGGCAGGCAGCGTCGAGGTGTGAAGCAGCTGTAAAGGGAGTGGATGGAGTGCAGACCCGGACCCTTCAACCTGGAAACGTGCTTCCTTATTTGAATTAAAGGTCTGTCCGTTACCAGCTATGCTCTACCCTTTATTAGCTCTCAGACCTTGGATGACTCACTTAACGTTTCTGTGCATGAGTAATCATCCATAAAATGGGCATAGTAAGGCTTTTCTCTTAACATTTCTGTGAGGAGTGTGTATTAATATATGGAGCTAGATTAACAAGTATTATATAAATACCATCTTGCTTTGTGTGATCCAGTACATTCATAATTTTTTCATGATATTGCTTCTATATTTTGTGTATTTAAACAACCAAACCAACACCAAATGCGGTGAAGGTTGCCTCCTAGTTCTCTCTCCAATCTGGCTTTCCCCTTGAGCTTCAGAGGAGCCTCTGTTTCCTCTTGCCCAATTGTCTCCTATCAATTCTGACCCCTCTCTAGGCTTTTGTATATTCTGCAGACAAATGGCAGTTTCTAAAGTTAAATCTCCTCTTATCCTCCCTGAAATATCACCCATGTAACAAACACTGTCATGAGTTTCTAATCCTTTGAGATAAAAGACTCAAGTGCTCGATGGCCTGTAGGTGTCTGACTCATCTGGACTATAAGCACCTTCCCGATCCAATTCCAGGTCCGATTATCCACAAGAACTCTCTGCTCTCTTCCCTGAACCCGGTTTCTTTCAGAGAACCCTTCCCCCCTTATGTTTTCACAGAACCCCATATCTCTCTTTGTATAACTTATCTCAGTAACACTTATTCAAATGAACATCACTAATATCTTTTCCCACTATTGGCAAAAGGCTTATTATTGAAATCTGACCACTAAGCTCACTTCCTGGCTCATGATAGCCAGTCAATACATGTTTAGTGAGAGGAAATAAATAAGTTAAAGCATTTATTGATTACTTCCTATTGGTCAGATAGAGTAACATAAAGAAATGGACACATTTGAGCAATGTATTTATTTTTAGGGGTTTTATCCTAAATTTCTAACTTCAAATTGTAATTGCCAATTACAGTTGACCCTTGAACAACCCAGAGGTTAAGGATTCAGTCAAAAATATATAACTTTTGACGGCCCCAAAATTTAACTACCAATAGCCTAAGATCAACCAGAAGTCTTGCCAATAACATAGTCAATTATATATACTTTGCATGTTACATGTATTATATATTATATCATATCCTTACAATAACCCAAGCCAGAGAAAATAAATTTTTAAGAATATCATAAAAAGAAAAAATACATTTGCAGTACTGGACTGTATCAAAAAAAAAATCTGCATTTAAGTGGACCTGCATAGTTCAAACCTGCGTCATTCAAGGGTCCACTGCACTGAAATTTAAATTAGAGCCAATGGTATTAAAGCAATTGTCCTGATTCTTCACTTCCAGGCACACAGAGTTCAATTACTGACTATTGTGTATTTCAAATATCTGGTGCCAACAAAGTAAAGAACAAAGAAGTCATTGAAAATAATAAAATGAGATTCTACTCAGGGAAATGATGTGTACCACGATACATCTGAGGAGAAAATAATCTGAAACATGCACTGAAAGGACAAGAGTTACCTCGAAGGTGGTAATGCCGTATAAGGCCTGTGTGATGGTGGATAGCAAATTGTCTACGAGATCATAATAGACATCCAAAAGGCCAATTATTCCCTGTGCTTCATATCGAATTATTTTATGCTGCCAAGCACTGAGATTATGGTCCCCACATAGGAAAATAAAAGCAGCACATGATAACCTCCCTGCTTCTGTTGGGCAATATGTCATGGAATATATAGGAAACTGGTGAGTAAAAGTTAATTCAGTGCACATTTCTGGATGTTAGTAATACACCTTCAGACTGTTGCAGGGCTGGGAAAGTGGGTGATGACGCTAAGCTATTTACCATCAAAGTAGAGCTCTGCTATGAACTGATGACAATTGGATTTCAAATCTCCTTTTCTGTGAAATTCTTCTTTGCTTCTCCACAGGACCCGTGTGGCATCAGTCCCTACCAGGTCAGCCTTACTTGATCGACACCAATCCATATTGTCCTAGTAAGCAGTTCCTCGCATTCCATTTTGTTTTGGCGGTAGAAATACTGATTAATCCTGAATTCGTGATTACAACTGCATTCTTGTTTATATTTCTTTAACTTCAAGAATACATAATACTGCAGGAAAAACCATATACAGGATTTAGAGCAAGAAACAAAATGTTTAATCTTGGTAAATCACCTATTAGCTGTTTGATTGGGGCAAATAATTTAATTTATGAGACTTAGATTTCTTATCTATAAAATGGAAATAATTCAATCTGGCTTATAATATTATTATGAATCAAATGTTTATAAAAACTATTGAGAACTCTTTAAATGTTTGTTCTCTTCCTTTTCATTTTAAAATAAATGATATTTAGTTAAAAAAAAGAACGGTGTGCATGAACAACATGAACTTCATCTGGCATTCAATCCTCTATTAACTCTGTGTAATTAAAGCAAAAACTGTATTCACATTGTCTGAAATACAGTTTGATTAATTAAAGCAATATTTTTATAGTGCACATCATGATCTTCTTTAAAATTAATGAGATTAAAATTTTCATTTCATATCCAATATTTACCATTATGCTAGTGAAAAGATTGGATTCATAATGTTTCATCACTTGGCTCAGAACTGAAATGTGAGACTTAAAATCATGCGCATGACTTCTTATGTGAATCATCTTGGCAAAATTATTAACATCAATATGGGGCAGAGGCTGATAAATTTCCACAGACCATTGATTCAACAACCTCTTATTGAACTATCTTACATGATTCTCCTGTGAATGTTATAAAAAAAACAATAAAAGATGATCCCTAACTTCAAATATTTTTTTCTTTTTGAAAGAACAACTTTTCTCTTTGAAAAACTGGCTTATTTTTTCCATTTATAAATTATTTTTATTTTTATTTATTTTTGAGAGAGAGACACACAGAGTTGAGTGGGGGAGGGTCAGAGAGAGAGGGAGACACAGAATCCAGAATCCAAAGCAGGTCCCAGCCTCTGAGCTGTCAGCACAGAGCCTGATGCGAGGCTCGAACCCACCAACTGTGAGATCATGACCTGAGCTGAAGTCAGCTGCTTAACCGACTGAGCCACCCAGATGCCCCTAGTTTTCCCATTTATGAAAAACATAATAGTGGGAAAACAAAGTCCAATGGATTAATTTTAAAGAAAAGACCCAATACATATTCCCTGAAATGTAGAAAGTCTGTTTTTGGTTTAAGATTTCTACTGTTTTGTGATGGTCATTGGGAATCAAGGGTGAATTCCCTTTTTATGGGAGGTTCCAGCATCATTTCAAAAGTAGAGGTTTGGTAAACTTTTGTTTTAAGTCAAGTGCCCATCTGACTCAACTTGGTAATTTTAATTTAGACGGTACACATTAACCTTAACCTACTGTGCAAAAACCTGGAAACTGGCATTTCATATTATGCTCCGTTGTTACAAAAGTGAAAAAAATGTTTCTGTATTTCATTAGATACACATAACTCTTTCAGGCAAGCCCTTGAGCAGGGTCATTTCAAAATGGAAATAATGCAGCTTGAGTTCCAAGCACCGCTTGACCGTGGATTCACTCTCCTTGCATGCATAGGGTAGGGAAGAGCAGCTTGCTTCCACGGCAGCCCTCACCCTTATGTTGGAAGGGGAATTCCAGTTATCCTCATCATTTTGAAACTTTTATGCATTGGGCACCAGAATTTTACCTTTCAAACTCTAAGAGCTACACAGCAACACTTCTAAAAATCTTTCAATCTAATGTGATCTCCTGATGACCCTGACTTTCTCATGGTCCTGGGTTTGGCATATGGGAATTAGCATCCCTCCCCTCTCTCCTGTGTCTTTGGGAAAGAACACACCATAGTCTTCTCTACTACACAAACAGATGTTTGCAAATAAACGCTGACCTTGGGGACGCTCCTTCATGGCCCTGCAGTTCTCTCCTATACAGAAGCTGGAAGGAGGGGATGCATTGCGGAGTCCAAAAGATACGTTTGGTCACTTTTTAGGGAATCCTGCCAGGAGGTGTCCAGCATGTCTCTTTTGAATGTGTGAGTAATTAATGCCCATTGACATCAACAAAAGAGCATCAGTCAAAACCCTGAGACCACGGGAAGAGTCCATTTAACATCTTTCTAAACAAACGCCATTAAATCCTCCTCACAAATTGTCTATGCAGGCAGTATTTTTATAAGAAAATACTCTAAGGAGATTAAATAATTGCTCTAATATCAGAAGCTGGAGGAAGAATTTCAGGATTTCCAGTGCGAATCTCTTAAGCCCATACGGGTCCTACAAGATGGAATCTTAGTAGGAACATTCACTTATTGGCATGTGTTTGTCAAGGACCCTGCTCAAGTTTAGAGTAGCTCGTCTGATTTCCAATTTTATCCACTAAAGACAATGGGGCCGCTAATATAACCTGAGGCTTGTTAATAATTGGTTCAGGCCGAGAACAGAGCCAAGTCCACATGGTGAAGGACTTCAGGCCTTGTATTAATTAGATGGAGTCAAAGAGTATAAGTCAAATAGCCAATAATGCAGTGCCTCACAGGAAAAAAAAAAAAAAGGAAGTCATTACCCTCAGAGTATTTTAAGCAGGTAGACAGCTGTGTCTCACATGGTTTTTTTTGTTTGTTTAGAAACAGGAATACATTACAGATGGTAACTTTGCCATTCCCTAGGGGGGTTATTGTCCTCATTGGCAAGACCAAAACTCAGCTAATATATGCAGATTCTGGCTAGAGAAGAGCAATGTGCTGTGAGACATAGACAACCTTCTGAAAGCTTCATCAAGGAAGTGGCACAGGTCCACCAATGCCAAGGGTGAAGACTTCATCGCGTAGTCACACCTAATTACAAAGGCATTTACTAATTACTGTTACTAATTATAAAGTACAGCCAGGCAGCCAAGGGTCTGACTCTACTCCTCACGCGTTAGAAGAATGGAAGAACAAATTGTTGGGGGAAACTAGTGATATTTGATATCAGCCTACAGTAAGACACAATTGCAAAGTGCCAAAACTGAGTAGACAGGAGAGAAGACAAAAGCCACAAAGGCCTGGGTGCCTATAAGACAAGGTTGGGACAATCCTGTGGGAGCCCGGGATGGAAACGATCTCTGCAGCACACACATGGTGTGACTCATTCTGTGATACTGAATTACGTCCCACCTAGAAGGATCCACACTTGAACTTTAAGAAAACTGTTTACTCGATATACTAACTTTGACTTATTTTTCATTCTTCTTCTTCCTCTTTTTCATTCCAACCCTTCATTCTCATCTTTAACTCCTCCTGTCTTCCCGGGTACAAAGGGCGTCTGCATCCGTCTCATCAGACAGAACCCTGCTCTCTCACTAGGCATGGCTGAAAACTTCAGGATGACTTGCAAGCTTTAACTTTGACCAAACAAATTCCCATTTCTCTGCCTCTCACTCTCATCTTCTGAAGTCATGGTAACTCCAATTTCTGAGGCATTCCAGGATTCTGCAGCCACAATTCATTTATTTCTTACTGACTTTCTTTCCCAGAAGCTCGAGTCTCAGATTTCTATGTGCAGTTAAATCACTGACCATCCACCTTAATATTTTTAGTTTCTAGAATTTTTTTGATGTATCTTCTCTCCTGTTGTCTTCCCATTCTTTTATTTTTGTTTATTTATCCTGAGAAAGGGAGAGACAGAGAGAGCAGAAGCACAAGGAGGGGGGGAGAGAGAGAGGGGGGAGAGAGAGAGAGAAAGAGAGAGAGAGAGAGAGAGAGAATGAACCCCAAGCAAACTGCATCCTGTGAGCATGGAGCCCAAAGTGGTCCTGGAACCTTAAGATCATGACCTGAAACAAAATCCACAGTCAGGTGCTTAACTGAACCACTCAGGTGTCCTAATTTTACCACCTCTTCCTTTTATAGTATTACATTTTAGATGCTGTATAAATATTATCTAATTTACAGCCCTTCCTCTTTTTTTGGTCTGAAGAAAAAGCACAAAGGCTCTGTGGCAAATTCTGTGGATTAACTGCTCAAAATTACTCACAGGCCTTATTTCCAAGCCTTCCTTTAGTATAGAATATTAAAAATATAAAGCACCTGTCCTGCCTAACTTTGGCTAGCTATAGTCTTAAAAAAAAAAAAAAAGCAGGTGCCATTGGTGCTTTAAGATGGCATTTTAAAAAGAGGAATTCAGCTTCTAAGACCTTCTTTGCCTTTAGTTTTTGTCTTTTGGTTTCATGGTTTTCACTTTTTTTTCTTTACTCCTGTCTGGAATCTTAAGGTAATGCTTAGAATGTCTTTCATCTTGAAACATGAGGCTCAGAGCTACATGATGAAGTATGAATGGCAAGTTAAGATTTTTGGGTTCTCAGTAACACCATGGAGCAGCTACAGAAGGCCTGGACGACTGTGTTGAGGCTTCTTAATATTGGGAATAATCAACTTGCTACTTCTTAAGCTTTTATTTATCAGGCTTTCCTAACTGACAGGGCCTTTCTACGCCAGGCACATTCAGGGCCCATGCATTTTTGAACACTCACACCTTTAAAAACCCAAAAATGAAAGTATGACCTCTAAAGTGTACATGTATAAGTTATTCTCTATAAAAGTGAGTACTGTTTTTTTTTAATATTGACAGAATAAAACTTTCTTCCTTTAATTTTTTTGTTTTTTTAAATTTTATAGTTTATTAATTTGCTTTGAGAGAGAGAAAGCACAAGCAAGGGAGGGGCACAGAGAAGGAGAGACAGAATCCCAAGCAGGCCCCACGCCATCACTGCAGAACCTGATGTGGGACTCGAACTCAAGAACTGTGAGATCATAACCTGAACTGAAATCAAGAGTCAGATGCTTGACTGTGCCACCAGGAACTCGCAGAATAAAACTTTCCTAAACTTAACAGCCTCACTTTATGCGTTCCACTTCTCATATTCTGCTGTTTAAATTTTCCTTCTGATTATGGCAATTATACATACCAGATCATCTACCACTAGACACCTTTTTAGGACCTTATTCTAATTCTCTACATGAAAGAGAATGCACTGACTACATAGAAGTTTTAGCAGTCTTCTTTCAATATACTGTAAACATTGGGATTCAGAATAAATAATAAGTGTGTCTCTGGCAAAAATATCAATAATTCTTTTATGACAATATATAAAGTGTTTACTCCTATTAATTAAAAAGAAACATATTCTCTAAACGAGTATGTCATATTGGTTTCTGTAAAAGTGCTAAAACATATTCTTAAGACTTTTTATTAATTATGTGGCTAATTAGAACATTAGGAAAATTACACTGAAAAACTACCTAGGTTCCTGAAAGCATTGATTTTAGAAACACATTTTTTGGAGAGGAAATTGTGTGGTGTTGTCTGCATTAGACATCCAGTCCCAGGGACATTATAAACATCCACAAGACCGTTTTGTCATGCTGATGTTTCTTTTCACTGTAGTTGAGACATCTGAGAAGCAGAGCCTAATCCAGCCAGGTAGATTTCAAGAGTCTCAATAAATCAGAAAAATCAGGGTGGTTGTTTTCTCTATGCACATTTCACAAACAAGAATCATATTATAGCAAAGTTGAAGAGGATTAGCGATTATACCGTTTGCCTCTTTTTGTTTGCTTGCACATCATTTTGATTCTCAAATGAAGTAAGTTTGGGAATTCTTAACTCATATAAAAGTTGGACCATTTCACAACAGAAATAAATCAGCGATTTATTTCTTCTGATTTAATGCACACGACAATATTCTAGAAAAGATATGAATTGGTTACACTAGAAGTTAAACTGAGACTTTTTCCTTGATACAATTTAGGGAATAATGGAACTCTGAATCACGTGTGTACAATTCTCTATCATCTTGCAGCTGCTGCGTTGTTACCAATACCCTAATCCATGTTAGCATCACCTTTTGCTTGGATTTA
Source organism: Suricata suricatta (assembly GCF_006229205.1). NCBI lineage: Eukaryota > Metazoa > Chordata > Mammalia > Carnivora > Herpestidae > Suricata > Suricata suricatta. The sequence goes on along the minus strand of NC_043702.1, from coordinate 152,660,434 downwards.
CAAAGCAGCCGCGTCGTCAGTCTTCCTCCAGATTTCCTCCCATCAATATATCATGCATAGCTTTCATTCTAAAATCCAAATCTGGGGTTCCTGGGTGACTCAGTCAGTGAAGCTTCTGACTCTTGATTTTAGCTCAGGTCCGGATGTCACAGTTTGTGGGACCAAGCCCCCTGTCGGGCTCTGTACTGCTTGAGATTCCCCCTCTTTCTCTGCCCCTTCCCCACTCTCACGTGTGTGTGCGCGCACGCGCTCACGCATACACTCTCTCACTTTCCCTCTCAAAAATAATAAAATCAACTTTAAAATCCAAATCTAATGTGATTCCTCTCCTTAAAACCAATAGCTTCTCATTGCTCTTCTACACATATTATTTAAATCTTTCCTTATGATATACAACAACAGTGATCAAAGCCTGGTTTTTGTTAGAATTCCAACATTTATTGCCAGTATAAATCTTCATGCAGCATATATTATTATTTTATTTGCTTAGACAAAGATCTGATCTCATCCACCCAACATCACCTTCTACTCAATCTTTGAAACCTCAATTTAATAATCCCACAATGAATCACATCTTCCCTAATCTCTGAGAGTCAGCAATTCCCCTATTTTATGATCTCCCATTAACCTGTATTTCTCTTTTACAACTATTGTAAACAGACAACTAATTGTCTATTTAGTGGCTTTCTGTCTGTCATCCTTCCTAGAATTTAATTTCTATAAGACCAGTTATATGTCTGTTTTCTTCATCGTCAACCTGAATAGTAGAAACTCAATAATTATTTTTTGAATATAGAAATTAATACTGTTTGCTAATCCAAGATACAACCACAGCAATGACAGAAAGTAAGGTACGAAACTAACTTGTAATTATTGTTATAATATGCCCGAAGAGTTCAGTCACAGAGAAGTTAGGTAGTTTGTAATATACAATTACTAGTTTGCAAGCTATGGGCCTTACACTGACCACCATCTACAAAAGGATTTTGGATAAAATGAGCAAAAATGATGTCAATAGAGGAACAAACTGAATCCTCTCTAATTTTGTAAGGTAAAACCTTCAAAACAACCAGTTCCTTAGTATTAGCTACAAATAACTTGCAATACATCTCATAATATTATTATTGAGAACCAGCAACATAGGCTACACATGTTATAAAATAATTTACAGGCTAAATACATGGTTTTTTCAAAATATTCAATGAAAATTATTTCATTCTCTTTTTTTAATATTTAAATTTTGCTTTCAATTGTTTCCTTTTCCCTTTCTTTCTTCCTTTTTCTCTTTCTTTTAGTTTCAAGAGTAGAACTTAGTGATTTAACACTTATGTACAACACCCAGTGCTCATCATAATGAGTGCCCTCCCTAATTCCCCTCACTCATTTAGTGCATCCCCCACCCATCTGCCCTCTGACCACCATCAATTTGTTCTCTATAGTTAGGAGTCAGTTTTTTGCTTTTTCTCTTTCCCAGACCCTCCCCATGTTCATTGGTTTTGTTTCTTAAATTCCCCATATTAGTGAAATCATATGGTGTCTGTCTTTCTCTGACTGACATTTCGCTTAGCATAACTCTCTGTAGCTCCATCCATATAGGTGCAAATTGGCTCCGAATTCTTCATTGCTGTTCAGTAAGGATAGTACATGAAGATATGAAGACAGAAATACTGCAATTACCCTGTAAGTTATTTCTATTGAATTTTGTCTTTAATTTTGTGGGGTAGGGAATAATATCTGCCTTTTCTAGGCCACTCCTTTTGAATCCACTGATGCACAAGAGGAGATACGAGAGAGGAAAGCTAAAAGGAATGAAGGCCTTCATCTTACAAAATTGTTAGAATTTGAAGGTATCTTGGAACAAGTCCCATAAGCCTGAAGAACTAACTAATCAAAGTCATCTCTGAAGTTGCCCTGAAGACATGTGTTCATGAACACAGCACTGCATCTGCCCTTTAAAAATTAGGGAACATGAATAAACATGTCACTGATGCCACATAGCCACCGAAACTATCTTTGGATACAAGAAGGCCAGAGAATGGATAACAGAACATTGCTACAAAAACCCCTCAAATTTCCACAATTTTGCTTCCTAGCAGGGAGGACCAAAAGGAACATAAGATGACCTTTGTCTCTCCTCTGCCTCCTTAGTCTTCTTAACTGGAAACAAGAGCATCTAAGTAGGAAAACCTGATTTGCTTCTTGAACCTTAAACACATATCACAGCCATGAAGGATAAAGTAGGTACATATGATTTTAAGTCTACTGAGTGGAGGAAATAGTTCACCTGCAAAACTCACTTCAAATATTGACAAGGCCACCTTTTATAGGATATTTTATGAAGGTAGCCAGATGACTATGGCTTTTACGCTGAGAGCACTGTTATTCTTTGTGGACCTTTTAGTTCCTAACTTTAGACAGTATTGTGTGACTATGCGAGTGTATACATATGTGTCTGTTAAGTGAGGGAAGAGTAGATCCCACAACTTGTATCCACTAGTGACCTGACATTTACCTTATGTTTTTCACTTAGTTACTCTAAATGTTAATTTCTTTCTTAAAGCAGTTCTAGTAAGAAAAGCCCATTATTTCTACCATTTGCAAAGGTGTTTTGTGTCAGGATACATACACACACACACATACACACACACACAAATATACAAATATATATGTTATTTTAGTTAACGTCTCATTTTATTTATTACACATACTGAGTGGTAATTATTAATTTCTTATAAGAAATGAGGAACCAGAAACATCAAAAGATAAAGTAATCTTACCTGTTTATTGTAGCATTATTTACAATAGTCAAATTATGAAAGTAGTCCAAGTGTCCTTTAATAAGTGAATGAGCAAAAAAGATAAGACATATAGATACATATATTGGAATATTATTCAGCCACAAAAAAGAATGAACTCTTGCCATTTGCAACAACATGAATGGAGCTAAAGACTATAATACTAAGCCAAATAGATCAAAGAAAGACAAATATATAATTTCACTCATATGTGGAATTTAAGAAACAAAACAAATGAACAAAGGAAAAAGAGACAGAAAGAGAAAGACAAACCAAGAAACAGACTCAACTATAGAAATCTAACAACCACATTGAGATCAGTCTGTCCCTATTAGGCTAACCTATCAAATCTTTAATACTCAAAGTAGATTGGTACCTAATAATACTATTGTTATTACCCTAACATTATTAAATATACCATAAGATGAAGTTTTAATCAATTTAAGGCAAATAGAAAACAGTGATGATTTGTATGGATGTTAACCATTAAATTTTTAAATTTTTTTCTCATACTAACATAAAAAACAAAGCTTGTTAGCCTCATAAAATTAAATGTCATGTCCAAACTGACGGTACAAGGTCAAGAACGAAACTTTTTTTTGAAAAGTTAAAGCTGGAATACAATTTAAAATATGGCATAAATAATATCTAAAGAGTAGTGGAAATATAAAGAGTTCCATGTTATAAGTATTATTTAAATAAAATCTTTCAGGGTGCTGTTGTGACAGTCTGTTGAGTGTCCAACTCCTTACTTCAGCTCAGGTCACGGTCACAGGTTTGTGGAATTGAGTCCAGCATCATCAGGCTCCACATTTAGTGTAGAGCTTGCTTAAGACTCTCTCTCTCTCTCTGTCTCTCTCTTTCCCACTTCCTCTCTCCCCTGCTGGTGTTCTTTCTCTAAAATAAAAATTAAATTAATTAAATATAATATTTATAGGCAATTAAATTTAAAAGTATATTGAATATTGCATAAATGTTTATTATAAAGTTTAAGAAAGAAGAGGAAAACAGTAAAGCTAGGAAATGGTCCAAATTTTCACTTAAAAATATTTACTAACATATAAAATGTTCTAGACATTATTTTGAGCACTGGAAGGTTAAAATATGGGCAAAAGTTGATATTCACTGAATGTTATATTAGTAAGAGATCCAGGCATTAATCAAATTATCACCAAAAACATGGAAAATTAAATTGCAATGGATATAATAAGCAGGGTACATGATGCCGTAAAGTCACATTACAATGACACGGATCTTGTCTGTGGATTTTAGGATGGTTTATCTAAGAATAATATTTAGTTAAGAGTTGACTCAGTGAAGGTTTGGGCAACACAAAATGAATAACAGGTAAAGGAAATAAGAATGGGTTCAACAATAAAATATTTCAAAAGCCAATTTAATAATATAATGAATTATTTGTCTTTTTAAAATTTTTTTTATGTTTTTTATTTATTTTTTAGAGACAGAGAGAGACAGCATGAGCAGAGGAGGGTCAGAGAGAGAGGGAGACACAGAATCAGAAGCAGGCTCCAGGCTCTGAACTGTCAGCTACAGAGCCCAACGCAGGGCTCGAACCTACAAACTGTGAGATCATGACCTGAGCTGAAGCTGGACACTTAACCTACTGAGCCACCCAGGCGCCCCTGTCTTTTTAAAAAAAAATTTTATTAACATTTATTTATTTTTGAAAGAGAGAGAGACAGCATGAGGTGAGGGGCAGAGAGAGAGAGGGAGACACAGAATCTGAAGCAGGCTCCAAGCTCTGTCTGACAAGTCAGCACAGAGCCCGAGGTGGGACTTGAACTCAAGAACCTTCAGATCATGACCCAAGCCACCCAGGTGCCACTATTTGTCTTTCTTTGTGTAATATGAGAAGTTCCTCAGTTGAAGAACTTCAACTGTTCACACACACACACACACAACCATATGATATACATACATATGTGGATATATATTATATGAAAGATCAAATGGAATTATTCAAAAAGTTTGGAAAGAATGAGAAAAACATAAACTCAGCTCCACAGTCTTAGTAGAGAATAGTCCCGACTAGTGACCAGAGGATTTTAGCCTTGATTATATTTTCTTTCTTTTTTTGGTTCATTTGTTTTCATTTTCCTATTTTTTCACTTTTTAGAAACAATCTATTGATCAATTATTCATGCAGTTTAAAGTTAATGTAATTAATTGATAACCCAAAAGTGCATTCATGGCTAAATATTTTTAAATATCAAAAAATTTCTTGAGTTATGCTTATAGTACTAAATGTGGTTACATATTAAATATTGATTACTCAATGTTTAATGAAATTTTTATGGTGCATATGAAGTCATAAAGAAAGCTTTAACCTAGTGATATCAAATTAATAATTATTTCATTAATATTTTATATGTTCCTATAAAGTTCTGTCACTTCCACCACCACCACGACCCCCCCCCAAGTGAGTGATTGGCTCTGTTCATAACCCAGGTTTAATTAAAGAATTCAAGACTTGCTTCCAGGGTTATACAATTTCCAATTTTAAAAAATCCTAATTCTCCAATGAACACTTGCTACAGAAAAACAATATAGACTTTGCAACCCAAGAGATACATTTGTAATTTCTGACCACCACTACTTGCAGGAATAAATCACTTAATTTATCTCAGCTCCAATTTTGCCTCTGAAAAATAGACTTTATAAAATTAAACCTCAGGGTTGTTTTGAGAATGAAGATAATGTTTTAAATTACCTGCCACCCTTGATGTGCTTACTAAATTTGCCACAAGAGATGCACTATGGTAGAAAGAAAATTAGGCTAAGGATAATATGATTTGGGTTTAAGCCCTGGCAAAAGCAAATAGCTATTTAATTTCTTTACATGATACTTAACTTCTGATAGTCTGTTTCCTTATGTTTAAAATAGAGAGAATAAAACTTGCCTCGCCTTTCTCTGAACATCAGGAAAGATAGTATAGAAGAAAAGGAAACAAAACTAAGTGGATATTGTAGATACATAGGACCTAGGAAAGCTCTTCCCAAGGTATTTGTGTCCATGATACTGTTTGGCCACGGAAGTAGCCAAAAAGAAGTAGGTAGGCTGGAGCTACTTAATGACCCTCCAAATACTAGGAAAAAAGAAAATAAAATCTTCCACCTCCACTATATCCTATTCTATCATTCATCTCACAAAACCCCAGGACTTCATCCTTGCTTAAAATAGCACCCCTTGTCGAAGGAGAAAACAAGTGGCATCCAAAGAGATTTGTATTGAATTTTACATCAAGGCCAATGGGTACTAATTAGCCCAGTGATGTCCTAGTACTCAATTTATGAGCTATGATTCTCCTTGTTACTAGGTCCTGAAAACAAGAGAATTTCTGTTGGTGATGGAAATTTTATGTGCATGTTAATTTATTATTATTTAATTATTACAACATATAGAATGAATGTAAATATATGTTACTTTTTAAAATAAAAGACATGAGAACAGTGGATACACTGCCCCAAAAAATAAAGTCTTATATTATTTGCAATTATATAACTTCTTAAATGGTATCTGAAATCTGCTCAAAAAGCTGTAGGGGAAGCTGACAAAAACAAATGAAGACCCCTTCATGGTTCTAAATTATCGTCTGTGAAATTCACACAGTGCAGCTGGTTTTAAGTTTCTGATATCCCTACATTAAGTAGCATGTGTTTAAATGATAATAGAGTAAGCATTGACCCCATCCTATTTAACACTATCACCTCAACACACACGCCCTTGTACATTTGCGTACGTATCCCACACCGATATCAAGTACTATTAGCAGCATTATATGCAACAAAACTCACTGACAACACTGCTCTAGTTAAGATTGCATTTTTAAAGACAGTAAACAGCTCTTACTTTTTATTCTCGGAGGATTCTGGTGTTGCTAGAACTATGCCAGCAATTTCAATTTTATGTAAAAAAATATATATTTGTGATGAAAAGAAGAGGAAAATAAATAAATGCGGAAGGCAAGTAATTTAAGTGAAAAGGGAACAATGCCTTCTCTGGGACCACATATTTGCTAAAAATGCTGGCTGTGCATATCTTACACACAGAGGCGCACAAATATTCAGAAAGTCCAAATGAAAGTAGACATGCATACTCAAATTTAAAAATAGAAGATTTATGAAAGGAAAATCCTCCTGTGACTTGACACAAGTTCAAATTTTGCCTTTGACCAAAATGAATGAACATCAGTTAGCCTGAGCATTATAATCGATTAATCCTGGATCAATTGCAGCAAGATGCATTTCAGATGGCACAAGGATAATTATTAGAAAAGTGTCCTTTCAGATTAATGGTTTACAATATCCATTACCCCATGTTTTTCTAGTATGACTTTTTAAAATATTATTTTATTGAAGATTAGGGAACAAACAAAAGACTGAGAAATAGAGCTATCTCAAGGGTTTGAAATAAATTTCATATCTGTCATAGCTAATACATGAGAAACCAATTATTATATGTTTACATGGCAAGAGAAATCCAAACAAATTATATTAACTCTCTGTTTTGTATTATTCATATACATTTCTTTGAATTTGATTTCTTTCCAAAAAACTTCAAGGCTCATTTTTAGAGCCATAGCCAAAACGCAAGGCCTAGATTTCTGTTGTATGTTACATATCCTTTTCTAATAATATTTTATTGGTGTCTGTGGAATCTTTTTGAAGTTTAGTATAAAAGTTAAATATTATATTTTTATATTAAATCCCAAATTCCCATGAATTATTTATCTATAAAACAAAAATACTAAAATTAGAAGATTCCACATACATTCCCTGAGAATTTCTTTGTGACTTTTGGAGATTCATTCTTGGTTTTTAGGATTACAAAACCCAAAGAGCCTTGACGATTTCATAATTTATTAAAAGAAATAAACTCTCTCCTATATAATTATCAAAGTGATCAAAAATATGAATTCAGCATTATGAACAATAATGCAGCATTGTGAAGAACACTCTGTACACAAATTATACAATAAAGTATATTTTCTGTGGGAAGCGAGATAAGGATGTCACCGAAAAAAAGTAGGAAAATATTGAGGAAAAGCTTTATGGGAACCCTATTGTTCTACGGAAATAAGAATAGGCTATGATGTCAGAAATACATGTAAACTCAAGATGACATTGTGACTTTTTTCGGTTTAGTGCTCTTATTCTTATGTATTTGGTGTGCTTCTCAAGTCAATAGCATCCTTTTTGCAGAGACCATGGAGCTAAGTTGGAATTGTATGCAAACCAACTGGCACATGGAGATTTAGTCATTTCTAACCACTTACATTTTATTTGCAAAGAAAGTGATATTTGAATTCATGCTACAAAATGACTCCCATTTCTCCAGATGGAGTATTAAGAATGTTAATTTCAGTTTGAGAGAAAACACAAGTAATAGGTAGAAATAGAAATATAGCACATGCACTTGTAATATCAAATATTTTGTTATGACTAGAAGCTGCACAGAACAAGTGGTGGAAGGTGTGCGGATAAGACTGGGGAACAGGCTAGGTTCTGATAATAAAAAATGTAAATCCCTTGCTCATAAGTGTGGATCAGATTGTGTAGACAGTGGGAATCCAGAATGAATGATGGAGAGCACAAATGGGCAGGGATAAGTTATCTGCAGATAAAATTTATTTTATTAGTCAGTAATATGAGCAATATTATCACATGATGATCTACCTCTTTGTCTATATTATATCTGGAATAAAGATCCAAAACAGTTTAGCCAGTGCCATGTTACTTTCAGTGACATATTCACTCTGCATTTTGCCCTAAAAGGAAAAAAACTATAAAATATTACAATGCACAAACAGCAGAGAGTGTAAACAACTGAAACCTGAGTAAGAATCAAGTTTAAATAAATGTAAACATGTTGTTACCTTACATTAGAACTGTAAGAGATTGACTTTGGGCTTGATAGCATGAGACACTCCACTGAACTGCTCTCCAGGGAAACTGGTGAGAATTATCAAACACACACACCATTTAAAGACTTTGCAAATGGTCCTAAGAACAACAAACAAATGGAGGTGGGGAATCTTTCAAGAATATCTACAATTGGTAAGAGAGAGGAGACATGTTGTTTGAGTCTAGACCATTTCCATTCTCCCCACCTTTCATCTCCAGACAGACACTCTACTCTAGAACACAGCAGCAGAAAACACAAGGATCCACTTCTCAGCTCCCGGTTTCAGAGTGTTCTTTCCCCAAGGAGCAGGACTTCAGAATTTCTCATCCAGCCCTCGCTGCCTATTGCTGAGGCTAATTCCCAAGGTATTGCAATCCAGAGAAACTGAAGTGGCCTAATACCAGACAAAGTAGACTTTAAAACAAACAAACAAAGATGTTACTGGAGTTAAAGAATATTTTATAGTGATAAAGGGATCAATCCATCAGGAAGATGTGCCCAACATCAAAGCACATACCCATACAAAGCAAACATTTACAGATCTAAAGGAAGAAATAGACATCAATATAAGAACAGTGGGAGACATCGGTACCCCACTCATAACAATGAACAGATCGTCAGACAGAAAATCCATAAGAAAACCACAAAACTAAACAACACTATCTACCTACTGGAACTAAGAGATGTATATAGAACATTCCACCCACAAGCTGCAAAATACACATTGTTCTCAAGTGCACATGGATCATTCTCCATGCTAGATCACAAAACAAATCTTAAAAAATTTAAGCAGACGGAAATTATTCATGTCTCTTTTCTAATCTTAAGACAAGGAAATCAGGGGCACCTGGGTGGCTCAGTTGGTTAAGCCTCAGACTTCAGCTCAGGTCAGATCTCATGTTTATGGGTTCGAGCCCCGCATCAGGCTCTGTGCTGACAGCTAGCTCACAGCCTGGAGCCTGCTTCTGGTCCTGTGTCTCCTTCTCTCTCTGACCCTCCCCCTCTCATGCTCTGTCTTTCTCTGTATCAAAAATAAATAAGACATTAAAAAAAATTTTTTTTAAAGACAAGGAAATCAGAAATCAACAAAGATAAAAATTGAAAAAAATTTAAAAATACATAAATATTAAATAAGACACTCTTAGGTAATCTTAGGGTCAAAGAGATATTAAAAAGAAAATTAGAAAAAAACTTTAAAACAAATGAAAATAAATTTACAAAATATCAAAATTCATGTGATGCTGGAAAATAGTACTAATAGGGAATTACATAGCAATAAATGCTTATGATAAAAAAGAAAAATGATCTCAAACAAACCTAACTTTACACCGAAAAAAGAACAAAGAACAAACTATACCCCAAATTAGTAGAAAAGTGGAAATAATAAGAATTAAAGCAGAAATAAATGAAATACAAGCTGGGAAAATAACAGAAAAATTAATGAAATTAAGAGTTGGTTTTTTGAAAAGAAAAATAAAAACAGCCCATTCTTGGCTAGATTCAGAAAAAAAGAGAAAACTCAAATAAGTAAAATCAGAAACAAAAAAGAAAACATTACAAATGATACCACAGACATAAAAAGAATCACAAGAGTCAAATATGAATGATTACACACAAGCAAAGGGGACTTGGAATAAATGGATAAAAACCTAGAAACTGCTGGAGGGAATTTAAATTCATGTGGCTACTATGGACACAGTATAGAGGTTCCTCAAAACTAAAAATTAGGATTAGCATTTAATCCAGCAATGCCATGGATGTATATATATTCACCGGAATTGAAGTCAGGATGTTGAAGAGTTTGTCTGTATTCCTCATTGTAGTATTATTCACAATAGCCAAAGTATGGGAACAACCTAAATTTCCATCACTAGAGTAATGCATAAAGAACCCATAGGATATACATACAGTGGAATATTATCCAGAAAATTATTCAGAAAAATGGAATCCCTGCCATTTGTGACAACATGGATGGACCCAAGAGACATTATGCTAAGTGAGATAAGCCAGACACAAAAGGGCCGATACTGCACGCTTCACATTTATGAGGAATCTAAAATATCAAACCTATAGAACCAGAAAAATAGAAGAGTGGGTTACCAGAGGCTAGGGGGAGGGAGAAAGGGGGAGATATAGTCAAAGGATATAAAGTGTCCATAACATTAGTTAATAAGTCTAGAGATCTATTATATAACATGAGGCCTATAGTTAACAACACTATATTGTATATTTAAAAATTTGCTAAGAGGGCAAATCTTATATTAAGATCCGATACAAAAAAAACATGGGGTCGGGACAGAGACTTTTGGAAATGATGGAGAAATGTATAGCCTTGCCTGTGGTTCCAGAGGTGAGTACTTATCTCCAAACTCAGCAAGCTGTGTGCATTAAGTATCTATAGGTTTTGTATGTCAATAAGATGATTTAAAAAAAAAAACCTGTGTCTTCTGTATTTGTAAAGCATATAGGGATAAGGAAGAATGGATTACAAAGATACACTAGGAAACTTTTGGTGTGATGATTGCATTCCTTATCTTGATTGTGGTGATGGTTTTACAGGTGTATACATATGTCAGATTTTTATCAAATTGTGTATTTTAAATGTCAAGTACTCCCCCAATAAAAAAAGGAAAAGAAAAATTTTAAATCAATACCCAAAGTCACCTGAGGGAAATAACACTGCACATGTCTGTTGCTTCTATAACAACATTAAGAGGAACATTGATAATTGAAAAATAAATGTAGTCTATGTCCCAGCTTTAAGACCAAATTGTTGCTAGAGCTGTGTGACCTTTGAAATCTTCAATTACTTATTAGTAACTGAATTTACCTTTGGGTTTCTTTACAGAGCTTGCCCAAAAACGCATATCAATCTCTGAGCAAAAGGTCAGCGTGTTCTCCCATGTAATACGGGTTTTCATTATTTTCTTATAAACTACGACATTTTGGAAATGTCAGCATCAGAGAAAATTTGGATGTTTTTTATTCATTATTTTTGATATATAGTATGAGATATACTACATGGAAAACAAATGAAAATATTATATATATATAATACATACATATTAAATATATGTGAAAATAAGCATCAGAAGAACACATAGAAAAAGAAAGCCCTGACTAGATTCTTAGTAACTTATTGTCCTTATTTTATTCTTTTTCTTTTATTTCATAATAACTAATTGAAATAGTTGCTGCAATTAAGTGTCTACTGAATAAGTAGCATCTGAAAGATGAGTTAGAGTTGCATATTAATTTTTATTAACCTAAGAGCAAGATAGGATGACTATCATCAATATATGAATCATGTCACGTGATTAGATATAAAATTAACATGCATGACACTGTGCATACAATAATATTACATGATGTTAAAAAAATTACAAAACATAAGTATCAAGGGAAACAAACTTTAGCATCTATTAACTAGTGATCACCAGAGTTGACTCAGCTGGAATTCTTCATTTCTATAATAGTAGAGAAACTGGTGATACAGAACACACCTTCCACTGTAAACTACTATAAAATTGGAAAATTTTTAGGCAACAAATTTCCTAATGAATGAATATAATTGCTGAGAGAAAAAGACCCCCATGATTTTAGACTCGTGTTTGGACCAGATTCCAGCCTGGGAGCACTTTCACTGCACAGCAGAGGGAGTTGAGTCCAAACAAGACACAACAGTCTCACTACACTGAGGATGCATAGGTCAAGTGTGGAGAGGAGGGTTCTTGGGGTCTAGAGGAGACAGAGCTGTGCAAGAAAAGGGCATCAGATGCGTGCATGACGATCCTCCGTGGCTCTTCAGGTAAGAGCTGGGCTGCAATGTACAAGTCGAGAAGGACTCCATGAGGACCACCGGAGAATCGCTGCCTTCGGTTTGAAAGCCAAGAAGGTGAACCAGAGATCACGCAGTATTAGAACAGGTCAGCGTTCGGTTTCAGCCAGAATTGGGAGATTCTTCTGAACTTGAATAAAATAACGTTCATTCCTTATTACTGAGAACAAAACCGAAATAGATATGTGTCCTAGCAAAGAATGAAATTAAGCCTAACAGAATCAAAAAGATTCTCCAGTATTTCAACCCCCTGCACCAACAAAGCACAATAATGAAACAGCAATAAGTGTACAAATCTGAGCAACACCAGTAAACTAACTGACTTTTGCAAAATTTTATACCCATCAAGACAGAAGATAGTCTTGGTAGTTCTATATTAGTTTTTTAAAATAATTTTGCATGTGAAAACTTAAAAATAAACACCCCAAGACCTAGATAGTATCACTGGTAACTTATATCAAATCATATCAAATATTTAAGGAATTAGACATTTAAGGAAGCTATGATATCAGTATATCAGTAATACAGATGTGATTCAGCTAATCTGTTCTGCTCACCATTTCCTCCCACTCAATCCAACATATACTCTTTCTTGACGTCTTTTTGTTGTAGAAAAATATGAAAAACATTAATACAATTATGAAGACACACACTCTGTGGCAGAAACTGGCTAGTTATTTGTGAGCCTTCATTTTATCTTAACGCTGTTAGATCTTATTGCCCAGACTCCTTATAGAATCAGACATGCTTGTTTTCACCAACAACAGAATTGGCACGTGTCACCTCTAGCCAAGACAGCTGAGAGCAAGTGTACCTTCCCCACAGACTGAATGGTACTTATCTACTAGCCAGACTAACTAAATTCAGTCCTTGAAATGTAGAGGAGCCATAGGTACAGGAAACCTGAGCTCCTGACACTTGTATAGTTAGAACACCTGTATTCCAATGACTCACTTGCATATTGGTCTGCAATGTGAATGAGGAAATAACCTTATTTATGGTAAGTCCACTAAGATTTTACGTTTGTTTTTATGGCACTTAATACACCCTCACTAAAATCATTCCCACACTTTACCTCCTCATGCCTAAACACTGCAGCTAAATGCATACTTAAGAAAGATAACTTTGTAATTTTTAAATCACTAAGTTTTTCTTTCAGTGCAGTCTTCCCCTTCTTAGATAAGCCTTTAATGTGAGCCTTTCTTAATTATACTGGTTACATTTTACTTAGATCGAACTATCTTACCTATTACTGGCAAATTCACAGAAATTCCCCTTTTATTATTAAAAGGCCATCTTACAGCTATTAAGGAGCTACTAATATCTTCCCTTTCATGGAGATTTATATGTTTCTCTGCAGACAATGAGCCTCCATTGAATCCTGTGTAGTTATAGCATCTTACTACTATTGCCCTCAGAAGAGGAAGATTATTTCTAAACATGACATGGGCCCTTAAAAGTACATAATCCTAAGTTAATAGGAGAGGTATATTTACCAGTAGATTTTCATTCATTAGCAGAGAGATGAAAAAGCTGGGGGTAGTGTAGTGTAGTAGGAAAAGGCACTGCCCACAGACCCTGGGAGTTGGCTCACAAGTCTAGGTTTGACATTACAAATACTTCCTCAGGTAAGTTTCCTGAATATGAGTCTAACTGTCCTCATTGTTACATGACAGCAGCTAGTAGATAACACTTACTGAGATCCAGTGCTGTGTAACAAATTATCCCAAAACTTAGGGCTTAAAACAACAAACACTAATCATCTCACAGTTTCTATAGAATTGGAACCCAGGCCTCATGTTGCAGGTTTGGTAGAGAAGAGCAGCAGCTGCTGTGGGAAGAAAGCCCTTTCTAGATCCTTCTTCCCTGTTTCTTCTACCAATCAAAGACTTCACCTGCTGGGGGGCGGGCAGCGGGGGGCAACAAGCACCATCTCCCTTAACCCATTAGGGAAAACCTGTTACATCTAAGGAAATGGAAAAGGACAAAAATCCACTCCTGGCCCAGAGATAAATCCATCTTGGGTACAGACCTATTGTTGGGCATGAAATCCTATTACAGAGAAGGTCCTACCTATAATACTGAGGTTTAATCAGAATAACAGAGGGGTGCCTGTGTAGCTCAGTTGGTTAAGTGTTTCACTTCCATCAGGTGATGATCTCATGGTTTGTGAGTCTGAGCCCTGCCTTGGGCTCTCTGCTCTCGGAGTGGAGCCCACTTGGGATCCTCTGTCTCCCTCTATGCAGCTCTCTCTCTCTCTCTCTCTCTCTCTCTCTCTCTCAAAAATATAAATAAATATTGAGAAAAAAAAGAACAACAGAGAATGCCCTGTGTCCAGCACCTCCAGATATCCAATGGTCTACGGCAGAGAGAGTGGCAAGGGTGTGGAGAGAGATCCTCTCTGAGATGCAGCATAAGGAAAATCCCTAATTTGAAGGGTATGTAGATATTGAGAAAAACTTACTGGCAAACCAATCTAAACCAACACTAAAAAGAAGGTAATATTGGAATCTTTTGAAGCCTATGGTACACTAAGGATAACAATAGAAACAACACATCCCAAATTAGCTCAACTCCTAACTAGCTTGACTCAGAACCCATTTTTAAGGGTCTTACAGAATAAAAGGCAAGCCCATTTCCAGATAAGACTATTTATGTCAACTTCCACTATACTACATCAAGTGTCCAGATTTCAACAATAGTACTCTTTGAAGAGACAAAGCAATCAAAAGGATAATACCTATTGATAATTCAGATATTATCACTGAATTTTTTTAAACTATGATTATTATGTTAAAGGCTCTAGAGAATAGTGTGCATGATGAGAATACTAATTTTAGTCGAGATGAAAACTGTAAGAAAGAATGAAATAAAATTACTGCAGATAAAATAAGATTTGGTAGCAAGTAATAAGCTCATCATTGACTGAATGTAGGTAAGAAAAAGTCAGTGAACTTGAAGTTATATTGAAGATGTATCAACATCAAGAAAAATTATTTAAACTGAAATACAGAGAGAAAAAGGGGGTTGGGGACAGAGTTTTTCAAGAGCAAACATCCTCAGACGTACGCAGCAGAAGCTGCTAAGAGGAACAGAATTACACTGACCTAT
Source organism: Suricata suricatta (assembly GCF_006229205.1). Taxonomy (NCBI): domain Eukaryota; kingdom Metazoa; phylum Chordata; class Mammalia; order Carnivora; family Herpestidae; genus Suricata; species Suricata suricatta. The sequence continues at coordinate 152,644,764 of NC_043702.1, read as the reverse complement.
TCATTTGGCCAAAACAGGCACAATTTCTGCCCAGATTCAAAAGCGCAGAGAAAGGCACTATAGCTCTTGATGAGGAATAGCCAATGTTACATTGCATGAGAGCATGTGGGATGGGAGATGTCACTGCAGCCATCTTTGTAAAATATAATGTCACATTAATACTATTGACTTTCCAGCACGTCAAATTGCTGGATGTCTTAAGGCGTTACTTAGCCCCTAAATCGGCTAACAATATGGAGAGTTTGGCAACAAAAATTCAAATAACATGACAGAAGGTAGAATGTGCCAAACAGCATAAACAAAAACAGGGTACTGTGGAGCTTCAAGGGAAATAATCAACATTCCTGTGGGAAGAAATTTAAAAATAATGCATGCCACAGTTGGAATGTGAGATGACCGTTAAAGGGACAGAATATGATTTTTACAAAAAAGGAAGAAATATTATAACTAGTGAATATTCTAGTTTGTAGAAACAAGAAAGAAGAAAAATAAAAAGGTAAGAAAAGCTTCTGGAGTGGTTCCTGGGTGGCTCAGTCAGTTAAGCATCTGACTTCAGCTCAGGTCATGATCTCACGGTTGGGGGTTCAAACTCGCTCCAGAAGGGCTCTGTGCTGACAGCTCAGAGCCTGAAGCCTGCTTCCGATTCTGTGTCTCTCTCTCCGCCCCTCCCCTGCTCACGCTGTCTCTCTTTTTCTCTCAAAAGTAAATAAAACATTAAAAGAAATTCAAAGAAGGAAAAGCATCTGGAATTCTTGTAGGAAACAGGAAAGAAGACTGTTAATAAAAGAGCACTGGAAGTTTACAAAGCAGACAAGAGCATAGATGTTATAAAGCAGAAGGAAGAAAACACGAATTGAGGGCTAACAATGCTTCACAGAGCATTCTGCGTCTTAGGTAACTTACCTCATATCATTTTCATAGCCATCCCACAGGTCTTAGTACAAATAAAGGAAGTAGGGCTCTCAGAGTTTCAAAACGTTGCTCAAGGTAGAATACGGAGTCATGTGAAGTTCCAACGTCCATATTTTATAGATTTCACCACAAGCCTCCCCAAGAAGGAATCTGATTTGGCATTTTGTGGAAATGCATAGAAGGGTGTGGACAAGAAGGCAAAGTCGTTGTAATTATGCTTTAGAAATATGTGAACAGCTTGAGAAAAGAACCCAACGCAGGCAGGGAGACCAGCCAGGAGGCCACTACCCCATTGTGAGAGACGTGAGACCTTCAATTATGACCAGGCAGAAAAGACAGAAAATGGAAACCAGTTGTAAAAGGACTTGCAGACTCCACCTAAGATTTAACAGCCAGTTGTATCTGGGTGTGTGAGATACAAGGAGAGCAGTGGGTCAACAGAGCAGAAGAAGCGGATGATCAGTACAGATTTAGTCAGAGAACACACTGGAAGATACATTTGGTCTTAGAGATATTGATGAATAGAAAAAGATCATTTGTAAAAATAACAACCAACAGTCAACATTACCAAAAGAGAGATACAATGGCAACACAAAAAAGACACTAGCAATAGCCTTGAATATTAAGAGAAGCATAAAAATTGTCTGAAAGCTCTATAAGCTTAGCTACCAAAAATATACGAGAAGCAGGTGGAGTTTATGATTGACCTGGCATGCAGTTTTATTACCTGCACAGAGTTCTGAGTATTTATAAATGAGCCCGCTATAAAACCTTCAGCAATATCTTACTGTTTCTCATCCAGCAGAGGCCCTTCATAACTGAAATATTAAAAAGTGAACCTATGTCACAATTCCAAAGTTTTACTAGTCTATTTCTCTCAAAGAATGATCCAATATTTTTATGGTAGGCAGATGGTCATTTTTCAGTGAAACACCCACCTCCACTTACTGAGAAACAAAATGAATGGGGTAACATTTCTTCCAGATTTTTCAGCATGGTCGCTTCTCTTGTGAACTATTGATTCATAAAGTAATACTGTTTCTAAAGTAATTTTAATTAAAGTCAATATTATATATTACTTTAATTTTATTCTTACAGTTCCCCTGAGAGGAGGTAAATTATGATATTGTATTCTATTATCTCCATTAAATAATTGTGGAAAGTGCTACTTAGAAATAATTATCTGACCCAAAGTCTTAAAAGCGTTGGAAAGACTGGCACAAATATTAAAACCCAAGGCTCCCAATGCCAAAAATGGATACTTATTCTTAACTGAAATACTTCTTTGTCATTAATAAAAAACAAGATCATATTTACCTTAACTATATTTTATTCCATGTCTATGCCCAACATACTTCTGAGTCTGAAATTCTTTGTCCCTATGAAACATATGCTAATATATGTTTAATTATATATTCACATACATGTGTGTGAATTTACTTATATATATATATATATTCCCCATGTATTTATACTTATATACTCCACTTATATTTAGTATTTATATACAATGAATGAAAACAGTGTGTATTTATAACAAATACTAATTATTTCCAAATATGATCTTAAGGAAACTAAAAAAATATTTGGAAATTCATTTATTAGTCTAGTTCAGTTTAGTTTTTTCTTTGAGAGAGAGAGAGTACATGCAAACAGGAGAGAGGGGCTGAGGGAGGGAGAGGGAATCCCAAGCAGGCTCCATGCTCAACTCAGGGCTCAATTCCAAGACCCTGGGATCATGACCTGAACTGAAGTCAAGAGTCAGATAGATCCTCAGCTGATTTGAGCCACTCATGTGCCCCAAAAGCTAGAAATTCAAAGTCAAATAAAAATGGGGGCACCTGAATGGCTCAGTCAGTTGAGCATCCAACTTCAGCTCAGGTCATGACTTGGGGTCTATTAGCTCAAGACCCACGTCAGGCTCTTTGCTGACAGCTCAGAGCTGTCACTCTCTGTCTCACTCTCTCTCTCTATGTCTCTCAAAAATGAATAAATGTTAAAAAAAATTCTGGGGCACCTGGATAGCTCAGTTGGTTAAATGTCCGACTTTGTTTCTGGTCATGATTTCAAGGTTAAGTTCAAGCCCCGATTCAGTCTCTGTGATAATAGCTCAGAACCTGGAGCCTGATTCCAATTCTGTTTCCCTCACTCGTCCCCCCTGCCCCACTGTACTCTCTTTCTCTCTTTCTCTCAAAAATCAATAACCATTTAAAAAACTATTTTAAGTTCAAAGTCAAATAAAAACTTTATTCAAAATAAGATTATACCAATATTGGACTTCCTGATTCATGCTATTATAACCCGCTGCCCAGTTTTAACAAAGAAGGGACATTATACCCATAATCCCTATAAGACAGCATGAGTTTTGACTGACATCGTGGGCTTCCTGATTTGATTCACTGACATAAACAGAGGGTTTCTTTGGTGATAGTCCTGCTAAAATTGCATCATTTTAATCTAATCATGATGAAACACTAGAAAAATGCAAATATAGGAACTTTTTACAAATAACCTGTAATTTTCAGAAAAGTTAAGACATGAAAACCAAGGAAAGACTCAGGAACTGGTCTCAAGTAAACACATGAGAAAGAATCACAATTAAATGTAATTCTTCTTTGAATTATGTTTTGAATCATTGAGTTTTTTTGTCTTTATAAAAAAGTCAATGGAACAGTTACAAACTTTTAGTGTCTATAGCTTAGTTATTAACATTGTAGCAATATTTCTTTTCTTTTTTGTTGGTTTTTTTCTTGTATTTATTTTTGATACAGAGAGAGATAGAGCATAAGAAGAGAAGGGGCAAAGAGAGAGGGAGATACAGAATCAGAAGCAGGTTCGAGGCTCTGAGCTGTCAGCACAGAGCCTGACACGGGGCTTGAACCTACGAACGTGAGATTATGACCTGAGCCGAAGTCGGAAGCTTAACTCACTGAGCCACCCAGGCGCCCCTATTTCTTTTCTAATTTTAAAAATTGAGCTGAAGTTATGTAAAAGAATTTCAGACATTTAGCCGACTGAGTCACCCAAGTGCCCAATAAGTTAGTCTTTTTTTCCTAGAAGGATCTCTTCCCTTCAACTTCAACTCTGAATCACCCTTTCTTTGTACTCCTTAATTGTTCATGCTTCTAGTATAAACTGTAACATCTCAGTAGAAGTGATCAGGCTCTGTTCTGGATTGTAACGTCTTAGGAGACAGGTACTGGTCCATGTTTTGCTTTGAATTCCAGCAGTTAGCCTTTCACTAGTAGACAGTCATTAGTGATGCGGTGAGCCATACTGAAAAACCGTGGGGGCTATAGTGTTAGGCAAGCCTGTGTGGCCTTAAGCAAATTACTTAGCCTCTTTTGATATTCAGTCTCTTTATACGTCCAATGGAAAGAACAATTTTTACCTCATAGAGTAATATTAAAGGTAAATTCACTTAATGAATTTAAAAACTAGTTTGACTGCAGGATACAATGAATGTTTAAAGAAAACTTTCTCAGGGCACCTGGGTGGCTCACTCAGTTAATCATCCGACTTCGGCTCAGGTCATGATTTCACAGTTCATGGGTTAGAGCTGACAGCTCGGAGCCTGGAGCCTGCTTTGGATTCTGTGTCTCCCTCTCTCTCTGCTCCTCCTCCACTTGTGTGCTCTCTCTCTCTCTCTCTCTCTCTTTCTCTCTCTCTCAGAAATAAATGAACATTAAAACAAGTTAAAAAACTTTCTAGAAAAAAGCTGAATTCCATGAATCTTAAGAAGTTAAAAGACCACAAAGATAGAGTAAACAATATGGATAAATACAGTGAAAAACAGACCATGAACCTATCCTTTCTTTCCACAAATAATCTGTACTTTTTAATATTAAATGATTATACCAAAATATTTTTAAATTCCTTTAAGTGGGATATCTATTAGTATTGTGCAGGAAGTAGCAGGGTATCAAGAAAACAACAACAGGGGCATCTGGGTGGCTCAGTCGGTTAAGCGTCTGGCTTCAGCTCAGGTCATAATCTCGCTGTTCATGGGTTTGAGCCCCGCGTCGGGCTCTGCGCTGACAGCTCAGAGCCTGGAGCCTGCTTCAGATTCTGTGTCTCCCTCTCTCTCTGACCCTCCCTGCTCGTGCTGTCTCTCTCTGTCTCTCAAAAATAAATTAAAAAATAATAAAACAACAACAATAGCAACAGCAGGGACAACAGTGTCGACAACAAGAAAAAGGAAGCTATTGTTTCAGAGTTCTGACTCCAACATGACGCCCGGTCCCTAGCACATTTCCCTAGCACTATGTTAAGTACCAGGAAGCTTTCACCGAGTGTGTTATTGAGTAAATAATTATCGATTACTGAATGAAAGAGTGAAAATCCATTTTCTGTTTCTTTCCACTACAACTCCCTCAATTGTTACCTGGGCATAACCCACCACTTAAAAAAGACTACTTTTCCCAGCCTCACGGGGACATCCTAGGACTTCACAGGAAAAATCCCCCAAAACCTGAACTCATAAATGTCTATTTTTAGCTTACAAAACCGATAAGGAAACAAGACAACATGTGCAAAGGTAGAAGTCATGAATGGTTGAATCAAATCATAAAAGTATCCTGTATTACAATTATTGTGTATTTATTAAATGTTTGTAATAAATTCAAAGAGAATTTTTTAAATGTAAAGAAAACGTGAGCAATTATTAAAAAATAAAAAAACATATTGGAAAAAAGACTGAAAAGAACTTCCAGAAATTGAAAATATAACAGTTGAAATCAGTAATTAAAATGTGGTACCTATTTCAAGTGGAAATAGACCTATGGAAGCTTCCGTAGGGAGCGAGGCAATAATACACAGCAGTCACCCCTCCTCCAGGAGGAATACATTCCAAGACTCCCGCCCCCCCCCCAGGGATGGCTGAAAACACACCTAGTCCCAAACTCTATATATGCTATGTTTTTCCTATAGCTGCATACCTATAATGAAGTTTAATTTATAAATTATGCACTATAAGAGATTAACAATAATAGGTAATACTAAAACAGAACAATTGTAACAGTATACTTAAATACATCTTATGCAAATGTGGTGTCTCTCTAAAATCTCTTATTGTGCTGTATTCACTCTGTCTGTGATGATATGACATGATAAAGTGGCTACATGATGAAACAAAGTGCCACAAATGACGTAGGCGCTGCCACGTAGCCTTAGGCTGAGATCGACCTTTTGAGGATAAATCAGTAAGTAGGAGGATCACCTGCTTCCAGACCACGATTAGCCTGAAATAATGGAGCCTGAGGAAGTGTAACTGCAGACAAGGGACTCCCGTGTATGTTACTGGACTGTCATTTCTCTCTTTTTTTTAATTATTTTTTTAAATTTTTATTTATTTTTGAGAGAGAGAGAGAGAGAGAGAGAGAAAGAGAGAGAGACAGCGCGAATAGGGGAGGGTCAGAGAGAGAGGAAGACACAGGACACGAAGCAGGCTCCAGGCTCTGAGCTAGCTGTCAGCACAGAGCCCGACACAGGGCTCGAACCCACAAAGCATGAGATCATGATCTGAGCCGAAGTTGGACACTTAACCGACTGAGCCCACCGGGAGGCCCCTGTCATTTCTATTTATAGTAACACAACATTGGAAACAAGATAGTTAAAAGATTAAATTAGTGCAATACATTAACAGAATATTTTGTTAGAATTAACGTGTTTTCAAATGCAGTTCACGAAGTTAAAATACAATACAATGTGAACTGCCCTAGGACATTTGGCCTCCAGAGCAGATTAAGTCTTAGCACTGCCCCATTAAAAAAGTTATTTTCAGTAATAATTATGTAGCACTCAGTAATATTATTCACTTTTCAATTTTATTTTAAAACAAAAAATAAACAATAAATGTCAAATTGAAAAACATTACTTAAATTGAGTAAAATATTTCATGCATGTATTCAAATGTGCAGCCGAGCAGAGTGGCGCAGCGGAAGCGTGCTAGGCCCATGACCCAGAGATCAAATGTGCACCAACTAAGGAAAAGTATTATATCTCCTATTTCACTCTTTTAATTTTAAACACATATGCCCCAAATCTCCAAATGCTCATATAGAATGACAGCATTGAAATAAACAAGTTCTATTACTTCACCTTTATAATCATTACGCTTTCACCTTTAAAATTCAACAACTAGGGGGGCGCCTGGGTGGCTCAGTCGGTTAAGCCTCTGGTTTGGGCTCAGGTCAGATCTCACGTTCGTGGGTTGGAGCCCAGCGTCAGGCTCTGTGCTGCCAGCTAGCTCAGATCCTGGAGCCTGCTCCTGGTTCTGTGTCTCCTTCTCTCTCTGCCCCTCCCCCTCTCATGCTCTGTCTCTCTCTGTATCAAAAACAAATAAAAACATTAAAAAAATTTTTTTTAATTCAACAACTAGGGTTTCTCAACCAGAGTTCCACAGCAAGAAGTCACTAGAGTGTTCATAAGAGAATATGTATTAAACAAAAACAGGGTTGCTGTTTTTTTACTTTTGCATGCCGTGGGATACCAGGGCTTACAACAATGGGCAGCGGATGCCCCTTTACCAACAGTGTGGGAGGACATTCAGGTCCCGCTGACAGCGAACAGGACTATGTTCCTTAGGCGGAGTCCAGGCTCAGCGAGAGGAGAAAGGCAGTTGATTGGTTAGCATTCTATTGTTCAGAGGAGCCAACAGAGTATGTCAATCCATCCCTCTTCAGTTAGTTCCCCGCAGTTCCCCTTGCAGACAGCTGACTTACATGAAAGAAAGAACATGCTTTACTCCTATGATAAAAAAAAAATCACAGGGAAATTTTAATTATAAAGAAGGAATGTTCACATCTAGTGACTCAGCCGCCCCAGCCATTCTGCTGTTTTAAGTGCCACCACACACGGCTTATGTAGATTAGAGGTACATTCATTGTGACGTTTTCATGTGTTTCAACCTCTCCTTTTTCATGCTCTTCTCATATATGTTTTATTAGTTTTACATTTTACAAACATGTCTGATATTTTTATGTTCTTTTTGAAGGTGATGTATGAGCTGGACAGTCCAGAACGATGAATAATTTTTATAATGTCAGAGATAAAGAATTACAATCTTCAAGTTCCTTCATTGCACTAGTGCAAGAGAGGACCCAAAATAAATCCTCTGTTATAATGAAAACTTCCCATTACTGGGTCTTTCACAGGCTGTTGATTCAAGTTGGCCTATCTCACTGTGTGTGTGTGGCAAACAAGTTAGAGATGCGACAGTGTCTCCTGCTAGAGTGTAAAGCTGCTTCGTGAAACATCACAGTATCTGAGAGGTAAAGGTGATGATTGTTTTAAACAGTTTTTGGAATCTCAAACAGTATACCCTAAAAAAGAAGTCAGTGAAAAGCTTCAAGAAGCAAGTTATTCAGGGGCGCCTGGGTGGCTCAGTCGGTTAAGCCTCCGACTTCGGCTCAGGTCAGATCTCACGTTCGTGGGTTCGAGCCCCGCGTGGGGCCCTGTGCTGACAGCTGGCTCAGAGCCTGGAGCCTGCTTCCAATTCTGTGTTTCCCTCTCTCTCTGCCCCTCCCCCTCTCATGCTCTATCTCTCTCTGTATCAAAAATAAATAAAACATTAAAAAAAAATTTAAGAAGCAAGTTATTCAGAAGTTATTTCCAGAAACGCAAAATCACACACTTGGTGAGAATCTATTAATGCCAGCGTATACAATTGTAGGAATAGTGCTAGGTCAAGATGTAGTATAAAAAATTTAAAAGATTCCACCCTCATAAAGCATAATAAGTTGATATATTGATAATATGTCACATGATGCTGAAGAGGCTTTGTGTAATAAACTGGTAAACAATTGCTTCTATGTCTAAGTTGATGAGTCAACAAATTTTACCAATAATTGTCACACTGTAGTTTATTTTAAGATTTGTAAATGATGGGGGACTTTATGAAAACTTTTCTGCTGCAAAGCGCTACTTAAAACAAAGACAGATCAAGATAGATTTAATAGTTTGTCTTCACATCTGGAAATAAAAGCTCTGTCTTGGAGAGACTTGATAGCTTTCCTAATGTTTTTCATGGTTAGACCCACTTGCAACCAAATTAGAGATGGTCAAAACTGATTTTTAAAAATGCATATTCTCCATAAAAGGCTGTGATATAAATGAGTACCTTCTATAAGAATGACTCTGCACAAAGTACTTGAAAGTAAAAGTCAATTTAGATGCAGTACGTACTCTGGCTTCAAAGAGCTAAAAACACAAAAACCTGTCTAGGAAATAGTACACACAATAAATGCTTTTTAAACGATAGTACGATTACTTGGGGAAAAAACAGTAAGCTATATAATTTATGTGATGATCAGTGTTCACAAAGTCAGAAAAGTGAGATGTAGGTTGATTTTGGTCTCTAAAGACAGATCTTAATTAGGTCAAGAGGAGTAAATAGAAACTTCCAAATATGGGAAATAATATAGGCAAATGTGGAGATTTGTATGTCGTTGACATATTGGGCAGCAAATAAGTAAATATTTTACTATTTCACTCAATGTTCAGTGAATACATATTGAACTCTTACTAGGTCCCATGTATTACACTAGGAGTAGTTGGAGCCAAGAGAACAAAACAGATGTAACAGGTTTGCGGAAGCAAGTATTGGGAGGTAGCTACGTCTCAAAGTCCATTTTTGACCAATACAAGTTCATTAAAATATCATTATGGTAAGAAAAGATGTTGGATAATTGACTCACAATTCCAAAATGTTAGTTTTCCTTGAAAAAAAGGAAAAACTGAATAGCCTTTATAATACAAATATTCTCTTCACAGACATACAAATCAGGAGCAGAGTTGATGCCGTTAGAGCTTTATGCTAATAGTATTAGTCAGTGTCAGGGAATGCTGAAAGTATTAGGGGTTTTCTTTCCATTCAACTTCCCTAACATGTGTTCTAGACATTAGCCAATATGTTTGTACATTAAAGTAAACATGGCTGAATCTTTTGTTTGTGTTTTTCTCCTAAGTCCAGACATTATTATTGGAGTCAGGCACACAGTCAAGAATACTAATGAAAGATTCATTGACTGATTTCTCTACTCAGAACGAATAGCCATGGCAGATGGAAAATATTAAAATTGATTCATAATCTCTGGATGTTCATGTCATTTCTTGAATTTAGTTTGGAAAGGGGAATAGAAGTTTGGCCCGTACTGCAGATCATTTATACAGAACAAGTGCAGGACTCTTGATTATTTAGAGTTATCTCCGGGGTTTTTTATAGCAAAATTTCTATCATTATTTCTTTAACACTCAACTATGTAATTCAAAATAATGTATTTTTTATTTGTTTAAAAATAAAATATTTTGGTGTCCTTTGTAAAATAAGAATGTGTGGAACAATGGAAAACAAGTGAAAAGGTCAACTTTATTTGTTATTACCTAGAAAGATAATTCATGTTGTAGCTAGTGCCCAAATATCAGGCATACATGCTCATGTTTCAATATATGTTGAAGTATTTGTATTTTTCAGCTCAATAATGTCTAATTATTGGGGGCCCTGTCTGGCTCAGTCAGTGGAGCATGCAACTCTTGATCTGAAGGTCATGAGTTTAAGCCCCACATTGGGTATGGAGCCGACTTAAAATAAATAAATAAATATTTTAAAAATTACACAATCATTTTTAAATTAATTATCACTATTTTATACCACATAAGTATAACTTGGCATTATTAAATTATAATAAAATTGACTATATTCTTATAGACACATAAAGTTTTTAATTAAAATCACAGTGAAAAAACGTAACTTTGTATCATGAAAAATAGACTCCTAATTTGTTGTTTAGCAGGCATCATATTTCCAGAGTATTCTGTTATTCTTTCTCTCCACGCTATAGTAAAGGATCTCAACTCTTTCTCAATTGTGACTCAGCCTTCTGGCCACAGTTGATTGCTCCAGAAGTAGACACTGATCCTACTTGTATTAATAAGTTCCTTTACTGAGAAACTGGGATCAGCAAATTAGACAGGGAAACCATTTTCTCCTCAGTGCCTGATGTGCTATTAAGTTTTACTAGGAGATTGTCAGAAGCCATTTTTCTTGCCGTATTGAGAAAGTTAAACTGCAGCAATAAACAATAAAGCATGTGAGAATAAACAAAATAAAGCAGCTCTAACAGGACAGAGGCAGCAGGAACTATCTGGCCTCTCCTCCTATTTCTAGTCAGGCGTCATCCTTGCTCCTGGATTTACGGAGATATGACAGACATTTTCTCACCTCACCCTCACAACTCAAGGAGGTAGCTTTTATTTTATTTATTTATTTTTAAGGTGTTTATTTTTGGGAGAGAGAGAGGGAAAGAGGGAGTTGGGGAGGGGAAGGGAGAGAGGGAGATGCAGAATCCTAATCAGGCTCCAGACTCCAAGCTGTAGGCGCAGAGATCTATGTGGGGCTTGAACCCACGGACTGGGAGATCATGACCTGAGCCAAAGTCAGACGCTCAACCAACTGAGCCTTGCAGGCACCCCACAAGGAGGTAGTTTTTAAAATGCCAGTTTAAAAATGTAGAGCAGAATGATGCCAGGAAGATGAAAGAGTAAGACTGACACACAGACTTAACAAGTTGGAAGAAATTCTTCTGCAAAGAAGCCAATAACCAGTTAAAAGATTCCTGCGTCCCAGGCAAGCATGAAGCCAATCACACTAAAGCTAGCAGGGAATATTTGACACTCTCTACTCTCTCTTGTCAGGGGCCTTCCCTTAACCTGCTCCCCTTCTCTGGTCAGATCATTTGGGAAGTAAAAGGAACAACCTCAGTCTTGCACTTTCCGAGTAGGGAAAGCCAAACTCTTCCCTGCTGTGTCTTTCTTTCTTATGAGTCTCCTTCACCACTCACACAAAACATGTCAATTCTAGTGCTTCTGATCACCAAACGTGGAGTTTGTTTGTTTTATTTTTTCCACAAGAAGCACTTGTCTGTGACATCACCTGGGTGACCTACAATTTAACTCAATTCTGATAATATCTACCTAGAGAGAGTATCAGGTCCCACAAGTTAAGGGCTCAGACTTACAAGACTGTCCCTATCCCACATTACCCACAACTTCTGTCTGACTTGGTTACAGATTGGAGGTTCCCTTCCATGGATTTGATGAATTTGCTACTGCAGCTCACAGAACTCAGGGAAATATTCACTTATGTTAATCAATTTATTAAAAGATATAATAAAAGATACAGATAAAGAGATACATAGGGCAAGAGCTGGGAGTGCTCTGCGTACCGGAGCTTCTTTTCCATGGAGTTGGGTGTCTCACCATCCCAGTGCAGATGTGTTCACCAACCTGGAAGCTCTCTGAATCCCCTACAATTGGTCTTTCATAGATGCTTTCTCATACAGGCATGACCATTAACTCTTTTTAGCCCTTCTTTCTTCTCTGGAATATGAGGGTTGGGACTGAAAATTCCAAGCTCCAATCATGGTTTGGTCTTTCTGGTTCTCAGCCCCCATCCAGGAGTAATCCAGGCACCCATTCAGAGGCATCTCAAAATCACCTCAGTACAGCAGAAAGTACTCCGATCACTCAGGAAATTACAAGATTTTCAGAAGCTCTGTGGCAGGAACCGTGACAGAGACCAACATATACTTTTATCTCAGAAGGAACAGATCCCCAACTCTCATCTCACCCCTGGGGAAAGAAAGGACTAGAACATCAATTCAACCAACAGCTCTAAAGGAACTGGTGTCTTTCTTGCCTGTATCCAAGCACTGAAACGTTCGGGGTCTTTAAGAGCAAGGTCATAAGCACACGCACAGAAGTTTGCAATAACCTAAAGATCCTAAGGGGAAAAAACCTATTAGAATTAATAATCAAATTTTGCAGGATACAAAACCACCTCCAAAGATCAGTTGTAATGACAAATCCAAAAAAGAAACTTAGCAAATACTCCTACTTATTAAAACAACAAAAAGGATAAAATACTTAGGAATAAACTTATCCAAGGAGATGAAAAACTTGTACTCTGAAAACTACAAAACACTGTTAAAAGAATTCAAAAAAGATACAAACAAATGAAAAGACATTTCATTCTCATGGATTAGAAGACTTAATGTTATTAAAAATGTTTATACTATGTGAAGATAAAAAGTATAAACATGTATTATTACTATAACCAACCTGTTAATTCCTAAACTATAAAAAAGTGGCATATTGTATATATTGTCTGTGACTCCTTTTCAATATTGCATTAAATAACATGTAGATCATTTTCTATGAGTTCATAAAGATTTTCTTAATTATAACTGGTTAACAGCCTATGGAGTACCATAATTCATATTTTATTCTATATCCTTTATTTAAGAAACAATGTTGTCTGTAGCCTTATATATTAGTAAACTAGGAATTTCATATCTAAAATACTATTTCTAGACAATCAATTTCTGGAAGTTGAGTAACTTAGCAAAAAGAGTATGCACATTTGTAATTTTGACATATATTGCAAAATCTTATCAGAAATGTTATACCAGTTGATGCACCCAGAAGAAATGTATGAGCATACTGATCATGCTTGATCCACAACATTTAATCTAACTTTCTGAAGTTGGACAATATGATAAGTAAAAAAGTAATGTTTTCATAAAGTTTAAATAAATAAATGTGGCAGAACAATTCTTCATGTGTTTAATAGCTGTCTGTATTTTAGGTATGTATTTCATCCATAGCCTTTGATGACTTTTTGATTATTTGTTACTGAATCCCAGTGATTGAATTTGGATTTTTATAAATAAAAATGTGTGTGTTCTACTTATCTGTTTGAAAATTCCTATGAAAGCATTGGCCCTGAATCTTAGATATGTGTTTGATTTAGCCTAATTTATACACTTGTTTTCTTCATTCTTAATTTTTTGCATTATTTATTAGTATATATCAGTTAGTTTTTTTTAGTAGCTCCTGGACATTTAAAATATACATTCCAACAAGACCCTTACCTTTAAAGTAATTATAGTTTTATGAGAAGACAATTAAAATGGAATCATAAATCAGATAATAGTCATACATAACAATATATAGGAGCATGTGGGAAATTGCCTAATACATAACTGGGGACACAAAAATGTGTCAGTGAGGGTGAATCTTTATAGTAAAATAAAACTTAACCCAAGAAATACGGGGAGAGGCCCTTCGTTAAAGTGGAAGGAACATTTGTTGTGGCTCAAAGTCAAAAATATATATACCTTTAATTTAAGAAATGCAAATCAAAAATATTCTTTTAATTTCAGCAGTTCACATCAAATGTGAAGATAGGCTTTGTGGGATATGAGCCTGGGGAGGGAGATGAATGTTAAGGAGGCTGGAGTTTTGCAGTGAAGATCCCCTGAAGGATTACAAGCATCTAAGTGACAGGAGGAGTTATGCATTTTAGGAAGAAAACATTGATTTGGTAAAAGACTGGAGAATGAATTGGAGCAGTAGTAATGGTGGTAGTAATAACACAAGCAGGAAATCATGCAAGACTGAATGTGAGGAGTCACCAAAAGGTCAGTAGATGACCGTGCACACCAGCCAGCATGTACCTGCAATGCCTGATGTTAAATGGCAGGAATTATCTGGAAGTGACTTTTAGAGGCAACTTTTAGAACTCTCCAACCGGAAGGACATGGGATACATAGCTATAGATAAAAGTTATAGGGGCATATGGAAAGCTACCGGATCTAGAACTGGGAATATAGGAAAGCGTCTAAACTGAGGTGTTAGACCCTGAACACCTCCATTCTGGAGATTTGCAAGGAAGTGGCATCTTTAGGGATGGAAGTGACTTTTTTTCTAAGGTGAAAAAACATAGTGAACATTCCGCAAACAGATTAAAGCTATATTTTGCCTATCATAGAGTGAATTCTGCAGAGGTCACAGTCAAAAGCACATACACAGTCAAGCACAATGGGAGGTGGGATCCTCGGAAAAGAGTCACAGAGGATGAAAACTGAGGGTGAAAATTAAAGGCAAAAATATAAGTGACCTAAAAGGGTAACATAATGGGCTGACCACAAAGACGGCAAGGAGAAGAATAATGCTAGGCTGATTAGCCTTGAATGTTCAGATAAAATTCAAAGTAAAAATGCCAACTGGGGCATATAAGCTGAGGCCTCAAGTTCGAGGCTTGGCAGAGCCAGCAGGAAATTTGAACTTGATTTTGGATGTTTGTTTCCCAAGAGTACTTTCAGCTAGAAACTTCTGTTTCACTGATAATTTATTCCTATCATTATTAATAAAATAGCTACATCACCTCAGATAACAGTTGAACTTTAAGAAAAAATTAATTCTCTATATATCCAAGAAGAGAACTGTATTTTCCAACTTGCTGTTGAACTAATGTGCTATGAAGTTTGAGTATTCTATGTAACATCCGTGTCAGAGTTCAGTCAGGAGGGGGAAAGAATGCTGGTTACTCGAACAGAGAGAAATTAAAATTGTTTCACAATACTAACTTGGTGCAAAATTATTAACTTGGCAACTGGAAAGGCGAAATGAGAAGTTACTGTGGAGCGGGCAACTGTGGGAAACTGTCACAACACCTATGTCCGCACAAACAAATGAAAGAGGTTAAAACTATTCAACTAAGAAGCTGGGGAAGAGATCCTGGGTGGTGGAAACGCAGAGCTCAGCGAAGGGCGTGCAGTTGGCTAGCACCCGCGTCTCTGACTTTGGAGAAGCACCCGTGGGACTCAGATTCGACGGGCATGGGCATGCACGTGTGTGTTTATGTGCATGTGTGGTGCGTAACGTATGCATAGTATCTACCTGTATATTAAATAGGGGCGCCTGGGTGGCTCAGCTGGTTGTGTGTCCAACTTCGGCTCACCTATAATCTCACGGGTCTAGCCCCGCCCCCTGCTCGCTGCTGTCAGCACAGACTCCACATCAGATCCTTTGTTTCCCTCTCTCTGCCCATCCCCTGCTCATGCCCTCGCTCTCTCAAAATTACATAAACATTTAAATATATATATATTTATACAAATATATGTTTCATCATATAATTATGTTATACGTATTATTATATATAAAATATATACATTTATTACAAATAAAATATATATTTATTACAAAGACTCTCCTCAGGGTATAATTTAAAAAGCCTTTGTCCTTTAACCATCTCTGATATTAATTTTTTAAAAAAATATTGTACTGAGGATTTATTTTACCTTTAGTGTTTTCTAACACTGTTTCTTTACCTTTAGTAATCTAATTTAATATTTGAATAAGTTGTTTGCTGTCTAACGGCAGCTGGAAACATTACCCATTGCAGCAGTAAAACCTTATTGGCCTTCGTAAATGAAAAATGCATTAATATCTAGCTTGCAACTCTCACTGAGCATCCTGCTTCATTATGAGAGAAAAGGATCAGCAAATCTGCCATCTGTCAGCATTTTCCCTGATAGGGACGCTTCCTTCTCCGGCTGCTTCACCTGTGAGCTGAATACTCATAAACCTACCTCTCCGGGATGGTGGGATGACGCTGGCTCCTCGGGCACCAGTGTTTGGAAATCCACCTGTCCTGCTGTCTTCGATCCTAAATCGCACAGCTACAATTGTCTATCTTCTGCTGTCCACGTTTCATCAAGTTTAAATAAGCATCCCTTTTTTATTTAAATTATACTTCACTCGCTAAAATAAAAATTAAATACAAATATGTATGTGCATATCATAAAACCATCACTACAGCGGCAAAAGGAAAATGAGTACACATTAATTTCAGCACTCTGCTATTTCACAGAGGCTTCAGCCCTTAGAGGCAGAAAGGAGTCCCAGTCCTCAGGACAGTTTTCTCAAGGAAAGGGAAGAACAGCAAAACCTTAAAAGAAGTAAATCCTTAGAAAGAAAAATGATACCTTTTTTAAACAAGAAATTTCTATTTGTATAAGCTTAATTACTCCTAGGGCATAACTCCTTCTATGAAAAAATTGACCAACAGAAAAGGATAAAATTAAAACATACATTTATATTCATATTTATAAATATGGATAAAAAATATATTCTTTGTTTCACCAAAATCATTAGTAAATATTTATCCTAATAAGATGTCAGAACTCACATATGTATTAGTACATATCATTTTATTTTTTAATGTTTGGGTGTTAGAAGATTAGAAGTTGTAACATGAATGGTTTATTACTCTTTACTGAGGTCCTAAATTCATTTAGCTGCATAAAATATATAAACGCATATGAGTTAAGTTTAGTTTGTGACAGGAAGATAATGCATTCAAAGTACTAGAGGAGTAATAATAACATTGAATGATGATATTTAAGCTTACTGTATTACTTAAACTAAAAGATCATAATTTTATGTTTTCACTTGAAAAAGGCAACCTGGTTGTGAGTGAGGGAAACTAATTTGTCTAAATTGGAGCCCACAGTCTCATAAAAACTGCTTTTAGAATGCTTGTTCTGGGTACTATTTAAGAAATATGAGACTGTGCTAACCCTACAATGAAGAAAATCAATTTAAATTAGAAAAACTGGACCTTTTCAATTGGTGAGTTTCAATTATATCACAAAAAGCCAATATAAACTGACCTTCTTTATCTCCCCCAAAATTGAGAAAAGTAGCATTATTGATTGGTGGATATATAGTTTTATTTTTTCCCCAATAATATAGTGAGGAGTTTAAAAGGACTCTAACCTGGTTTAAATTGTTGTGCTAGCCAGCACAGTGATTCTGATCACTTGGCATTCATTTCTCTTGTAATATATTCTCTTTCCATGCTGAATACATCTGACCTATGTAAGCAACTGGACATTGCAGAAATGAGAGTCACTTTTAAGGATAGGTCATAGAAGATATTTTGCTTTTGCTTTTGTATGCTCTTAAACCACAGGTTGCTATAGCATGAGGACACCCTAGAAGACTTAGAGAGGGGCCCAGACGATGAGGGATGGAGTCTTCCCACCAATAACTGGGAAGAAACTAAAGCCTCCTGCAAATAGCTGTATGAGTGAGCCATCTGAGAGGCGGTGCCCTGCAGCCTCAGTCACGTGAGGTTCGCTAGAGCTGTGGCCAACGTCTGGACTGCCACCTCAGGAAACACTCTGAGCCAAAGCCGTCCACTTAAACTATTCTTCTGGAGTCTTAAGTCTAATCTACAGAAACAATGGAAGGCAACAGGTGGTTTCTGTTGTTTTAGGTCATTATGCTTTAATTTGTTGGGCATCAGTAGATAACCAATACAAAAGTTAAATTTAATATCAACCTTGAATCCATTGTTAGAGTAACTTTTTAGATAACAATAGGTAATATATATATATATATATATATACACACATACATATATATATATACATATATATATGTTTGATATTACCCTCGAATTTTAGGATTTCATGTGGGAAGAAACTCAAAACCCTACTTAAATTACTCCAAGTCAGTCATAAAAATTTATGTCCCTGAAGACAGGCTCAAAGGTTATTATAAAGCTGTTCAGTAATTGCACATTGAAAAATGGGACTGAATTTGGGAAGCTTTCTTTCTAACCAAAGTACGTATGCATGCAGAGTATCAAAGGTGAAAGGGGTAGCTGCCTACACATACGATTATGATAATCACAGGTAAGCATCCGAGATATCAGATGTAGCAGCAAGATCACATGGTGTCCAACAAGCTGATGTGAATAAAACTAATTTTAGTGATGTTCTTGAACAAATTTAAAAATAAGGGGGGAGGGCACTTGGGTAGCTCAGTTGGTTAAGCATCCAACAGTGGCTCAGATCCTGAGCGCATGGTTTTTGAGTTCCGATCCTGAATCAGACGCTGTGCTGACAGCTCTGAGCCGGAGCCTGCTTCTGATTCTGTGTCTCCCTCCCTCTCTGCCCTTCCCCTGCTCATGCTCTGTCTCTCTCTCTCTCAAAAATAAATAAATGTTTAAAAAATGATAACAAAAACATATTTAAAAATGAGAATTTCCTTGATAGGGAAGCTGCTAAAAAGTCACACATATTGGATGTAATTTGTCATTTAAGAAAACAAACCTAAGAATGACTCTATAGTAATGACCAAAGAGTTCGGAGAAATACACAACTTAAATCAAGGTGACTTGAGAATTATCTCAAAGAAAAACAACTATAATGTGGTTGCAATTTATACTGAAACTTGACTTTGTTTTGTCCCAGTTTGTAATAGAAACAATAAAGTCAATGTAACTCCAATAACAAATATGCAAAACCTTTTAAAAATTTTTTAAATGTTTACATATTTATTTTGAGAGCGAGAGAGCACAAGCAGGGAAGGGGAAGAGACAGAGAGAGAGAGAGAGAGAGAGAGAGAGAGAGAGAATCTCAAGCCTGCTCTGCACTATTAGTGTGGAGTCAGACCTGGGGCTTAATCCCACAACCAGTGAGACCATGGCCTGAGCTGAAATCAAGAGTCAGATGTTTAACCAACTGAGCTAATCATGCACCTCGGAATCAAACAAAACTTCTTAAATGTGATCTCACCAAAAACCCATCCATGGTGCAGTGACCTCCCGCTGTCAGGGGGAATCTCACAAATTACAGAGCTTCTTCCTGAGGAACAAGGGGTTTGCACCCCACCTCAGGCACTCCAACCCCTAGGATGTGCAATGGATAGAGGAGCTGCCAAGCGGCTGACTTGAAAACCAACAAGACCCACATTCAGGAGACCCAAAGCTTATAGGGAAGGGAGATACTTCTCTGAAAGGGCTCATGCAGAGACTCACTCACCCCGGGACCAGCACAAATACAGCAGTTTGCAAAGTGTCTAGACCATGTGTGAAGGGGAGTTATTGGGATTCTCTCTGGGGTGGAGGTGCCAGTGGGCACCATTTTTGCTCGCTCTCTCTCTCTCTCCCCCTTTATTGAGCCAGTGGATACACCCCAGCCCTACGCTCTCCTTCTGCCTTGTTAAAGCCAGTGGGCATGCACAATCCATACAGGGGATATTCCTTGGTTGACCGGCTTTGGTGTCCAGGGAGAGCTTGCATTTCTGGGTCCCATGGGACTGTAACAATCAGAGAAATAGTTCTTGGGGGGTTACTTCCCCCAGGACACCACACAGACAAACAGACTAAAACATAATCCCAAGTCTTTCTGGGGAAAAGGCTCATTCACTTGTTCTGGGGCTGAAGGGACAGACTTCAGGTTTACCACACATCTAGGGCTACTGAGGTGCTCTGAGGGAACACAGGCCAAGGACACCATCTTTGTGTTCTCCCTCAACCTCATTGCAGCTTCCAGAACCTCCCAGAAAAGAGCTTACATATTCATCAGAAGCCCCAATCTTTCCAGCTGCCACCCAGGGGACACCTCTAGATCACCCGGTCTGTTGGCCAGCATAACTTTGCAAGAAACAACAGGAGAGTCATATGTTCAATACAAAGTTAATCCTGCAACTCCTAGAAGCAAGTTGATCATTTCAAACCACTCCATTATTTGTCTTAGCTCTCCAGTTCATTGTCAGATTTAATCAAAAATTTACAAATTTAAATTCAAAACACAATGAAACACATCCTGAGACCTTTAATACTAAAACAGATTAGAAACCTTTAACCTTTTTTCCTCAGCAGCACATACAGTCAGTCACCATCCTAAATATAATCCTCATTGGGCAATTTGGCAAATCAGCCAGATATTATAGTAGGTTTGGAGAGAACGAAGGCAAGAGACTTAGCCACCATCAATTTATGCCTATGGCATTGTGACAGTGCTCCTTCTACCAACTTCCTACTATCTCTAAAGTTATTTTTTCTGTTGTTGTTCTGAGAGCACTGATTTAATCACACCATGAACTTCAGAATCACATCATAAAAACTTGTTTGGTTTTACTTGGTCTAGAGGATGAACTAAATTCTGTGAGCACAGGCTAAAAAGACCTTGAGGGCTGGACTTGACCTGGCAATCCACACTTGGTTTCTAGCTCTCCTTCCCCACCTTGCTTATGTTCGGCACAATGGTTCACAACCCTGGCTGCCGACTGGACTCACCTGGGGAGCAAAAATGCCAGTGCCTGGTTCCCAACCCAGAAAAATTAAATGAATGAGCCACTGTGACACAGGCTGAGCAACAATATGTATTAAAACTTCTCTAGATTAGTCTAATGTGCAGGTGGCTGAAAAGTAATTAAAAAGAACCACTGCTGCATGTTGCCGTTTTGTTAGCAAGTTAGCCCGATTTTCAGGTATACATATTCAAAATCAAATAAAAAGGGATTAAAAATAATAAATTAGGCTTCCTATTATTTTTCAACATATGGCGGTTTCTACATTCTCATGTGCTTTCAGTCTGCTTGGAACAATCTTACCCACCTTCACCACCTGGCAGGCTTCTATTTATACTTGAAAATGTAGCTTTAATACCACTCCTTAAAAGTATCCTCTGGACAGTTGGTAAATTCTAGTTCTAAACACCACAGCACTTTGAATTGATCTCTCTTTAAACACTGTGGAGAGATTACTTACTCACCAGTCTGCCTCCTGCATGAGTAAATATCACACCCCTAAGCACAAGGAAGAGACATTTTTTTTTTATCTGTTTATCTGACCTGTTCCTTTTGAGAGCTATAAACAGTAAAGTAGGAGGAAAATCAGAGTGTGGAGTCCCAGAAGCCAATGGAACACAATTTTTTGAAAAAAAAATATTTTTTTAAATGCTGTTATAAGTTAAATAAGATGAGGACCAATTTTTTATAATATGCAGGCTATTTGTCAGAGAAGCAATATGGTATCATGGCTAACAAGGACTTCAGAAGCATCTGCCTGGAGTTTTACTCCAATGCCACATTTTACTAGCTACCCTAGAGGTTGTTGTGTGGTTTAGATTAGCTACTAAATGGTTTTACAAAGTGCTTGGAACATAGTAAGTGTTATATTAGTGTGAGCTATATTACTAAAATATTAGCAATATTTTTACATAACCATTTTACTGGAGTGTAGAGACTAAAATTCTATTTGGAATAAGGTTAAGAGAGATTTGGAAGAGAGAAAGGGGCATGTGTATTCTTTGGAGGAATATTACCATAAAAGAAAGCAGAGAAATGAGTTAATAGCCGGAGGGCAATATTAAACCAAGAGAGAGTTTTTATTTTTAAGAGAAGAGAAATAATAAGATGCTTGTATGCTAATGGGAATGTTCCAGTAGGGAGAAAGAAAATTTTTCAGTGCAGAAGACAGCGGGTTTACTGAAATGATGTCCTTGAGGAGGTTAGAAAGGGGAGGGGGGAGTTTGTGCACAAGTGGAAAGACTGAACTTGGAAGTACAGTTTATCTGTGATAAAAGAAGACAGAGAAGAGATTATGATTTCTGAAACTCTGAGGCCTAGGAATGGTAGGTAGGTGGATAGACGTGGTGAGGGAAAGTGCTGGAAGTTCTTTTATAATTGTTTTGATTTGCACAGTGAGACAGAAGGCAGAACGACCAGCTGACAAACAAGGTGTTGGTGGAAATCCAGGGAAAGCTGGAGATGTGAGGTAGCTGCCCAGGAGGAGGGGAGAGAAACGGGACTGAGCCCTGTGCTCAGATTGCCAGCGGGCATTAGAGCCACGTAAGATTTAAAGTTATAAATTTAAAAAGAGATTGTCAGTGTATGTGTCTGCTTTTCACTTGCCTTACTCAGCAGCGTAGCTACAGGTACAGAAATGTCACAGAATTGGGATAAAACATTATGTTGTGGATTTGACAAAAATGTGGACAAAAGGTAAACAAGTTATGAGTGGATGCAAAAGAGTGGTTATAATGGTGAACCTTTGATTTTAAGATCGGTTGTACGGTCAGTGATTTTATGAAGGAAATGAGGGACAGAACAAAAGACTAGGAGCAGGGGATCCTACATTTAGACGTGGGGTCTAAAGCCAGATAGACATGTAAGCTTAGGAGGCTGAACTCATGTGCTTCTTTCCTTCCCATGAACCACATATAATTTAACTGGCCACCTACCATTTATCCTTCAACTTTGCCCTTCAATGTGGACTCCTCCCGAAAAACTTTCCAAACCCCACAGATTAGGCTGACTGCTTCTCCAATATGCTCCTAGACCACTCTATGCTTCTTACTTATGAGCCATTAAAGTAATTGAATTATCCATCAGATTTGTCATAAGAGGCTTGACTTTAGGCTGCTTGAGGGGAAAGTTAGCACTTTTTATATGGCAAAGTACCTGCAAAGTAAGCATTCAAAACCGTTTGCATAGGAACATTAAAATATGTGTGACAGAGTCAATAATCAAGCCCATTGGTGTGGTAGATGGAATAATGACTTCCAAAGATGTCCACAGTGTGATCCCCAAATCAGGGACCATGTAACTGTAAATGGCAGAAAGAACCTTGCAAATCTGATTACATTTGAGATGGTGAGACTATCCTGGATCATCTGAGTGGGTCCCATGTAATCACAAGGGTCCCCTTAAGAGGGAGGTAAAAGGAGCTGTGATGATGAAAGCAGAGGTTGAAGTGATGTACTTGAAAATGAGGAAAAATCTCTGAGCCAGGAAATGGAGGTAGCCTCTACCATGAGGAAAAGCAAGGACATGGGTGATCCCTTGCAGCCTTGAGGAGGAACGCGTACCTTGATTTTAGCCTCTTAAGACTCATTTTGGACTCCTGACTTCTAGAACTGTAAGATAACAAATTTGTGTTGTTGGAGAGAGAGAGTGAGGGAAGGGCAAAGAAAGAGGGAGAGAGAATCCCAAGCAGACTCTGTGCTGTCTGTGTAGAGCCCAACATGGGGCTTGATTCCACAAATCATGAGATCTTGACTTGAGCCGAAATCAAGAGTCATGCTTAATGAATTGAGCCACCCAGGCACCCACAGATTTGTGTTGTTTTAAGAATAAGCTTATGGTAATTTGTTACAGTACCAGTAAGAAATAATAGACATGATAGTTAAAGTGATGATTCCCTTAGACTCTGAACAGAACACTCTTCTATCACCTTAAAGGGACTGACACATTGCTAGCAGATACCATTGTCCTAAGGGCTGCATTTCTATGTTGCTTCGACATAAACCTAGATAGTTTTGCTTTGCCTTTGATTACCCCATCGTTTGATCTTCAAGATGGAGAATTGAATGAACTTTATTATGATGATAGATAAGCGTGACACAATAATACCTTCATGCCATGTGTGGTTATAGATGATAACAAAAGCACCAGCATTATAGACATGATTTATTTCAGTTGGATGTAACATTAAATGTACTCCAATTCTTATACACATTATAGCAATTCCTTATTTAGCCTCAGAAATAGTTTGGCAAATGACATGCAGGTGAATTCAAATTTGAGAAAATATTGGCAACCAGCTAATAACTTTTTGCACAGTCAGTTATGAAAGTGACTTACAGTGACAAAATATATTATACACACTAAAATATTTAAGCTCTCTGGACATATCATGAATCATGAGGCAATGGGTATTTTATTTTTGATGCAGCTAAATGCATCTGCAGTTTGATGGCCCTCATAAGTAATAATCTGAATTGCCTATCAGAGGAAAGTGCTGGAGTTATTTACAAAGGAAAAACTAACCCAATAACCCAAGGTGTCACCATTTTATGCAGAAATAAAGTGATTCTGGCAGCAAGAGAAATGCAATGAGATAAGCCATACACTTTAAACCTCATATTTCATGTAAAAAAAAACTTCATAAGAACTATTTATAGACATCTATAGGTTTACTGAAATAGAATTCATATGAATTGCATACATGATCAGCCACAGAGCTGACTCTAAAAATCCTTGTAATGATTCTGGTCACTGAAGTGTCTATGCCTATGTCTTCCAGCAGTCATGCCTCCAGCTGGCAACCCCTGAGTCTCCCACTTCCCTCAGTTCCTCAACAACAAAGCCTCTTTATCCACAGCGTGTGCCTGATGCCTGTCATTCTCTATTGCTTAATTGCACTCTCCATATAAGCCTTGACTTTATTCAGTGGATACTAACATTTTTGTTATTATGCAGATTAAACAAGAATCTATTTTTCTTACATTTACTTAGGACTCCAATTTATTTGTAATTTCCTTGCAACAGACTTTTTTCAAGTCATTTCATTTTCCAGTTTGTACTATGTTCACAACTAATATTAATTTTCCCATAATTCCCAATTATTGCTGTATTTTATAATTATTGCTTAAAGGGAAAGTACAAATACTATAGAAAAAAAACATAGCCATGGGGAATGAATCACTGGTATTATTCAGTTGTGCATACCAAGTAAAGCTATTTGCCATCTTGAACTTCATTATCCTCTTTTGTAAAAATGAATATTAACAATTTCTGTTAGTAGAAAGAACAATTCAGAGATTTAGGTAAATAAATAAAGTAAAATGCAAATGTCAAATACCCAGGTTGGCCCATTTGGTATATGATGTGTTTCCTCTTCTTTCGGTGTTTAAGGAATATTATAGTCTTGAACAGTACAAACGATAGCCAAACGAATGAGGAACACCATATTTATCTTCGTCAATGTCTTATCCGGTAACAATAACAGCAAAAGTAGCTACAACCATCCATCCCAACCAATCAATTCCTTGAGCCCTGTGGTTCTCAAAGCGTGGCTCATGAATTCCTGGAAGTCCTTTGCAGGTGGCCCATGAAGTCAAAGTCTTTTCAGAACAACTACGACAGTATTCGTCTTTTCCACTCTTAATCTCTCACAACTGTTCAGTAGACTTCTTCAGAAGGTGCGGAATACCTTTACTGCAACAGAGTAAAGGAAGAAACAAAGGTGAAAATCTAGCTATTTTCTATTAAGCCAGTAGTCAAGAGGTTTCCAAAACATAAAACAATCTCACTCTTCTCATTATATCTTTAAAAATATAATTAACTGAACAAAAAAGTTATTCATGTTAAATGTAATGGGTATATTGTTATTAATGTAGGTAAAATGGATATTTTAAATGTCTGAGCTTTAATTTCTAATGCAGTAATCAAGATAATCTGCAAATACAAAAACTTTCAGGGGTCCTCAATAATTTTTACTAGTGTAAAAAGTTCTGAGAAGAAGATGTTGGGACTAAGTCTTTAGGTTTTCTCCTCTTGGTAGGTCACTCACTGTCACCCCATTCCATTTGCATCATTTTATTACCCTACTGTTTTTTAGTGTAACATGAGTTGCTGTGATTCCCCATGAGTATTAATTCATCATACAGTAATTCCCCTTATCGATGCTTTCAGTTAAGCCGGTTTTAGTTGCATGAGGCCAACTGTGGTCCTGGCTGTCAGGTAGGAGGTCAGGCGGGGATGCCAGCTGGCAGCTATGATTTCTGTCCATTTCAGTCTCTAGGGCTCTTTCAAGGCAGGCTTCTTAAAGGAATAAAGTAGAAGTTTCCAGGCCAAATAAAGCTTATGTTTGTATTTAATCAGCCAAAGAAGTCATAAGACCACACAAATCACAAATCTACAGAGGTGGAGAAATATTATACAATAGTATGAAGTTTCAGAATATGATCTTTCCTGGCAGAATGCCTAAATTTGCTCTCTGATTCTACCTAATTGTATTCTATGGCTTTGTTATAATTTAAGACCATGTCTTACATGGTCTCCTTGTTAGTAAAATCAGGTGATAATAATAAGGACCTTATGGTGTCATTGTAAGGATTTAAGTGAGTTAATTCAAATAAAATATTAAAGCAGTCTCTGGCAAAGAGTAATCAATCAACTTGTATTATCTCTGCATTTTCCTTCATCCCATTTTGGGGGTTCCTATACCTGTGTCTTCAGGCTTCCAAGAAATAATAGATTTTCTGAGAGCTTACCTCCTCTCATTTGCTACTGAGTTCAGATTATGGTTTTGATTTCTCAATTTATTATACATTATGAAAGATAAGAAAATGTAAGATTAGCTTTCTGGATGAATAAAAGAAAATTTGAATCCAACAAATAATACTGTTCTATCAGAAAGCTAACATAGTTAGAATTCTGCCACATCACTTCCTTTTTTTTCCTGACATGTGTCAAACATCAGTGATATGTGTAAAGTAATTGTTTAAAATAGTCCCACCTCCTTAAGGATGTCACAGATGATCTACTATGTCATCCATAATACTATTTTAGCAGTCTAAGAGGTATAATGTATGACAACTCAAACAAATTCACAATTTTAAACAACAAATAAAGAACCCAATTTGCTGTATTCCTAACAGTGGTGACTTTGCTATAAATTCCTACTTACATATAATCAGGTTTCTCAGAAAAAAAAGTTTATGGCTCCTTTATAAATTCAAAAGCTAGCATAACATAAATTACGTATTTCTACACAAAAGTTAACATATTAAGAATTTTCGGACTACATTTATTTGTAATCAAAGTGAATATATGAATAAGTATATAAGAATATGCTCTGTTTCCATCAAAAACATTAATTGTAAGTCACAGAAAGTAAGTGTGACTCATTTAAGCAGGAAATGCTTACATGTATATTGAAGAATTAATAGGTCTCAGTAGCTCACAGAATCTCCAGGAGTACTGCCCCTGTGGAGGATCACACCTCAAAGACTGAAGACTGAATTCTGTTAGGCCAGGACTGGACCACCATGGCCATCACTTGCTCTTCACAAGACACCACCATGAACCAGTTGTCTTTGCTTCATCTGAAGTCCTGGTCTGTTGGTGCTGCAGGCCTCACCCAACAGACTGGATTTTCCCATAACTCCTACTTTCTTCTGTCCATTTCTGTGCCTACCTCAGGGTTCAATATTGTGGGCAGGTACTCCCGATTGGCCTATGTAATACCCCCAAGCTTATCAAGATATGCTTGGAAGGCAAGTACTTGGTATGTTAATGGTAATGAGCTCTTCCTTCTACCCAGATAATATAAGTTGTGAGATCCCCTGAATATAGAAATGAGATTCAAAGCACAAAAAAGGGACAAAAATAAATTAAATAAAATAAAAATGCCCATTACAGGAACACAAGTATTCTAAAATTACTGGAAAATAGTAGTGTAAGTTAACCAGAAATTTATTCTACAGTGTTAAAACATGTACTCATTTGCACTGACATGTTGCAGCGTTCATTGTAAAGGTCATAAGAAATGTTTTCCATTTTTCTAATTATAAATTATGTCTTTAGAGATGTGGTGTGGTAATAACTTAGAAATTCCTTTTTTGTTGCATGTGTGGGGTTGGAAATCAACATGTCTGTCATATTCTTGTAAGTATATTATAATTTATCTGAGTTAGCTGCTAAGATAGTAAAACTCAACTGAGAAATACCAGACCTGCAAAATCCTTGTTCATATGGCTCTGTCTCAACCTTTGTTGTCCGAATCAGTGGTCTGTACTACCTTCCAATATAGACTGAAATCAAACACAATTTCTAACAGCATGTTCAAACTGATCAATGACATCTATTCGAAAGTGCATCCTATTGTATCTCCAACACAACTGATAAAACACACATGAAATTTAAGAAATAAAACATCAAAACAGAATCTAATGAGGTGTGCATGCAAGCATCATACAATAAAAGTTAACGCGCTGGGAAAGGATAAAATATTCTGTTCATAATGTGCATACTTTGAATTTGAATTTCTTTGAAACTGTTTTAATGAGGAAACCTAAAGGAGAAATCTCTGTCTAGTCATCTTTATTTTTTTATAAAACATCAACTATTTGGCTTTAGTGAAATGGATCTTAAATTATGAGCAAAGAGTTACAAAGAAAGAGAAAAAATGGTCATGGATTTCAAGAGATGGTGATGAATGGTGTACAATTAACATTAAATTATGACGCTATTTGGCTGTGGGAAAAATAAGTGTTCTTCCCTGTAAGTTCCTTCAGAGGAACTTAAGGGAAATTT
The DNA here is from genome assembly GCF_006229205.1 of Suricata suricatta. Lineage (NCBI taxonomy): Eukaryota > Metazoa > Chordata > Mammalia > Carnivora > Herpestidae > Suricata > Suricata suricatta. Next base: position 152,616,111 of record NC_043702.1, on the reverse strand, counting down.
ATGCACAAAGAATGGAGCAAGAAAAGTAGCTCTTTGTCATAATTGGGAATTTAAAAATCACACCCCCAAAGCAGAAATCCAGTGAGTTAATCAGCCCCAACTATTTTATATCTTATAAGCACTATAATCAATGCATTTAGGCAATGAGACAAGCACTCAACATGACACCAGTCTTGGAGCTCAAAGTTTATTGGGAAACGTACAGATCAGACAAGTCACTTCAGACAATTAATTGAATAACTCAAATTGAACCACGGCGGCAGACATTGTACGAGAATGTCTGAAAGTGGATCTGATTCATTGTCAAGGGCTGAGAAGGGGCTGCCATTAGGCTGGACTCAAAGGGTGAGTAAGGGTGAGCCAGATGGAGACAGGAATACAGAGGAACCGTATGTTCTAAGGCCAGGAGGTGAGAAAAAAAAATCATGAAAAATTTGAATTTACATAAGTCCAGCACGAAGCCTGAGGGGAGACTGGCATAAGCAAAGTGTTCAGAGGTGGGCAAGGGTGAAATCATTCCGACCTTGCAAAGCCCTTTATGGTCTTTGGCTTTGTCTAAAGGTGACAGGGATCTATTGCCGGAGGGAATAGAATGATACAATTTGCATTTTACAGATAGCTTCCTAGCTCTAATGAGAATAGTTGGTTAGAAAAAAAAAAATACATGGAAGAGGGGAGAAGAGTTAGGCACCCACTTTGGCAATCTGGGTAGATGACTGTCCCTGTGAAATTCCTTATCTAGATTGACTTAGAAGCAAAAAAGCCCAAATTGTCAACCCTTCCCATCACCTTTAAGCTTAAACCCAAAGTAAGTTCATGTGGAAGCATTTAGTTGCAAGTTGTAAGAATGTGTTTGTCTGTGTTGTTTAGATCGTCCTCTGCTTTGTATCCTGTGAAGCATCTTTAGCCAGATTTCAAGGACCAGTTTGAATCGACATGGAACAAAATGCAAGTCGCCTGTCCCTGCCTGAAAATCAAAACTCCAACATCTGGCTGTGATATCACTACATACTGCCATGAAACCTGCCCCTAAAATTACACAACTTTGGGGTTTTCTGTGAAAATAATTAGCATATTTTATGATGCTTTTCCATGCCCAGTCATATTAAATAAACCCCAAACTTTGGATGAAGTGTGTGTGTGCAGGTGTGTGTTGGGAGTGAGGGGGTGGGCCGGGCATATGATAAAGTTTTTCAACCTTAGAGCCAAATAGTTTTTAAAAAACTGACTCAGAGATTGTGAATGCATTGACCGAATTGCGTGTTGTTTTAAACATGTGAGCCTGAGTGTGATATCCTGTTCCCTAGCATTCGTGCTGCACAGTGAATAACTCAGGTTAATGAGGTTCCCTGGCTCAGTGGAGCTATGTTTGCACCACTTGAGCCTTGGTAATAAGATCCCAGGACTACAGAAGTTCTGAAATGGCCCTCCACTCAGATGGCATCTTCTGAAACCTTAAAACCTCTGGTAAGAATGTTGAGATCAAAAGCTTGCAATTCTGAATGGTCCGACCAGCTCCCTTAATCACGCGCCATGAGCGCCAGTGGCCCCAACTTCCTGGTTTCCCTTTAAATAGCAATCCTTGCTTGATTTATTTAAGTGGCGTCTGGAGCTGCTCTTCCCATCAGCCTGGACAAACTGTTGACATGATGGCTGTGCACTGTCCTCGCAGAGGTCTGTTTGGATTCTGACAGAATCACAGCCTACTTGTCAATGCACACTTGGGGTCTGTACACCCACAAATACCTAAAAAGCGAGGTTTTGAACTGGTAGTGGAGCAGCAGCAGGACCGAGATTCAAAACGAACGAAGTCTGGTCGGCTCCCCTGGGGCATGGTGAGAACCCTGCAGCTCTGATGTTGCAAACGTGCCTACGGAGCCCAAGCCGTGCACAGCCCCAGGCAGAGGGTCCAAGTGCCAAGGCCTCCAAGCTGTGCACAGCCCCAGGCAGAAGGCCCAAGTGCCAAGGTCTCAGCCATTGACCCTTTGGACTAGAGGACCGACAGATGCAGCTGCTCGCTACCCCCACTCCTATTGGGGGATATTTATGAACTTCCTACTGGGCACTGTTTGTGACTAGATGTGTTGCTAGAGACCAAATAATTCTGAGACCGGAGTTTCTGATGTCCACACATGTAAGGAACCATTTAAAATAATGAAGTGGCAGGTTTTTAAAATTTCACTAATTTAATGACAATAGCAATTAAGTCCAACTCTCTGGAGCACCTGCAGGCAAAAACAGGCTCCAAGCGTCGGCTTGCCTGTGACAGTCGCTACTGAGCGTTACACGCAGGTTGGAGGCGGATTGAGCTGGAGGCCTGCAACTGATCTCTAGGGACCGAATGTGTGCTATGGCGGCGGTGTGATACCCTGGTGGCTGCAGACACAGGGAGATTCGCAGTCATAAGTAGGCTTTTCCTCCACGAACATCAACAGGCATCCACAGGAAAGCTTAGGAGGATCCCGGAAAAAGGTTGAGCTGTGTTGCTGCCTGAGAGACGCAAACAGTGTCACCGCCCAAAGTCTACATGGATCCATCTCCTCCATGTCGTCTACCGACAGCTTTATTACCCACGAGGAAGAACCACAGACAATTTAGCCTCAGGCATGGCAGAAACCTGTAGCACCTGAGGTATGAAGACAGGGGGAAAAATCCCTACCCCTGGAGAAAGGGACCGGATGCACATTTGGCTCAAAATTATATTTACAGAGGAGCCAGGAAAATGGTGAAAGCCATATCCCGAAGCCCAGGTCCCAGGCTGCCGAAGACTGGGACTTAAGCAGAAGAGTAGAGAATATGGCCACACTCTTCTCCGTGCAATGTACTAAGGAGCATGAAATAAAAATCCATGGGGGCTGTAGGAGGCAGGTTTTCTTGAAGGAATAGCACAAAGGAAAGGCCCAAAGACGAACAGGGAAAAGACATTCAGGAAAAAAAGAGGAGGAGGCACCTGGGTGCTTTAGTCGCTTAAAGAGTCCAACTGTTGATTTCAGCGCAGGTCCTGAGATTGAGCCCCTAGTCCGGCTCTGCGCTGAGCGTGGCACCTGCTTAAGATTCTCTCTGTCTGTCTGTCTGTCTGTCTCTCTCTCTCTCTCTCTCTCTCTCTCTCTCTTCTTCTCTCTTCCTCTCTCTTTCTCTCTCTCTCCCTCTCTCTTTCTCTCTCTCTCTCTCTTCTCTCTCTCTCTCTCTCTCTCTCTCTCTCCATCTCTCTTTCTCTATCTCCCCTCCCTCTGTCTCCCTCTCTCTCTCTACCCTCCACCCCCACTCTCCCCTGATCACACTCTCTCTCCCTCTCTCAAAAAGAAAAAAAAGACATTCAGGGATAAACCCCTGGCAATAAGCTCACAATAGATACAAGATTTCAATTTCACTGAGGAATTTTAAATCTCTCGCCCAGTGACAGTAACCACAGCAACAATAAACACTTTAAACTCAGTCCAACTCTTAAAGAGATTAACATAAATCCCCACATTAAAGGCCTATCAGAAGAAAAGGAGGATTCGCCTCCAAGCAAAAAGGGTATTTACATTAGCATCAACTGTCTTTTACATGTCTTGTATACACATACACATAAGACAAAGTGATTAGTATGTGAAAGTTACAAAAGGAAAGTGTAGAGAATGTCCAAGATAAAATAGATATCTTCCTCAGAAAGATGAAAACTATAAGAAAGAATCAAATGGAAATTGGTGACTTGCAAGATAGATTAGTTAAAGTAACCGAAAATCTGAAATGGAAAGAGTAGGTGAATAAATAAAGGAAAGCAAAACGAGTTGAGCATCCAAGTTATAGAACGATACCAAATGGTCTAAAGAATGTGACGGGGCTCCGGGTGGCTCAGTCAGTTAAGAGTAGGGCTCTTGATTTCAGCTCAGGTCATTATCTCATAGTATTGAGATCGAGCCCCACATTGGGCTCCAAACATGGGATCCCTTTCTCTCCCTGTCTCTCTGCCCTTCCCCTGCTCTCTCTCACTGTCTCCCACTTGCTCGCTCACTCTCTCTCAAAATAAGTAAATAAAAATAAAGAATGTGTAATTGGAATTCCGGAAGAACAAGACAGAGAGAAGTGGATGGAAAAAATATTTGAGGAAATAATGGCAGGCAGATAGACACAACCCACAAATCCAGGAAGCTCAGAGAGCGTGAGAGCCATGTAAAATAACTTTAAGGACTACAGTATATCATATTCAAACAGACAAAAAAGGAAGAGGCAATATTGAGAGCAAAGAAAAAAGACACATTAACCAGAGTAGGATAAGAATAAGGATTTCAGCCGATTTTTAGAAATAATTTTTTTGTTTTTATTTATTTTAGAAAGAGAGACAGCATGAGCACAGGAGGGTCAGAGAGAGAGGGAGACATAGACTCTGAAGACAGTCAGCCGATTTTTTAAAAAGTACATTTACTTTTGAAAGAGAAAGAGAGAGAGTGCACACACTGGGGAGCAGCAGAGAGAGGGAGAGAGAGAATCCCAAGCAGGCTCTGCATCACAGAGCCTGACACAGGGCTCCAGCTCATGAACTGTAAGATCAGCTTAACCAACTGAGCCACCCAGGTGCCCCTGGCATTTCAGCAGTGTTTTTGTCACAATCCACACAAGGAAGAAGAAAAGAAATGACATCCTTAAAGTAACAAAAGAAAAAACAAGACAAAACAAAAACGAACTATCAACCCAGAACTCTATACACAGAGAAAATATCCTACAAAAGAGATGAAAACTTGAGACTATTTTTCAGTAAAACAATAGTTGAAGGAATTTGATAGCAGAGCTGCTGTGTAGGAAGTGATCAAGAAAAGCTCTTTGATAAGAAAGAGTGTGATGTAGGTCAGAAATTTGGATCTAAAGAAAAGTTAATATTTTTGAAATGAAATAAGGTAAGATATAATATTTGGGTTTTTATCTTTATAAATTACTGTTTAAAAGAAATTAGTTACAATATAATGTGTGTTAGTAGCACATATGGTAGTGAAACGCATAACAAAACGGCAGAAAAGATGGGGTGGAAAAAGTGGGACTTCTGGTTATGAGGCCCTCATACTCCTGGAGAGGTGACATGTCAGCATATGAATGTTGGCCCAGCTTACTTAAAACGAATATTGTAAAGCCTAGAAAACTACTGACTTCATCAAGAAGGAACGTAAATAATAAGTCGGTAGAAAAGAGAAAATGAAAACCTAAGAAAAGACAAACTCAGAGAAGGCAGACGGATAAGGAGAAAACAAAATCAAAATCCAAATGAAAAAATAGAAAACGTCTAGCAGATCTCTAATTATTTGCATCATATTAATAATAACTTTCAATGTGGATGGTTTAAACATATCAGCTAAATGACAGAGGTTGTCAAAGTGGGATTCAAAAAGCCAGAACCTATGCTACCTATCTGTGAGAACGTGCTTTGGAAACAGTGCTTCACTTTGGGGGTCTGAATTTTCTCCTAGTGAAGCTGAAGAAATTGCATGTGTAATAGCTAACTTGTCTTTCAGATGAAAGATTCTGGGTTCTGTTTCTGCTCCTCAAACTTTGCACCCGTAGGTAGAGAACTGGATAATGTAATAAGCTCACAGTCTAAATTAAACAATCACAGGAAATGCATTCTAAAAAAAAAATTGAAATGAGGCCATATTCCTTGCTACTGGGACAATGATGAACATTAGAAATTTTACGGAGAAAATATGCACTGAATTTATAATGTTGAGAATGGGCAGGAATTAGACACTGTGAAGGGGTTCCTAAGAAAAATAAGTTGGTTGAAATGACCCATCATTCCAGCATAAAGAGTAGACTACAGGAAGTCTAAATTTGGAGACATATAGTGCATACTTACTATTAACACTCAGATTTTGATGGCCTTTGTCCTACTGCACTTTTTATATTTACAGCATGTTTCTTACAAAATAAAGATTATTCCTTTTATCTTATCAAGCCCTTAAAGTCTATAATATTTTAAAAGTTCAATGGTGATATACTTTCTTCAACTTTTTCTAGAGTATTTAAACACTAGGGTGCCTAGGTGGATCAGTGGGTTAAGCGTCCAACTTCGATTTTGGCTCAGGTCATGATTTTGCATTTCAGGAGGGCGAGCCCGTATTGGGCTCTGTGCTGGTAGTGTGGACACTACTTGTGAGTCTCTCTCTCTCTCTTTCTCTCTCTCTCTCTCTCTCTCTCTCTCATTCTCTCTCTTTTCTTTTCCTGCTCATGTTCATGCTCTATCTCAAAATGTATAAATAAACTTTAAAAAATAAAATAAAATAAAAAATAAAAATTAAGTTCATAGGTGGAAAGCTTTCTGATTTTAAGGGAGTTCTTCCACGTAACACATGATCATTTTTTATTCAAATATAACTTTGTTTTCTTAACATACCAAACAGTTTTGATATATTAAGTTAGCCTCGAAAGGTCTATTAGGATCTTTCTCAAAAATCTGTATGTTGATAACTTTTTTGAATCTTAAATAACACAAAACCAGTGCTTAGAATTACAGTAAAATCAATGCAAAACACAGTGTTGTATAAATGTAATATGGTACATTATTTGTATAAGAAGCTTCATATAGAAATAGATCCAGTTTGCAGTGGAAAACTATTTTCAATTTGGCCACAAGATGGTGATATCACAACGCAATTTCAAAGATAAACCGAATTATACTCCTGTTTGTTTCTAAGCCCAACCTTTATAAGTAACAATTCTCATTAGCGTCTTCTCCCATGTATTTTGTATTTCATGGTCTGCTCAGATCTTCATTTTGGGCTCCTTTGTCTCTTACCCTTACTGTGGATTGTTATCCCTCAAAGGATATGGATTAAATCTGTTCTCCTGAAAATTGTATGCAATGTTGGCAAAATAGTATGTTAAAAATAAGAGACAATATACTTCTATTTGAATTTGTTATTGTTATTTATTTTCTTCTTGTTATTTAACAGAAAAGGTATTTCCTTTTCCTGGACTTGTAGTGTCAATTAATGGAACAGTCACAACCTGAGCAAACACTTGGGAAAATAACAAGCTCAGACACAAGCTAAAATAATATTTTCATTAATTTGGTCAGGTGCTTCTCTCTCCTTGCCATCTGGATTTCCATGCGTTGAAAGGTTTGCCTAGCCAGCAGAGGCAACAAGCAATTAAAGGCCTTCTCCAAGATACACAGAAATTGAAAGGAATTCTTAGCGCCTTATTCACAGATGATTTGACATCCTTCATGCTGCCCTCTGTGGTCTTGTGTCAAAAGGGTGTGATTACTATTATTGTTTTAGGAGGCTCAAAAAATTCAGGATTGTAGTGGTGCAACTCCTCTAGAATTCAAGTGTAATATCTAAAGGTCCTAGAGACCCTCAATGTGTCATTTGGAAGATAGTAATTTGAAGATTTGTTGAAGCAAAGAATAAATTGTACTAAAAATCACACGCTAATGATCCAAAAATAAAAAATGAGACAGTCTATGCACTATAAAGATAATTCAATTGTACCTTTAGACAGAACACTTAAATTCCTCCAAGTATTTATGGAAAATAATTTCTGCTGTACTTGTTAGCAGAGAGCATATTCAAGAGACCTCTTCTGAATGAGGAGTGGGCAGATTTTTTCTGCTGAAACTACTCTGCCATGATAGCAAAAGTGGTCACAGCAAACAGATAAGCCAATGAGTATGATTGTATTTCAATAAAGTTTAATTACAAAAATGAGTGGATTTAAATACTTGGGAATAAATTAAACAAAAGAAATGCAAGTCTTGTAACTACAAACTACAAAGCATTGCTCAAAGAAATTAAAGACTCAAATAAATGGAAAGATGTTCAGTTCCATGGATCAAAAATTAATATCATTAAGAAGTCAATACTCCGCCAATTAATCAGTCATTGAATGGAATACCTATTAAAATCCCAGCTAACTTTTTTAATAATAGACAAGTAATCCTTGAAAAGAACAACAGAGTTGATGGGCTCCCCACTCTTGATTTCAAAGGTAATACAAGAGAGTAATCAAGACCATTTGTTAACTGGCATTAAGGATAGACATAGTGATTCTCTGCGCAGATAATAAGGAGTAAAACAGAATCACTGTTCTCTGGAACTCAGAGCAGATTTACATCTCTAATTCCACATTAACATTATTGAGATTCATTCCTTGAAAAGTACCAATTACATACCAGTCATTTTGCAAAGCACAGGCTGAAACAGGCAAGATTCTTACCTTTATAGAACTGAGCCTCGTAGGAGATGCAGATGAAATCCACATCAACAAATGCATGATTTCAATGAATGAATTCTGTTTCAAAGTTTTGATAATCACATAGTCGTGTGTGTGAAAGATATTTTAATTAGCACTTCTAAGTATTTTGTTTTTCAACAAGCAGGAAAATCTCCTCCACAAAATACTTACAAAAGCTAACTAAAATATCATACACGCACATACATGCACCCAGACACACATAAATCATGTAATTGTATTTCAGGAGAGTAGAATTAAAAATATGTTCTCATATTTTATTTTTAATATTGCTAATATTTGATGTTCAGTGAAATTTTGTATTGCAATAAAAAAGTAGTTTTAAAATTAGTTTAATTAATTAATTAATTAATTTAAAAATTCACTTAATTTACATAATCTTGGTCAAAACACAGCTCTAAAATGACAGGTTTTTTTTTCTTTTTTTTTAATTTTTTAAATGTTTTATTTATTTTTGATACAGAAGAGACAGAGCATGAGAGGGGGAGGGTCAGAGAGAGAGGGAGACACAGAATCTGATACAGACTCCAGGCTCTGAGCTAGCTGTCAGCACAGAGCCTGACACGGGGCTCGAACCCATGAACATGAGATCTGACCTGAGCCGAAGTCGGAGGCCTAACCGACTGAGCCACCCAGGTGCCCTAAAATGACAGGTTTTGATTAAACAATAGTTAATTGCAAAAATATTAAGTTCCACTTATTTGGATTCCCTCACTCTCTCATTCATCATTGATCTATTCACTAATTTAATAAAGATTTACTAGGCAACAACTGTGGGCCAATCTCTATTTACAGGGGCTGAAGGTAAGATGCTGAGCAAACAGAAGTATTCTGTGCTGTCAGGGAGTTTAAGCTGTCAGGGGTTGATACATCAAATTCAGTAAATGAACAGTTACACTTGAGATACATAGTACTTTTTTAAAAAGGTACTTAGTGCTATGAAAACTTACTCTTGTCAATAAAAGATGTGGGAAATGCCTTATATATTTTTGCACCTATAACTTGTCTCCGTATTTCCAATCTCTACTCACACTAATGAACTTAAACACTGCTGCTGGATGAATGTTATCCCTAAGCAAAAATTTGGTAATGCCAATCTTCCCTTCATTTTTAACTCTCCCCTTTTCAACCTAGTTTTTTTTGCCCTCTCTCTTATCCTCACTCATGTGGCTTTATTTTTTCAATAAAAACATCAGGATTGTCTTATTTGCTCCATGGACTCTAATGTTTTCTGTCCCAGGAATGCCTTTGTTTATAATACTCTCCCTACTAGAGCATTCCTATAATTTGAGTATAGATTCGGGGAACTTTCTTGGGCCATCTCAGAGTCAGCATGAGGTTTCACATTATGTGGTGACTGCTGTTAATTAACTAATTGATTTTCTCACGTTCCTGTTGAATAATAGATATTGAAACTGGTCTTCTGCAGTAAGAAATACCTCACAAGAAACACTACAGCTGAGAACATATAAAACTTTGAAATATGAAGATTGGTCTTTTCTACATAATAATAAAAATAATATAATCAAGTGCATATTAAAGTATAAATTTATGCAAATCATATGACATACATCTCTTTATTCCTGTGTCTTATGAGGAAAGTGGAATACCGAGGTACAGAACTTGCCCAGTGGTCATATAATAGTAAATTGGGGACCAGTATACAAACCCTGGCAGTTTAGTTTCAGAGCCCACATTCAATCATGACCATAATGCCAACATAGTCCCATAAAACAAAATGAAATTTGATCCACAAGGCAAAATACATTCATGACACCTGCATAGAAATGCAGGTCTGTTGAAGCTGATTCTTAGTGACTGAGAACAGTTCTGTTAGAAATTGCATAGTTTTATTAGTGGGAGAATTCAACTTCCTACACTGGAAATAGGTTTCTGCTCTTTGGTTTTCTAGCTATTGTAGAAGTAGGCAAATTGCTTAACTTTCATAGGCCTGTTTCCTCAGTCCGAAGGGCCAATAATACAACCTGCCTCATATGATTGTGAGAAGTGTTAACTGAAGAATGAATGCAAAAGTGCCCAGCACAAAACTAGGCAATTTATGAACTGTGTAACAAACTGCCTTAAATAAATTTGTGTAACAAATTCCCTAAAATACAGTGGCTTGAAACAAAAGAGTTTACTTTTCTTTATTTCTATGGGCCACGGGGGGTGCAGAGGGCAGCTGATCAAAGTTGAGCATGGCTGGCTTGACTCCAAGCTGTAGGTTGAATCCAAGTCTGCCTTTATCTCTCTTGTTCTCCTTGGATCAGCGGGCTGGCTGGCTTAGGACACATTCTTTTTTTTTTTTTTTTTTTTTTTTTTTTTTTTTTTTTTTTTTTTTTTTTAAGTGTTTTTGTTTTTGAGAGAGAGAGACAGAGCTAGAGCAGAGAAGAGGCAGACAACAGAGGGAGGCACAGAATCTGAAGCAAGCTTCAGGCTCTGAGCTGTCAGCACAGAGCCCTAGGCAGGGCTCCAACCCGTGGACCACGAGATCATGACCTGAGCTGAAGTCAGATGCTTACCTGACTGAGCCACCCAGAGGCCCCGATTGGGGGCACATTCTTATCTCAACGATAAAGAAGCAAGAAAGCAAGTCAAGCCCACCTTAAGCCTCTGCTTTCACTGTGTCTGCTTGCATGTCATTGCCCAGAGAAAGTCACATGATTAAACATCAGGTCAAGGGACAGAAAATTGCACCCTGCTTCTGCTGGAGGAACCCCACAAATTCACAAGGCATGGTATGGAGAGGGAGAGTGAAAATTGACTAAAATCTATTTTCTAATTCATAAAGCCTTTGCACAGATCTGTCTTCTATAGAAGCCAAAATGATAGTGAAAGTTCTTTCAACTGGCCTTCGTATAGTTAATACCATAAAAGATTATTCAAGGCATTTCCTATGCAATAAATATTGCCTCAGGTCTACGGCTTCCTTCCTTCCTTTTCTTTCTTTTTCTTTCTTTCTTTCTTTCTTTCTTTCTTTCTTTCTTTCTTTCTTTCTTTCTTTCTTTCTTTCTTTCTTTCTTTCTTTCCTCCTCTCCTTCTTTCCTTCCTTCTTTCTGTGTTTGCTCCCTCCCTTCCTTTTATTCCTAAACTTTGACTAGAAAAACAAGAGTAAAAGTTCAAATCCGTATTCTGTCCTCAATCACATCTAAAATGTGTTACTGACAGTGATTATTACATAAGTTTGTCTTTTTCCCAAATATCTGAGATACTAAGCTATAGCATTCTAAGTAATGTTTTAAAATACTAATATATATGTACATATATTTATATATTATTCTACCCATCAAAATGTTTTATTAAAATAATAATAATTTGTTTTAGTCAGTGTGTTGTCATTGAGATTCTTAAGTTGGCATTACCTTGCTTAGTAATATATTTGAAAACCCTTGTAATCTTCAGAAACTCGGACACAGAATTCTTATATATAGCAGCCTTTTCCTCTGCCTGAGAACTGAGCCACTGATAGAGCTTTAGTGGACATGCCTTAGGTATCTGGCAACATGGTGTTTCTAATACTGAAGTCCAGAACCAAAGACTTGCCCATTTGATCACAGGCTCCCAGAAGACCTGCAAGCCTTCCTAGCAGGACAGAACCTTTATCAGTAGACTTAGGGCACAAAAGCCCACCAGGGCACATGCTCTCTGCAGCCCTATGGATCCCAAAAGAAGGAGGTGATGGACAGAGGCTGAGATCTCAATGTTCTCAGTACTTGCTCCCAAAAGCATCATTCTGAGAGGTCAAGAATATTGCTCTAAAGACTGTCTCTGCCTCTTGGGAAATAAGGAGTAGGGAATAAGAGTCTAATGCATGTTTAGAGATGAGTCTTTAGCCATAATCAGAGATACAAACATATAACCTAAAAAGTATTAATCAGAATATTAATTATAGTGTCATATAAGAAAAAGAGTCTGAATATCCATTACATAGGCAGGTGTCACAAAACAGAATATGGAGAGGATAGGAACTGAGAGACAATAGCCTTATCACTGACCATATGAAAATGGTTACATTATGGCGTATATCAGTGATGGTATATTATGCAGTTTTAGAAATGTTTTGAGGAATGCTTCCAAGCTTTGGAAAGTCCTTCAGTATAATACAAAATTAAAAAAAACAAGACTACAGATGTGTCTAATATAACATTCAGTATACATACTACATTGAGATAGCCCCACAAAGAAAAACATAAAACACATTAATAAAAAATATGTTTAGGTGCTAGTATTATGAATTATAAAGATTGTCTTTCATATTTTGTGTATATTCCAATAATTATGGACAATATAAGCATATACATGATTAATTAATAATAGCACACATTACTTAAATACAATGTGTGCATTTATCTTATTCAAGCAAAAACACGGTTAAGATAAGTCTGAGTGCTGCAATGCTCCTTTTTTAAATTTTCCTTCATTGTAGTTGTAGATTCAGTGACATTAGATGACTTCTCTTTACAGATTACATTCAGTTTTGCATTTCTAACTTTAAATTCTGTAAAAATCTAGTATTATAACTCTGCTCATGAAAAAGCTTTTTAGACAATATTTTAGACAATATTCTATTCAGTGGAAACAGTGATCATACACAATTCACAATAATTGTCAGTCTAATGAAAAAAGATTAAACAAAAGATAACAAGGTAACTATGTCACACAAATGGTAATTGAATAAGTGCAGTAGGGGGTGTTGTGTAGACTGGAAGATGAAAGAAGGATTCTGGGTAAGGGATATTGATGCTGAGACCTGATGTATTTGAACCTGAGAGTCATCAACATAAAAACTGTACACATTCATTACTTTATTACAGAAGTAAATTACCTTGGAAAAGAACATAGGTAGGATGAGATGAGAGCAAGGATTGAGTACAAATGAACTCCAGCCCATAAGGCAAAAAATGAAGACATTGAAACAGATCAGGAAGAAATTAAGGAGAAAGTCATGTGGTCTCACAGAAAACAAGAAGAGTCAAAACAATGTCATAAACCATTGAGAGGCCAAGTAAAATGAGAATTGAAAAGTTTCCATTAGGGGCACCTGGGTGGCTCAGTCGGTTGGGCGTTCGGCTTCAGCTCAGGTCATTATCTCATGGTTCATGGGTTCGAGTCCCATATCAGGCTCTGTGCTGAGAGCTAGCTCGGAGTCTGCTTCAGATTATGTTTTTCCCTCTCTTGCTGACCCTCCCCTGCTTGCGTTGTCTCTCTCTGTCTCTCAAAAATAAATAAAAATCACTAAAAAATTTAAAGAAAAAAAGAAAAGTTTCCATTAGGATTCAGTTAGAAAGAAAACATAAAATTATGAGAGTCTATAGCAACCCTGTTATGTAAACCTTGGGAAATATTTATTAATGTTTGTTTCTAATATGATCATTTTCTTCATTTTTATATCCAACTTGTCTAGAGGTTTGTTTGTTCTTCATGAACTATTTCCCCTTAATTTTAGTTGAGTCCTGTCAATAACCTGAAGGGTACTTAAGACTTTTACTTCCATCTGACACACAAGCTTTCTGTTCAATGGATTTTCTAGGTACAAGGCATTTTGCTTGTTATTTGCAGAAAACTGTCTTCAGATATGTGCATATTATAGAAGGCACTCCTTTACTGAGAACCATACCTGATCATGCTGTGATAGTCTTATTTATCTTATATACCATAACACTGAGTCTACTGGGCCTGTGTTATCCAGAACATCTCCTTTATGGACATCTCCATCCACTGTCTACAATATGGTGAAAAGTTTCCCTCTGATCCTGCATCTCATCTTTCATTGCTCTTTTCCTTTTGCTCATATATACCGACAACAGATGGATTATAAAGTTAAACAATGTTGGGAATCCACCACTTACTATACCTCCCTGCTGTAAATTTCTAAACTTAGAATAATAAAGACCAGAGACTTATAAAGAAATTTCTTTTACTTACTTTGCTGAATTTATCAAATTGAGGAAAGAGCCATTGGTTGGTATAGTTAATAAAAGCTTAATGTTTTTTAAGCAATCTTTACACTCAACCTGGGGCTCAAACTCACAACCCTGAGATCAACTGTCACATGCTCTCCTGACTGAGCCAGCCAGGCATCCCAAAGCTGCACATTTTAATTATAAGTAAATAATCTGCTTATAATTCATTAGCTTCCATTCATCAACCAGGCACCAAAATAAAAATTGGTTTCACTCTATTTCCCATCAGGATGTGCTGCTTCTCACCCTTTCTCAAATCTTTCTGGACTCCAATTGCTGTCTAGTTCACACCCCCTCTGCTCAGTTCTGTGCTGGAGGATTTTATCCTGCTTCCTTTGCAGTACTAGAAGGCTTTCTCTGGGGATCCCAGGCAAGGCTACTAGGTCCATCTTGCTAACCACGATGCTAGAGGCTTGGCTTCTCCAGAGAAAATGGAACCAAGAGTCTCACTTGCCTCAGATCCACAAATGGAAAAAGAGATCCCATTGTCCCAATGTTTACTCTTAACCTAGGATTTAGTTCTAGGGGAATAAGAGATCTCTTTATTCATCTCAAAAATCTTTGAAGTCCTCAACACAGGGAGAGTTTTCTTTTGTCTAGAAAGAGGGGGAAAGCTATTTTGTCTCACAATTGAATGTTGCTTTTAGAATTCTGGAACAAATTATCTGATGAAGTCATTCTTTACAGAGGACAATTTCTGAAGCACTGAATATTTTTCTTTTCAGCTTTCAAAGGGGAGGGTGATCAGGTAGAATATGTATGGAGGCAGGGAAAAGCAGATCACTTAATACATAATACTTAGTACTTAATACATATATAATAGGTAGTACTTAATACATCACCCTCACACATATTATTTTCTTAAATTTAGGTTAGAAATGAGCAAAGCCACTCTGTGTTGTGCTTTTTTTGAGTGAAAAAATATTATTAAATTCAAAGACAGTCTTTATAAAATTGAAACTAAAATTCTCTTGAGTGAGAATAATCTATTCTCCAAAATTTATTCGTTTCTTGTCTATGCAGTATTTGTATGAAATTCTAGTAAGGATTGTTTTTTTCATACCTTAAATATTCTCCTGTCAAAATTTAGTCAATTAGAATTTGTCATAATTATGTGTATTTTAGTTATTTATTCTATTGGAAAAAATATTATCCTTAATATTCCTTTACCCTTTTTGAAGATTATTTTTTTGTCATGTCTCCATTTCACTGTTAAATATAGGAAGAACAAAACAATGAAACATAATTTCAGTTTAGTATGTTTAATTAAAAAATAATAATGCTATCAGCTTATTAAAGTATCTTTAGCACAAAACATAACATTTATGTCACAGGATGACTTTCTATTATTTTTACTTCAATGTAAAAACACAAAATTTAAATTTTATTTCAAGTTAATATGTATCTTGCTATAGATTAAAAAAATGGAAGAAGAATTAAGGCAAATTTCAGTTACATTTAACTAAACTATTAAGCTGTAGAAAGATCCTCTGATCTCTGAAATAAACTGAAGCATTGTTAGGTTTAAACCAGTCTAAGTTTTCTTTTTCATTAATAGATGATTAGCAAAATAGTTTTGTACACAATTTAAATTCCTAAAAAGATATATTTTAATTACGATATTTTAGATTAGTCATATCTAACACAAAGCGGCATACTGCTAGTTATATTTCCTGTATCAACTGAATGATAAAAACACGCCATTTGTTTTGGTAAGTAAACTTACAAATAAGGAACATAAACCTATGAAAATCTGAAGTTTGCACTAGATCTAAATATTTGCATATTTGCACTAGGTATACGATGGTTGGCCATTTCTCTCTATCAAGAATAGTGTATTTGCGCAACACTTTTCCCTTTACAAGGTGATTGATGTGCCTAACCTCACCTGTTCCTCAAATGGATCTGATGATGTCGGTGGGAAATATAGAACATTCTGCCAGTAGGGAAATTGAAATGTGGTGAAGTTAAGAAGATGGTCAAGGATTACAATACACCAGCAGATGACGGAGCCTGAAGCTGCACTCTCAAATGTCCCGCTTTGAGCAGAGCAGCTGTCCACAAAAGGCACTGTTTCTGAAAGAAGTCTGCATTTCATATATACTCTGCATTTTGTGCAGTCGCTTCCCGTGCCTTGGGGAACTTTTCACACTCCCAGCGCCTGCCACTAAATGCCAGTACTTCTACTGACATTTACTAGGCAACCAAACATTACCCACGATTTCCAAATGCTCTTTGGTGCGCATTTCAGTTCCAAATAATAACACTGCTAAACTGTAGAGCAGTGCGTTTCCAACCAGTGAAGTTCACTTGACTGAACAGGAAAAATATGGCTGTACTACTACATCCACAAACAAATTGAAGGGAAGTTGGAGGGGTCTGTTGGGTTTGATGGAAAAAACAGTTTTCTTTCTTTTCCTTACGCATTTTTGATAAGTACAGATAAAATACATGGTACCAAAGAAGATATTAAATATAAAGTTGGCATTCAACTTATATATCACAATCGGGCAAGTTATTTGAGTGAGATCTTAAACTTGCTTTCATGAGTATGTTTTATACCCAAATATGCTTGAAATAACTGTGCACAATTTTGGAACACATTTTTCCTGATTTACTCTAAATTTTTAGTAATCAACACCAATGAAGACTTTGTAAGTGGTAGCACATGGCTGTACAGTATTTGTTACTTTTTCTCCAATTGGCAGACTCTTCTCTCCTGTCATTAGATGGAATTTAGTGGAATTATACTTTGACAATGGATCATTTTCCCAAATATAACATATCTTCCTCTTCTTTCATTCCACAAACAAAACGTTGAAAATGTTGTGATATAGCAAGTAAAAGAATTCTAAATTCCACATTTTCCACATTGAGAATCTCAAAATAGTAGAAAAGCATGTCACCAACACATACAAAAATAACTCTACTGTGATTCAGATTATAACAAGCATAAAAATTACTGGTAAACAATTTTAACTTCTTTATTTTCCAAATGAAAAGGTTGTCCTAATTTCAGAACCCTTTTCTAATACAGATTAATGTATTTTCTAGCAGTTCTTTACTATCACATTCATTTCCTGTGTATAGAGATATCAAATAAGATATATTTTTTAAAACCTCTTGTATTTTGAAACTCAATGTACATACAGTAAAACCCATGAAACATGTATGTAAAATTTAACACATAACCATAAAGTGGATATCTATATAACTACCACCAGGTCAAGAAACAGAACATTCTAAGAGACACAGAGTGCTCTCTCCCTCCTGCTGCAGGGCATAATCACCCACCATCACTTTTTCTTGTGCCCATCCATGAATACTTCCTAAACTAAAAGCTAGATCAGTCTCTGTCTCTCTGTCTCTCTCTCTCTGCATCTCTATCACTATCTGTGTACGTGGGGAGGGGATGGAGGTGGTTAGTTTCACTTTCAATTCAGATTTTTCATCCATTTGGGGTTTAAAAATTAAACCATTACTCTTTCTGATAGTCAAGGTTTTTCTTCTAAATTAGCTAGTGGAACCCCAAGCTGATTTCTATGTTCTTTTGACAAGCCCCCATCAGTCTGGGAGCAATATTATTTCAAGGTGAATTTTTAAAGCCTGAAACTATTCGTTGACAGATTTGCACGATTAACCATTCACACGAATTAGTCCCCTCTCGTGGCTAAACTTCCATCAAAACTTTTCCTTTGGTGTCTAATAGTAATTCTGGAATAATCTGTTTCCCATGGAAGGGGTGGTAAAAAAAAATTATAGAATGCTTGGGCACCTAAATGGTTCAGTCTGCTAAGCTTCTGACTTTTGGTTTTTTGGCTCGGGTCATGATCTCACAGTTGGTGGGTTCTAGCCGAAAGTCAGGCCACGTGGACACTGCAGAGTCTGCTTGGGATTCTCTCTCTCTCTCTCTCTCTTTCTCTCTCTCTCTCTGCCCCTCCCCTGTTTGCTCCCTCTGGCTCTCTCTCTCTCAAAATAAATAAATACACTTTAAAAATATGTAGAAAGTTGAATGGTCATAGCTTGGATTGATTTACACTAACAATTACATCATTGAAAATGGAATTCAGACCCAGAGACAAACTTTGATATAGAAGAGTTTCCCTTCCATGCCAGTGATCAATTTATTACCTCACAGTTCCAAATCTGTTCTTCATAGTGTGTTCTGTAAAAATGGCCCTGGCCCTTTAACTATTTCTCCTCTTCCAGCTGGCAAGATGTTTATATTTGTCAGTAGAAAGCACTGGAGGGATACTGGCTTGGACAGGAAAAGCTTGTGTTTGGTTTTGAGTTTCTTTTCCTGGTGCCTGTGTGCTCCCCTCACCAGCCTGCTCCAGCACGCATTTCTCAGTTCTGATCCCCCAGTGAATGGCTTGCCTACCTTCTGCTTCTGCGGAGAAAGGCTCCTCCAGAAACAGGCTCCTGCAGTGCCTGGCAGGCCGCCAACAGCATCTCCAGGCATCCCCTAGGGAGGTGCTGTCTGCAAGGCACATCCCAGAGAAGTTTCTGGGCCTCCCTTTTGGCTTTATAGCAAGTTCTGAAGCATAACGCCTCTCTGAGGGCAGCTTTCCCAGGTACCCCAGAGGGCAGATTTATAACAAGTTCTGCCAGTGAGGCACCATAAAAATTTCTCTGTCATCAGTGAGCCACAGCTGTTGCCTTTTCCAGCAGGGTCGGTATCTTAGTCGTGCCTTGGTGTGGGGTGCAGGGATTGTCCTTTGGGTGCCCTATCACAACCCTAGGGATGATGACTGCTTCTTATATATATTCTTCTATATTCTTTAGGTATCTTTATTTCTTCACTACCAACTTTCTCATCACCTCAATTCTCTGTTATTATTAAAAATTTTTATATTAAAATTTCCCTATTCAAATTACAGTGTAGTTTCTCTTCCCTGAATAGATTCAGATTGATACAGAATTGATACCAAGAGTGGATCCAGGAGCTAGAACTGACAAGATGGATTTTGCCATTGGTTTGGTTCTGCCTTTGGACTTGAGTATGGTTCTGACCTCCTCACCAATAACAGATGAGATGCTAGTAATCTGTGGCATGTAGTAGCATCACAATGAGCTAAGCCACACCCTGTGATTATGTGTGATGAAGCACTAGCTAAATCATACTGCCTTGGGAATCAAAGCAAATCAGGATTGCACTCGAGAATTATCAAAGAAACAATGACCGTGGTGCAAGATGAGTTCTTTTGAGAACACTTGAGGATTAGAGAAAGAAAATGACAACTCTAAGCTCAAGTCATTTTCTGATAACCTTAAGACTTCTCTGACAGCCTTTAAAAAATCTCTTAATTTTTGTAGCCACATGGTCTATGTTGCCAGAAATCAAATGCAAAATTGTAGGCTGCTAGATTATAACAACTGAATTCACAGTCTCACCAAGCTTTACATGTCAAAGTTAGTCATTGAACCCTATGATAGGCAGATGGCTTGAACGGTTGGATGGTCAGTTTTGTGTCAACCTGGAGGGTGTTTTGGATGATATTTGCATTTAAATTAGTAGATTTTGAGCAGAGCAGATTGCCCTCTACAATCTGGGTGAGCTTGCTCTGCTCATTTGAAGGGCTCTCTTGAGCAAAATGGAATTCTGCAGATGGCTTTGGACTTGAGTTGC
This sequence comes from Suricata suricatta, assembly GCF_006229205.1. NCBI lineage: Eukaryota > Metazoa > Chordata > Mammalia > Carnivora > Herpestidae > Suricata > Suricata suricatta. Next base: position 152,596,293 of record NC_043702.1, on the reverse strand, counting down.
AGTATCATCTTCTCCTTGGTTCCCCAGGCTCCCAACTCAACCTGCAGACTTCACCTGCCAGCCTCCATTATCATGAGTCAATTTCTTAAAATAAAATCCTTCTTTAAATATAAATATCAATAATATAAATAGGGGTATAGATACATAGGTAAGTTAGAGAGAGAGATACTGGTTCTGTTTCTTTAGAGAATCCTGACACATAGGGAATACTCAATTTCCTGGAGACCCATCACAATCACTTCTTGGTTCTGCTGAACCTATAACTGGTGTTAAATTTCAGCATGCTCCAAGAAGACAGGTCTATGCTACACTTGTGGAACAAATAACTTAGACACTATCCAAATTGCAAGATTTATTTGCAGTATATATTGACAGAAACCTGGAGACCCTGTGTGGGAATAGATTCTAAGGGAGTTAGACCAAGAGATGAGAAATGTTACAGTAGTTCATGCCAAATTATTTGATTTGGGTCAACTTGCAGAAATTCCAGCTGTAATGTCCTCTCTGGTAGCTAACTTGCTTGAGGGACGGAAATGTGGAATCAATGGTATCCTATATTTAATGAGGCTGAGTGCCTGAGCTTTCTTAGCATGATGCAGAGAAATGAATGAAACAATCCCCTCATTAAATCTCAGCTTCTCAGAAGTAACTCTTGATTGAAAGCCTATACATCGTTTGTTATTGCAGCCACATAGTCAATACACAAATTTACCGAATTTGCTTCCTTATTACTTAATTTGTTTCAAGCATTCATTTCCACGTTGAATAACCTTTCCCTAGGTGCTCATTTTGGTATTTCTTTGCAAAACACACAATGTTCTTCCATATCTCTGAGGGATTTTTAACTGTTCTATTAAATGGGCACATTTATCAATGTCTGAAGATTCATTGATCGGCAATGAAGAAGACTTTTATCAGCTTCTGAATTAATGCCAATTCTGTAAAATTTGGAATGTAATGCATTTTATAATATTATTCTAAGCGATATCTTTTTATTTGATTCATAGTCTAGAATATGGTGTTGAAAATTTTCTTGGTAGATAATGAAATGAGAAATTCTCTCCTTTTGTCAGTCATCTTTTTTTAACTATTAATAATGTCACTTTTTCACTTGCTTAAGCTCTGATACTTCTTTTTTACCAGTGCTTAGGAAATATCTGTATTTGTTACCTATTTTTTATTTATAAATACTTTAAAGTCTTTAATTCTTTTCTTGCATAAAATGACTTATTTATAGTAATGTGGCATCAGAGTTTGCTTTGTACCGTTCTTTCGACAGCTTCTCCATGCACGTCAATCATTCAGGCTGAGAGCGAAGTCTCACAGGGCATACAATTCATTTCGAATAATTTATACTAGTTGCTTAATTTGTAACAAAATTTTTGGAAGGAACACTATGACTGCTTTGCAAATCTGATGATTTTTCACATTTAAATGAAAATATTTGACAATTAATAAGATAAACTCAGGTGTATGTGAGAAGAAACTGTGGTTAAATGTTAAGCACTTAAATGGTAAACACTTAAGAACTAGACTTTATTGCTTTAGAAATATCAAAACTAAGTCATCCGCGTTCTTAAAAACACTTTTAAAATCATATCAGATTATGTGTACAATGAGAAGAAAAATGTTATTTAATGTGAATTTCATTAACATAATAATAAAAGTCCAAATGTTTTCTGAAATATAAATAAAATGGATACTTACGTGTGATACAACAGCAAAAAATATTTTTAGAGCCATAAAAGCACTTTCCTGAATTTAATGAATCTCATTAAGTAATATTCAATTAAATATTTTTTAAAATTTCTACTGCAAGTCATTATAAAGTTTGATTAAAAACCATGACTTAGTTTGGGGCGCCTGGTGGCTCAGTCAGCTAAGCATCCAACTTTGGCTCAGGTCACGATTTCACAGTTCCCACATCAGGCTCTGTGCTGACAGCTTGGAACCTGAAGCCTGCTTAGGATTCTGTGTCTCCTCTCTCTCTGCCCTTCCTCTGCTCATGCTCTCTCTCTCTCTCTCTCCCTCTCTCAAAAATAAACATTAAAAATTTTTTGTTTAAATCATGACTTAGCTAATTACTAAGTTTTAGGTAATTAACAAAATAAACTATCTAGAGATAGAATTATTTAATGCTAGATAACAATACTTAAGAAATCAATATATTAACAACATCTATTTTATTTGTAGGACAAAAAATGGAAAATAATAATGTTTAAGAAAATAAAAACTGAAAAATTGCTGTCTGCCCTCAAGACAAAAGATTTCCATAACGATAGATTAAGAGTCAATGAGTAATCAAGTAGCATTCAGATGTTTCCATGGGAGGGTAAGAGGATGGATTAATGATCTGTCAGTAGCTGATCCGCAGAGAGCCCTACACACCAAAACAATAGTTGCTGGGATTAGGAATTTACAGAGGACACTGAACAAATAATACAATTTAAATACACAACATAATAACTTCTGAAATGTTGGATTTTTTTAAAAAATGCCTTCAGTTAATTACTATAAACATGTACAGTCATCAATATCTAATTTCATGCCTATAGTGCATTTACAGCACAACTAAAGGTATGTCTTGCTTGTTAATATGTAATACTAAAGAACTGTCATGTTTTAAATTTAACTAGTTATTAAGTTTTAGGTAATCAACAAAATAGTCCTCCAGTGCTTACTAATGAGTACGTGATCATATTATAAGGGCATAAGCTCTTGACTCTCATCTCTTCAAGTCCCACATCTAATCACTCATGTTCCAATTGCATATTAAATAAATATTAACTTTAAAAGAAATTTATTGACATATAATTGACATATAACATGATTTTAGTTTCAGAGGATAATGAGTTGATATATATGTGTATTGAGACATGATCCCCACAGGAGCTTTAGTAAACATCCATCACCATAAATAGCTACAGTTTTTCTTGTGATGAGAACTCTAAAGATCTACTGTCTTAGCAACTGAAAAATTCTTCTAAGGTCTTTGCATCCTAGACCTTAACAACTGTCATGTAAGCTTATAGTGTTTTGCCATTGTTGAAAAGGTACTTTTTCTCCTGAGATTGTATTCAGGGCAAACAACTAAACCCTAGTCCATGCCTTGTGATGTGTCGAAACTTCAGCCAATCAGTAACAAACAGGCAACAAGGTGAGTAGCAATGACCCACGCATTTATAAATGATGTGTCAACAGTCATACAGACTGCTCTGATGCCGCACATGGAAAAAGATCCAGTACATTTTGAAAAAGTCCAGAGATTGCAGCTATTGTGGGCTGAATGTTTCTGTCCCTCAAAGTTCATGTCAGATCCCTAATCCCCAGTTGATGCAACCTGAGATGGGACTTTGAGGGAGCAAATTAGAGTTAAATGAAACCAAGGGGTGGGCTGTGTGATGGGATGAGAGTCTTCAGGAGGAAAGACACTAGAGAAGGCGCCATTTTCCTGTGTAAGGGTCACATTAACGACTCGTTTCTGACAAATAAAACAATGCAGAGTGATGGTACATGATTTAAAAGTAAAAGATAAAGGACATGCGGTTTTTCTGTTGGCCTCTTTCTGTTGGATCATTCACTCTAGTCGAAGGTCATTGCCACAGTGTAAGGAGCTGTATGGAGAGAGCCATAGTCACAAAGGTAACGCAAACTAGAAGATTCTTATTTGTCCTTGAATGCAGGAGAACAAGGGTTTCCAGAGAGAGAATGCACCAACATTGTTCTATCGAGGTCACCAGTAACTTCCACATAGCTAAGTCCAGTAACCAATTCTTGGTTCTCAACCTATTTATCAGTGGTAGTTGACATAGTTGATCATTTGATTTTCTATTCAAGGGAACTTCTCAGTCTCATGGGAAAGGGAAGACTTGAAGTGGTAGGGCAAACCTGGGTAGATGCCTTACAAAAGGTATTTTGTGTTTTTTAGTGAGAGGACAGAACCTAGGCACAGCACCTAAGGTTGCATAGAGACTCAGTTAACCTGTTTTTTTCCATGTCCTCAGGATCCATGAATAATAGCACATAAACATTATATATAACTATAAATTGATCATAGTTTAGATGGGAAAAGTCATAAGAATTTACCCACTATATCAAAACAAAAGAAGGTTCCAACAACTTGCCCACATTAACTATGAGCAAGAAAATAAATGGAATGGCCACTGTGCAAAAATAAAATGAAAAAGGAAACAAATAGAAAGATATAGAATGTAGACAAAGAAGATGAGGTAAAAGTGAAAGGCAAAAGTCCAGAAAGAAGAATTAATAAGTCTTGTATGGAGGTACTAGCGAGCATGAGTAAGGAAACAAAGGGAGTATTTATAGACAACAATACTGTGTTATAAACATCAAACTTGCTGAGAGACTAATTAGTCTCATGACAAAGAAAAATAATAATTATGTGATATGATGGAGGTGTTAACTAATGCTACAATGGCAATCATATTATAATACATAAATGTATCAAGTCAATATATTGGACACTTTAAGTTTTTACAATGTTACATGTCAATTATATCTCAATTTAAAAAAGAGATGGGAGACAAGAACTGAACCGTCTGTAAAGACAGTCAAATAATCTAATCTCAAAGGAAACATAAAAGAAGAAAAAAGGTTACTGAAAGGGCTTATTATAAGAAAGACCTTTAATGAGGACACGGATCTGTGAGATGAGATTTCTTTAATAAATGAACTTTATAAAAGCATCAAATGAAAAGTGAGACCACAATAAGAGGCTATTAATTGAGAACCAAATGCAACCACAAATAATAATTTTGTAGAAAAGGAGAAAAAATAGAGACAAAATTAATAACTAAATTAGTAACCTAGAAGAAAATCACATTGAATGCAGAGGAAAACTGTAAAGAGATTAAACTTATAAAAGAGAGAAAAAAGCAGAATACATGATAGAAAATATGTTTACATAAGAATAATTTTATTCCTTAAAAAGAGAACAGAACAAATAAAAATTATAAATATAGAACAGGAACAAGTATTTATTAGGTAATAGAATGTTTTCTGTAAGAGAAAGAAAAATAAACCTGCCTATTGAAAGACCATACAGTGTTTTGTAAAATGAAAACAAAGAAAGAAAGGAAGAAAGAAAAAGACACAGAAAAATAAATAACTAGATATATTCTAATGAAGTTACTGAACTTCAAAGATAAATGATTTTTTTAATATTCTAGCAGAAATATCATGCCCCTTGCAAATAAAGATTAAAAATGCTACCAGGGTGGCTCCAGGCTTTCAGATATTTTCCATTGACACATCGTAATGCCAGAATGCAATAGAGCGATTTCCACACAATTCGGAAGAAAATAAAAAGCAATGCAATAATGTTTACTATAAAATCTACCAAAGCTGTCATTCAAATCTAAAGTCAATACCAGACTTTTTCATACATGTAAGAATATCAATAAGCCCCACTGAAAAATGTGGACAGAAAGATTATATATATATTCTACATTAGAAAAATCAAGTGCTGATCAGAAAAACCACGGTAAAGTGATTTTGCTCACTGGCAATAAGGATTTACTTCCAAAATGAGATTAAACAACTTCAGGAAGAGAAATGTTATAAATGTTGACAATTTCAGTATAAAAACATTTTTAAGGGGTGCCTGGGTGGCTCACCCTTAAAGTATCTGACTCTTGGTTTTGGCCCCAGTCATGATCTCGCAGTTTTGTGAGTTTGAGCCCCATGTCGGGATTTCCCAGCATACAGCCTGCTTGGGATTTTCTGTCCTCTCTCTCTCTGATCCTCCCCTACTCATGCTGTCTCTGTCTGTCCCCAAAATAAAAAGTAAATAATCTTTAAATAGCCATTTTTAATCGAATAAATGGAAAAATATGTATATGCATCTATTTCTGTGTCTTCACCAATGAGGAATCTTCAGTCTTGTTAATGAAGATTTGAAAGATATTGACATAGGTACATTAAGAAATAAAACTTTTTATATATTTCTTAAAATTATACTCACAAACCAAGAAACACTTACAATTAATATCATGACTAACATATACCAGATGAAGGAGAAAAGAGTTGTGTATTCTGTTAGCTTTTGACTTCTCAAAATATCCATCAGAAAGCTGATGTTGATGTTTAGCAAGCAAACTTATGTGTTAGACTTACTCTTATAAAGAAGAATACTGTTTTGCCAGAACTTGAGTAGTGTCTCAGAAGGAGAAAATCAAGTTGTAAGGCCTGGGCTGGATGATATAAGGTGATTTTTTAAGGCAGGGAACTGACTGTGATCCTATCAAATTCATGACATAAAACTTGCATTGCTGGGCACAGAAAATCTTCAAGTGAGTAATGACAAGTAGCCAGCTAATGATGATTATTGTTTTGTTGGTTCATAATCTTATCTTCCAGAAACGCTGCCTGGAGCAAGAAGCTAATAATTTTTGCCAAAGGCCAATGTTTTTTGACACACAAAAAATGAAAGTATGCTATGTGCTGCAGTTTTTTAGCACAGAAACGGGAAAGTATCTTGGAGCCAGAATTTCATAGAACAGGAATGGAAAAATAGACTGGTTTCAATTCTCAATCTCCTCTTTCGTTATTCTTTAGTCTAGCAGGGAGGATGAACCATTATCATCTGGGGATGTGACCAATCTAGTTCTGCAGTGATATTTAATATGTCATGCTCAAGCATAGGCTTAGAATGACAAACAATTGTTCCATTTCTAAGTGCCATGTCAGATTTTCTTTCTTTTCTTTTCTCTTTTCTTTTTCCTTCCCTTTTCTTTTTTCTTTTCTTTCTCTTTTCTCTACTTCCCTTCCCTTTTCCTTCCTTCCTTCCTTTTTCCATCCTTCCTTCTTTTTTCCTTCTTTCCTTCCTTCCTTTTCTTTCTTTTGAGGACACTTCTTATTGGATCATTCTATGGAACAGCAACTGTATAGCTGCACTTAAAACTTTGAAGATTACATATTTGAGCAGCAGAACAGAAATAAATATGAGGTTTATTTCTTATGGTTTGTTTCCAGTCCAGTAGCCAAGAGAGCCCATATTAAGCCAAGACTATTTCCATATCAAGAACCTGTAGACCCAGGTACCGAACTATAAGCCTAATTATGAATTACATGATTTCATAGTTTATTTTCCAGAAATTTTTAGCAATATTAAAGATTCCAGACAAGCTTCTAAGATTTCAAGTACAATATTCTCTTTGTAAGATACTTCATGTTCCACTTTAAGAGGCCTGCACTATGTCTAAAGTGGCTCTATTTAAATAACAATCAAATGGTTTCCAAAGTTGAGGGTGATGGGACATGGGTATTAATATGCAGAGATTAGATTCTAGTGTGGAAATGCAGGTTTGGCCTAGGGCTTCCTGTGGTGACAGAGATAAACAAGAATGAAGGACACATGAGATTAGTTGTGGCTAATTCCTAATTCCTGAGTGGGCACACTGAGGAAAGCACATCCCACTGAACACCGATTTCCCAAGAACAGAAATTCATTTTCAGAGGCAACAGCACTTTAAGTCCTTATTTAACAAAATAAGCAAAAACTGCTGGCTATCCATTAGAATGGCTTAAAGATCCTTAAAAGTATACAAAGCTGAGACTTTTTCCTCAGAGATTTTTATTTAATTCATTTGGAAAAGGGCCTGAGCTTTGGTATTTTTCAGAAGCTCCACCGTTCATTCTAACTTCCAAAAAGGATGAGATTCACTGGCATAAAGTTATAACTCACAAAGAAGGCTTATGATATCTAAATCTAATTCGTTCCTTATTACTGTTCTCTCTCTGTCTAGAATGTGGCTGAAAGGAACTGTGAATGTAGTGACCTCCCCAGGGAAGCAAGGAATCCCAGAGGGGCAAGACTTAGTATCAACTCTGAACCCTTCAAGTCACCTTACTACAATTACCTCCCAATGCAGCAGGTCTGATGTTATGATCTGATTTTGAAATAATTTCATTAGCGGTGGTGAAATGATGCCCGTGTATCTGGAAATGAAGGCAACCCACCAAAGTTTTATTTGGTTTGTAGAACCTGAGTCAAGTAACCCGTGAGAGTCTTTGACCCTGGCTCCACTCTCAAAATTGAAAAAGATACAGAATTAACAGTCCTTTGAATAAAGAAGAGGCCCAGGTCACCTGCCACCAACATTGTCTAAACCTAGGCCATTCATGTTATTTCCACAGAAGCTTCTCTTTTAGACAGATACACCCAACAGTGTCCCTCAGCAAAAGGTACATTCTCTCTGAGAGGGATTTTGCAACCAGATTTTAGAATTGAGTTTCCTCCTTATAGATCAATGCTAGATCATAATACTAATATCACAAATGCAAATGGGGGCAAGAGGTGTGAAGCTCAGGATACTATGAAAATGTATAAAGGGAATCTTCCCTAGTTTATTAGCAACTATTAGCAGTGATATTATAAGACTTTCCTTGAAGTACTTTTTATGATTTATTTCAAAGATATGTCTACCTAAATATTTGTTATAACTGAATGATTAGATGTAATGAGTAGGAGTTAGATAGCCAAAGGTAGGAAATATATAATCTGAGGCAGAAGAAATAACATGCCTCTATCTTCACTAGAGAAAAAGCAGGTAGCATATTTCAAAAACCGAATACAGTTCAGTGTGAGTGAAATGTAGTGAAAAAGAAGTGAGAGGGGAGAGGTAAAAACATGGGTCAGGTCCTATTGGAGCTGCTAATTTTGGTTTCTACTCTAAGATCAATGAGAAGCCTCTGGGTGATTTTAACTAACAATGAATTTAAATTTTTGAAAAATCTTTCTTATCATACTTTGGAGAAAAGAAATGAGGAGGGCAAGGCTGGGTTTGGCACATTCACTAGAGTAACTGTGGTGTAAGCCAGCATTTCAGGACTCCAGGGTGGGACAGAACTGGTGGGAATATAGAATATGAGAGTTGTTCAAGAGGAAGGAAAAACAGAACTCAGAAATTAACTGATGGGAAGCAGTAATGAAGAAAAAAAGGAAAGTCAAAGATGGGCCTCAGGTTTGCCCTTGAGCATTTGAGCATCTCTTTTTTGAACTAGTATAAAGCAAGTCTTGTGTTTATATCCTGTGAACAAATGATAGTCTGGGTGGTGTCATAAAAAATAGGTATGTCAGCTAAATATATTGTTAATAATTTTAAACAGAGATTTATTTCTGAGCTTCTAAAGTCTTCATATAAATCATTTATTTTAGTTCACAACAACATACAATTGCTACATCATAATTTTAAAATGTCTAAATCTATATAGCATTTTCTCCACAAAAATAATTTCCAATTTCATTGCTCAGGTACCAAGGTCGGTGGTTTCTTGCTCCTCAGAGCCTCTGACAGAACCAATTTAAATGAGTACTGTCTCCAAGAGCAAACTCAACACTTACTTCCTCTCTGTAACATTATGCAATCCTCCCTTTTCATTGGATTGATAAGAGATGAACACAGTCTCAACTGCCGTGTAAGAAGATCAGGAAGTTGATGCTAAGTGACCAACTGCCTTTTTAGGAGTGAAATTGGCCCACCATCAGCATCTATGTGCCCTGGGGCCAGATAGCTACCTCTCTAAGAATAGACACAGTGACCCAAAGCAGAAAGCAAGATGTGGCAATTATGACACAGATAAGTCTACGGAGTCGTCAATATTGTATACACAAAACAAATGACTGACCCTTGATCATCATCTGAATCCTGCAGTTTATTCGGGATGCTATCAGAAGAGTTATAAAGAAACAATTGTATTTCAGACTTAGTTGAAAATTGTCTTCTATCTATGATACAAAAAGATGTTAAATTACTTCACTAAATTATGTCAAAGTTAGTTATATGAGTTTTGTGATTGCTTTGGTGGCTAGCTTATATAAAGAGGTAAACAAAAGGAAAGTGTTAAGGAACGTTGAAAGATGTCAAGGAAATTTGATTTTTCTAATATTGAAAAATTGCTCTGAGACCAAATAATTATAAGGCAGGCAGATCTTGTCAATATCTTTAACTAGTGGCTATTTCAGAAAAAAACTACAAATATTACAGAAACTAATTTGTCATACTAAGCTTTTGCTCTTACAAATTCTAAATAATACAGTTTTAAATAGTTTGTTACTTGCATTGTATGGATATCCACATTTCAACAAACAAGAAAAAATGATAGCATGACCCCCAAAAGACTTGATGAAATAAAATCATCTTATTAAGTGATTTTAACTTTTAGTACTTTCTGATAAACATCACAACCGTATTAGTAAATAGGTTTTAAAAAATGAATAGATCTCTTGTTTTAAAAATATGTGCCCTGGAATATTTACATTCCAAAGTGATCAGAGAACCACCGTCTCTCTTGCTTATTTAGGCTTTTAAGTTTATAAGGACACCAAGGATAGTGTTGACTTTTCCTCTTGCTTTGAATTGGATTGCAACTTGTTTCCTAGTCAAGGAAAAAAATCTTAATTTTGCTAAAGTGAGAAATGAGAATTGCCCACACTAACTTGAAGGATGTTGAATAATCCAAAATAAAGAACTTTGCTCCTTTAGTCAGGGGTAATAAATCATGCACAGCTACTTAATTATTTTCAGCAACATGTTTTCCAGTGGAAACTTCAGTCATTTCATAGTCATTTCACAGCATGCTTTTTGCCAAAAACATTAAAAATCAATTAGTTTTCATTAAAAAGTGATCATAAGATATTCTATTTTCAAAATCAAATCGTTTGTAGCTTAGTTCGTGCAAAACATCTAAAACTGAAGTATTTTTCAAGAAGTTATTACTGTTTGCTCAACTTTTTCTGTTCAAGCTTGAATTTTTGGTTAAGGCAAAAAACATTTCTATTATATTTATGTTACTGCAATGATTTGGAAATTTATATTATTCCAATAAATATATATTTATAAAATCTTAACCTAAAACTTAAGGTCATATTCTTCATTGGGCATTCTTCTAGATTAAAATAATTTTTTTTATAATATTAAATCCTGAGTCTATGGTGTTTGTTTATCAACTACTGCGGCATAGCCAAAATTGTCCTGCCAAATACGTATCATAAAGTGCCAGTTTTCTTGTGAGATCATTATGACTGTGATAGACCTTATGTGTGTGTGACCTTCAAATTCATATTTGGAAATCTTACCCTCCAGTGTGATGATTTCATTGGGAGATAATTAGAACTGGATGAAGTCATGAAGGGGAAGCCTTGTGAATGGGATTAATGCCCTTTTTTTTATTTAAAAATTTTTTTAATGTTTTATTTATTTTTGATACAGAGAGAGACAGAGCATGAGAGTGGGAGGCGCAGAGAGAGAAGGAGACACAGAACCGGAAACAGGCTCCAGGCTCTGAGCCAGCGGTTAGCACAGAGCCTGATGCGGGGCTCGAACCCACAAAGGTGAGATCTGACCTGAGCCGAAGTCGGAGGCTTAACCGACTGAGCCACCCAGGCGCCCCGAGATTAATGCCCTTAATGGAGTTTGAGAGGAGGCACCTGGGTCGTTCAGTTGGTTAAGCATCCAACTCTGGCTCAGGTCATGATCTCAAGGTTAGTGAGTTTTAGCCCTGCATTGGGCTGTATGCTGACAGCTCAGGGCATGGAGCCTGCTTCAGATTCTTGGTCTCCCTCTCTCTCTGCCCCTCCCCCGCTGTTGCTCTCCCTCTCTCTCTCTCTCTCTGTCTCTATCTCAAAAAAAAAATTTAAAAAATTTTAAAACAGTCTGAGAGACCTTGCTTCTCTCTACTCTCCGTCATGTGAATGGCCACCTACAAACCAGGTGGTAGGCTTTTGTCAAACAACAAATCCACCTTGATCTTGGCCTTCCCAGCTTCCAGAACTATGAGAAATAAATCTCTGTCGTTTAAACACCCCCAGTCTATTATATTTTATTCTAATAGCCCAAGCATGCTAATACAGAAATTGAATAAATTATATTCTGGGATTCATCCATATCTGATGAGATTTTAGACGTTAGACTTTATAGTTGATGCTGAAACAAGATAAGACTTTTGGAACTGTTGTGATGAAATGAATGTATTTTGCATGTAGAAAAAAAACCCAGGAATTTGGAAGATGGGAACAGTGACAGAATGTTGTGGGTTGAATGTTTATAACCGTCTCCTTGCAAGTTCATATGCTGAAGCCCTAGCGCCCAATGTCATGATATTAGGAGGTGGGGTCTTTAAGAGGGAATTAAGATTTGATGAGATCATGAGAGCAGAATTCTCATAAGTAGGACTCATGCACTTATAAGTGTCCCAGGAGAGTTTGCTCCCCTCCACTGTCTGCCGTGTGGGGCTGCAAGAACACAGCGCTCTATACACCAGGAAGCAGGGTCTCACCAAACACTGAATCTGATGATGTCTTGATCTTAGACTTCCCAGCCTCCGGCACTGTGAAAAATAAATGTTAAGCTACCCACTCAATGGTATTTTTGTTATTACCACCCAAACGGACTGAGATAATGACAGACTGACAGATTTCTTTGTGGGTCTCATTTTTGTGGGTTAGAATCCATTACACTTGATGAATATTAGTCCAGCTTTGGACATATGAGAATCATGAGTAATAAAAACTACAAGTTAAAAATTATTACTTTAGCATTATACACTGTATTTGTGCCCTGTATGACGAAGCACTTATTTACAAACCTCAACTTCAGTACTTACTTCAGGTCTAGTAACAGGAAAGTCTCTTCGCCCTTTTACAAATTGAGAGTTTTCAGATAAAATAAATACTTGTATTTCAAGACCATCTCAAGCTTTCTTATTCTATATGAATCCTAACACAGATCGGGGAATGAAAGTCTATAGATTTAGGAATGTTTCTTTTGGGAATTGTATTTAGTTTTCAAATGCAAAGGTATCTAGCCTGGTATCACAAAAAATGAAACATATTTTTATACAGTAGAAACAAGGAAAATATAAACATCTGTGTAGAACTATACATTTCTTTGGAGTGACACTAAATTACAGTACAGTTTGTTAAAGATTTCTGCTATGATTTATACTTGGGAAGACAGATCATTATTTTGTTTCTGTTGAAACACTTTTAGATATAAGTAAAATATAATTCTCTTGAATACCAAGAACAAAGGCTTTAGTGATAAGCCAAATAACTGCATTTTTAAGACCATATGGTACAATATTACTCTGACCCACCATAATTATCGCTGACATGTCACTCCAAATAAAATAGACTAGAGAGCAGTCCCATATAAAAAAAAGAAGGAAAGAAGGCAGAGATCAAAATGAAATAAAGCAGCCTAATACTCCACAGGACAAGCATGGCCTGTCTTAAGTTTCCCAGCGGGTGCTATTTAATTTGTTGAATTTCCCCAAAATCTGTCCTTTAAATTGCAGTCCTTGAAATTTGATATCAATATTATCTCAGATTTAATCAGATTGAAAAACTGCTGATTTGTGCATCCTGTCGCAGCCAAGATTCAATCTGGAAAGAGAAATCACACGGCAATCTGGACAGAGAAACTTTAATGTAGAGAGTTATTAGCCATAGCAGAGCTTTGGAGTAATAACAGATTGGTTAGTAGTAAGTAAAGAGAACTTGAAAATCATATAGAATCGGCAGATGTAAAGATATAAGAAGCATGCGTCACCGCCAGAGCTGAGATAGAGAGCCCCAAGAAGAGACCCCAGGACTGAAATCAAGAGAGAGGGCCTGTCAGAGGCTCACAGAATTGCAGAAAAGGCCTTGTGGTTCTTGCACCGACAGAACCTGCTGGAAATCTGGGGAGAGTCGTTCACGGGGCAGAGTCTCTCTGGAGGCACTGGACTACCACACCTGTGAGCTGGTGCCGAGGCCCCTCCCTGGCCCTGGGCACGTGACTGGAGAAGGCCAGGCGTGCACAGGAGCATCAGGACTCTGTGCTGTGCAAATGCACCACCCGCTGCAAGAGTCGGTCCCTGGCAGGGAAGAGCAGGTTTTCTTGGGACTTTTTTGTCCATGTTCATTGGTATTTCCCAATGTCCAGAGCAAGCGACCTAGGAGACCACAAACAAACCCAAGGAATTGACCCCCCTCAACCCCGTGCTGTTCTGCAAGACCCAGTTCCCTGGGCTGACTTCCTTCTTTTCACTTTGCAGTCTTCTGATGCTTGTTTAATACAAAATATCTAGAGGATTTTTTTGTTTTGTTTTAAGCTATTCTTAGCAGGAGGAATAGGCTCCATTTTCCTGGAGCCAAAAAGTTTATCTTTGCATTTAAAATTATTTTTATTTTCTCTAACTAGTGCTTTTCTGATCTTTAAATTAGTGTATTCGCTCTGAACAAAAATTCTCTTGTGGCCCCTACATTCGTTATTTTCCACCTTCCTTTTATTTTCTATTTTCCCCTCCTTTCCCTTTGCTCTCTTCTTCTTTACCTCCCATCCCTGACCCTTCTTTCTTCTCTCCTCTTTTCCTGCTAAATTAAGTTATTCAGAAAGTATTACAGTAAGGAGTAATACAACCAGTTTTTTATGGCTACCTTTTCTAATGAGAATACCTTCATATTTATGTTGGTTTTGAAATATAAAAGTGGCAAAGGAGTTTTGCAGTTTCGAAACATAATTGGTTAAACAAAATTTCGGCAAAAAGCACCAAGGGGTTTTCAACATCATAAATATTTTTTATTATTTATTTTAAGCAATTCAATATAACTGGTAGCAAAATGGTACATAGACAATAAACAGAACCGATTCCCGTAAGATTACAAGAACTATTACTGACTTTATGTTTTCTCTTGTGTGCAAGTTAAGTATTTTAAAAAGGCAACAGTTTGCTAAAAGGCTTTTATAAGCATTTTGTATTCTTTAAATAACAGAAAGACTAATAAACTATCATTATTATAGCAAGCTGCTATGAATTGTGTCAACTATTAACTTTGGACTAATGTTCATAATCAAAAATAATCATTGTAAAATTTATGAAACAAAACTTTTAGTTTTATAGGAAATATAGTCATGTCCTAGTGTAAGGTCCTAGTCTTGACAATGGTCATAATGCAAAAATATTACACTTGAGATCTTGTGGGGAAAGAATATTCATAAAATCTGACATTTATTCTTAAAAATAACTGTAATGGAGTAATGAAATGACAACTCAAAGAAGTATGTCATTTTTTATTTTTTATGTGCAAATATAAAATAAGTTACTTAAATTCATTATCATTCTCCATTACGGATATTAGTTTAATTCTGCCTTTAGTTTGAATGATTTATAGGTGGATGTGTCCGTTTGTCAAATCTATTTCACATGTGTCTACAACATACACGCACACATATGCATATAATCTTCGTTTAAAGGTATGCTTCCAATTTTAAGTAACTTGTTATAAATTCTCTACTTTCTTATCTGATTAAAGAAAATTAAACATAGGATCTCTCTGTTTTAGAGAAATTCTTGGCATTTTTGTTATTCTAAAATGAGACTAATGGAAAATACTCAAAAACAATAACAAATAAACATTTCCTTCTCTCGAAGCCAAATTATACAACTGATATAATCTATCATTTTTCATGTTAGGTTTTACATTTTTATTTCCATGGAATTATTTGGGGAATTTTAGGGTTTTTTTGTTTTTTTTTTAATTCATCCACTGTCTTTCCAATTTATCTGTTTCCTTATGCAAAGAAGAACATGTCTCTTTCTAATCTTATACGTCTTATTTTCTGTGGGATTAAAATTCAATGTCAAAGCCAGAAAATTTTAAAACACACAATTAGAAGAAAAATACCTTTTGAAATTTACCAATGTCTCTCTCATGGGAAGATTCTAACACTTTCCAACTGCCTGGCAAACGCTGCTCTTGTGCTTTTCAGTCTGTTTCTGAAGGGGAATAAAGCAGTAAGATAGCAGCACTGGGGTCGGCAAGGATCGATTTATATTTAATTTATAACTGTCAAACTCTTCATGGTTTATAGTAAATTTTAATGGTGAAAACTACCTATCTCTACACATTTTGTCCTCATAGTGTTAAAACATAGTTCCTATAGATACTTTTTCAAAATTAAATCAAAAATTTTAACATACCGTTGTTTCCTGTATGAGTATTTCAATACTCAAGGCATAAGGGAACTTTTCATGTTTTGAAATGTCCTTGTATTCCATAAAAGGTGTCATTTTACCTCTTTGAATTTTAAAGTGTCTTTCTAGTAAGATCTACTATAGAGATTATGAAAATGTCAAAGCTCAAGAGCTTAATATAAACCATTACTACCTATTTCAGTTAGTGTTTCAATGCTTGGCTTAAATTTAAATCAACATATGTGTTTTCAATATTTTCTCTGTTAGCTATTCTTTTAGGAGAACAATAAATATTTGCTTTTTAATACACTTTTCTTGGCATATAACATGTGTCAGACATAAAGTTAGCGAAATGTTCAGGTATTTGATATTTTTTGTTTGTTTTGGTTTCTTCAGTGTAGTAAGACATGCTAAGAACATCTCAAATACCAAAACGAATATGATATCATCTGAAAAGGCAACAAAAAATGTTAAAATGACTTAAAGATTTATACTCTAAAGCAAATTGTGAGACCTTTACAAAAGTCAGCCACACAAGTTTGTTGGTTAATCTCTGTGTAGAGAAGGCTAGACATTTATGCTGAGCTCCATTTTATAAAACAGCAAGTTTAAAGAATATGATTATTTAATTTTTAAGAGGAGCAACAATCTTCTTTGTCCATTGTGATGCACCAAATATACTTGAATTTTTCATTTACTTTCATAAAACATTAATATTTTTAAAAGTTGGCTTCATACAGTTTGGATTACAGTTTGGATTTAAATTTTGTGTTTTAATTTAGGCTTTCAAAATCATCACATTGATGTTTTTCAGATATTGATAGAAGTACCAAGAAGCAATACTTTACATTTCAAAATAATCTATACTTCTAAGAGAATAGATTTCTTTTAATATGAGAGAATGGAATATATTCTGATCGAGTTTATTTCATGCCAGCAGCACATATTTTCCCCTAAGTCTTAAAATTGTTTTAAGCAAGATTCTTGTAGGAAAAAAAAGGTCTCTTATTTTCTTTCCATCAAAGCTGAGTTTCCTCCCGAGAGTCTTGACCTGTGGTATTGCAGATGCTGTTTTTTCGACTGGGTTCACTGTTCGGAAGGTACGCCAGCGGATCTGGTCGGATTAAGTATCTAATAAAAGAAAACAAAGCAAATAACTGTAATAGTAAATAAAGGCAAAACGAATTCACACTTATACTTCAGACTCCTGCTTCAAATGTATTCAGTTTTTAGGTGGTCGAAACCATGTCTAGATACAACATTGGTAGAAGGACTCACTTCTTAACTGACCTAAAATTTTTTGCAGGATTTGTATTATTTCTATAACCAAGATTATGACAATAAATACTGATTAATCAAGAATTATTATTTAGGTATAATCCATTATACCACCTTCATCCATCCTATCACAACTTTATGATTTACTTTAGTGTTCTTTTGATTTATTATCCCTTTCTTTGGCTATTTTTCTAACAAGGAGACCTAAATCTTAGCCATGATTCTTCTATTACTTAACTGCTCTTAGTCTTACTTTCATAATTCATAAACAAATTTGACCTAAATAATTTCTATAAGTCCTTTTAATTTAAGTTCTTCAAGATTCTAAAGAAGTCATGATTTAATACATGCTCTGGAGAATATTGTACAGAGATAGCCTTTTAATTATCTGGATTAATCTAAAATTTAGCTTATGCTAGGACGTGCACTTATGCAAAATAAAAAATAATTCTTAATTTATTCTACTAGTAAATGGGAAAGTGTTCATCTGTCAAATTCACACATTTCAGTAATATTAGAATTTAAGAGAGATGTTTTACTTCAGAGTCTCAAATCACATGAGCTTTCATTTCTTGAGCACTTCTGGAATACTCTTCTGGAATACTGCATGAAGCACTGGGAATACAAAGGGTCCCAAACCACAACCCCTGTCCTGCAGAAGATTCATATAATTTAATTTGTAAAGCAGACATACACAATAAAAATAAATTCCAAGCCTCACAGAAAGAGAAAAAAGAGCAACAGAGAGAATTAGGGAACGCTACTGAGAATGTTGATTTCCTGATCTCTTCCGAAAGTGAGTTTGCTTTCAGGAGAGTGGTTAAATTAGAAGGTAAATTCAGGAAGAAGAGTAGAAAACAGCTCGCAGAGGACTTTAAGTTTCAGGACAAAGTAGTTTGGAACTTTCTTCCAAAGGCTGTTGGGAAGCCGCTGAGAATTTGCAGGGAGAGAAGGAAAGTAAATTCGGGTAATCGCAGCATTTGAAAAAGTCTTGTTTCTGATGCAAATGAAACTAGTAATTCATAGTTTTATAATAATTTTGAAGGTACAAAAAATGAACAGAAAACCTAATGTAAAGAGAGAACTCTAATAGAGGATTGTACTTTTCCTCTAAAAAACTGAAGAAAAAATATTCAGAAAATATGTTCCTTAATGAAGATGAGAAAAGGCAGTTTAAAGCACTCCAGTCTATTTTCTCCAATCAAATAAAAGTTGAAATTAATGTCCTTGAATCTATTAACTGGATATTGTTCTCCATGCACACTGCTTTATAATTACTTTAAATGTCACTGGCATTGTAGATTGATGAAGAAAACTAATAGTGCACATTAAACTCCTTTTTATTTGGTAAATTGAACATGTTACAATTTGTAAATCAAAGATGTACAACATATTACTTTGATACATTTACATATTTTAATATGATTGCCATTGATGCCATATTCATCACATTACATCATTATAGTGCATCATTATTAACTACATTCACTATAGTCTACATTAGATCTCTATGGCTTATTTACTTCTTGTTATAAGTTTGGATCCTTAAACACCATCAATTTCATCACTCCGCTTTCCCATCTCCTGGTAACCACCTGTTTTATTATGGGTTTAACTTTTTTCTAGATTCCCCATGTAAGTGATATCACATAGTATTTGTCCTTCTCTGACATCTTGCTTTTATAATGTGATCAAAATCCATCTCTGTTGTTGCAAATGGCAAGATATCTTCCTTCCTCATTGCTGAATAATATCCATTGTGTATAATACCACATTTTTCTTATCCATTCATCCATTGATGGGCATTTGGGTTGTTTCTATGTCTTGGCTGTTGTGAATAATTCTGCAATGCACGTGGGTATACATATGTCTCATCAAAATCCAGGTTTCATTTCTTTTCAATAACAGATCCCAAAGTGGAACTGCTGGATCATATGGTAAATCTATTTTTAATTTTTTGAGGAATTTTCAGACTGGTTTCCATAGTGGTTGGTCTAATTTAAATTCTTAACAACAGTGTATATAACAGTTCCCTTTCTCCAACATCCTCTCCAGCGCTGATTGTCTTTTGTCTTCTTGATGATAGCCATTCCAACAGGTGTGAGATGATATCTCATTGTGGTTTGATTTGCATTTCCCTGATGATCAGTTATGTTGAGCATCTTTCCATAGTATTGGCCATTTTCATGTCCTTTCTGCAAAGTATTTAGTTTCTACTCAATTTTTAACCTGATACTTTCAGGTTTTTTTAAATAAGTTTTAGCTCTTTATATATTTTGGATATTAACCCTTTGTCTGAAATATGGTTTACAAAATTTTTCTCCCATTCTGTAGGCTGTTTTTCATTTTTTTGATGTTGCTTTTGTTGTGCAGAAGCTTTTGAGTTTGATGCAGTCTCATTTGTTGACTTTTACTTTTGTTGTTTGTGCTTTTGGCCTTATGACCAAAATATCGTTGCAAAGACCAATATGAATGAGTGTCTTCCCTGTTTTCTTCTAGAACTTCCATAATATCAGGTCTTATATTTAAGTCTGATCCATTTTGAGGTTTTGTTTTTTAGTGGTATGAGACAGAAGTCTAATTTCAGTGTTATACACGTGCTTTTCCAGTGTCCCCTGCATCATTTTTTTGAAAAGACTTTCCTTTCCCCATTGGGTGTTTCTAGTTACCCTCTCAAATATTAGTTGACCATAAATACTGGGATTTAATTTTGGGCTCCCTATTATGTTCCATTGATCTAGATGTTTATTTTTGTGCCAGTACCATACTGTTTATACTAGTATGGCTTTGTAGTCTAGTTTGAAATCAAGGAGTGTGATACTTTTGGCTTTGTTCTTTTTTATCAGAATTGCTTTGGCTATTCAGGATCCTTTGAGGTTCCACATGAATTCTGGGATTATTTCTTCTAAATCTGTGAGGAATACCTTTGATATTTTGGTAGGGATTTTGTGGAGTCTGCATATAGCTTTGGGTAATGTGACCATTTTACCAATGTTTATCTTTCCAATCCATGAACACAAGAAGTCTTTCCACAGCTGTGTGTCTTCTTTATGCTCTTTCAGCAAAGTTTTGTAGTTTTCTTTTTTTAAATAAGTTTATTTATTTATTTTGAGAAGGGGAAGGGCAGAAAGAGAGGGAGACAGAAAGAAAGCCATGCAGGCTCCATGGAGCCCAACGTGGGGCTCGAACTCATTAACTGTGAGATCATGATCTGAACTGAAATCAAGAGTTGGACACTTAACTGACTAAGCCATGCAGGCACCCCAAAGTTTTGTAGATTTTTTTTTATTTTATTAAAATATTGAGTTTATTTCATATGCATTTTTTTGTTTCCCCATCATTTCCATTTGTCTGACCACCACTACTACTATGTCCTATCATAACATTCCATACATACCTAAAAACCAAGCAAAGGGTGGAGTTACAACATTAAAGACTAAACAGGCATTTTGGACAACAAGTTCTTGGCAATGGAACTTGGACAACATTTATTAGACATGGTAGGGTAATTTCTCACTCTGCATTATAGAAAGGACAGTCAGATATCAACTGTTACAGAAATGAAATAAAAGACAAAAAATTTTAACAAATTGTTTAAACTACTTTCTTAGAAATTTCCTTCACCACCAGGTATCTTGAATAGCCTCTTGGTCCATCATCCAAAAGCAATTCTTCACATAATTGAACTTGGCTCCACATTGGGAACAGAACCCCTTTTTTCCGTACTTGCTTGTATTTTTGCTTTAATGTCTTCTATAGAACTAGGCTCTTTGGGTGTTTGGGGAGTCTTTTCCTGTTTTTTGAAAGATTCTTGAACTTTTGATCTTGGTATTGATGGTTTTGAGTCTTTTCCATCCTGGTTTGATTTTTGTGCACTTTTGGCTGGAGTATCTCATATAGATTTCTTTACTGGAGACTCTTCTTCAGCTTCCTCATCATCAAAATCATCATCATCGTCTTCTTTGTCATCATTTTTATCGGCAGCAAGTTTTACTTTTTTCTGTGTAACTTTGTTACCACATCCAAGGGGTAAAATGCTTTCCAGGTACACTAAAGAGTTTCTCATCCTCTTCCTCTTCATCTTCTGACTCTGCATCTTCCTCAACAGCTACGAAGTGCTGTCCACTAATATACACAGACCCTGAACCACATTTCAACCATAAGATTACAGGTGATGCTATTTCAAGGGAAACAGTTGGCTATACAGACATTTATAAAGTTGTCGGGGTGATTTTAATTGGACTGCCTTTGTAATTCATCACCTCTGCTTCAACAATGTGACATTCATCCTTTCCACCAGGCCCTTAACTGACCATTCTTAATGATAACTGGAGCTCATTTTCATCATTATCCACTTTAGAGTGATAATCTTTGTCAGTCTTTAGTTCACAACCTAAAAGATAGCTCTGGGGCCTCAGGCTCATGTCCTTGTCCTTCAAATCTTCCATAGGGTGGTGGCATGCACTTAGGTGGGAGAGAAGGCTGGCGAAGAGAAACGACTACTGTTCCACAGAATAGCCACGCAAGACAGAATCACAGCAAGGACAAAGTTTTGTAGTTTTCATGTACAGATTTTCACTCCTTCTGTTAAATTTATTCCTAAGTATTTTATTGTGTTTGATGCTACTGTGAATGATAGTTTTATTTCTTTTTTTTGATGCTGCATCTTTAGTGTAAAGGAATGCCACTAATTTCTGTAAATTGCTTTTATAATCTCTTACATTACTGAAATCATTAATTCCAACAGGTTTTCAATTGGCTCTTTGGAATTTTCTTTATATAAGATCATA